>NW_027514492.1:50983-650983 GCF_048772815.1 Callospermophilus lateralis | reverse complement strand
ACTACTCTAGGTATATGTATGACTGAACATATGGTGCAATGCTACATCATGTACAAACAGAGAAATGAAAAGTTCTGCTGCAATTGTGTACAATGAATCAAAATTCATCCTGTTGTCATATATACCTAATTAGAATAAACGAATTTTAAAAAAACATATTTAGATTTGGAATTTGAAAAAAATAAACAGGGCTGGGGATTTGGCTTATTGGTCTAGTGTCCCTGAGTATAATCTGCATACCCCCCCCCAAAAAAAAGAAAAACTGATTTGCAGAGATTATTTTTCTAATTACTGCTTTAATGGTTTGAGCATAGCCCAGACTTTCTGCCAAGTCAGCAAATCAAAATATGGCTTAGGTATTTAGAAACACCTATTTGAATATTAGGCAAGATAAAAATATTTAAATACATTGTCAAATGTATTTGTGGAACTTAATAGATTTATTATTATCTCTCTCAAAGTTTAAGTTAACTTTTTTAAAGGGAAATATCCCTAAGCTTTTTCTGATATAAATTTTCCATAATTATTTTTCTCCTTTCATTACATATCTGAACACATGCTTTTAGTCAGTTTCTATTAATCAAAATTAATATCATGTGAGTAGTGGAATTATTTTATCTGCTAATAATATTTATAATATTTGACTGTGGTCTGCATACATAGCATATAGGAAGCCCTTGAACATACAATATTTATTTTTCTTGTCTAATGTGCTGCAGTGTTTTAACAATTGCAATGTTGGGAGAAAAGAAATGAGTAATGTTTGATGGGGCACAGGGAACTGTTCCCCAGAGGCTCACAGAGAATAGCATGTGATAACTTGCAGGGAAGCATTTGAATAGTAGTGAGATTTTCCTTAATGTCTGCATAGTTGTAATACAAATTAGGTAAAAATAACAAAATGTATAGAAGCATTCTACAGTCATTGTATCTATTTTCCTTAGCATGTATTTTTTCCTGAAAAATCACCCTTTCCTCTAGTAGACATTTATTATGCATGATTATGCATATATGTTTATAGCATAAGTGTATTAGAACTTACAGGTTTTCACTTTAGCTGTTTATATAGCCCAGCATGCAATACTCACTTCCTTCTTTGTTAAATTTTCACCAGTTATTTTGTTTTCAATAGATGCATTAGAAATTCTTAGAAAATTGGTTACTGAAAATTGAAATGGGAATGGTAGGATCTATTCTGAAACCTGCCTTTTGGTGTTTACCTCAAAGTATGCTTCTGTGTGCTTGCTTGATTTGCATTTAGCAATATCTAAGTGCAAATAGTAATCATACACCAAAGTAAACGGGACTGTATGCAATTGCTTCCTCCGTTTCTTCAATTGCAGTTGCAATCCCATAGATTCCAATCTTGACAGGTAGCATAATTAGAAAATTCTCTTTGTCTTATTAAATGTGACTCTTCTCAATAGAATTCACTACATTGCCAACAAAGAACGGAAAATATACTTCAAATCTAAAATGGGAAATCAAGGGGGACTGTTTTATTTTTATCTGTCTTTGTGCAAGCGACATTATTATCAAAGGATATTGTAATGCTGAAAATGTACTTTGGGGATTTAAATCACGCATTAGCCTGGAAAGCAAAAAGTGCTGTAGGGCCCATGCAATATATTTTCTCATTAATCTGATTGAAAGATTATCCTTCCTATAGCTATGAAAAGTCTAATACTCATATATCCATCCTCTGTGCTAGTAAGTGCTGGGAGCCATCAGCCAAGTAGGTATGACAATCTCCTTGCCAGCTTACTCCCATGCTGTCTAGTGGAAGGACTTCTGAAAGGTGACCTTGCTCAAGGACCAGGGCGTTTTAGCATAATAGGAGATTAGGGTGTTCCCCCTTTAGAATAGGGCAGTTTAGCATAATAGGAGATTAGGGTGTTCCCCCTTTAGAATAGGGCATATCCTGCTGCTGAGTTCCTCTTGAGTTCTTAGGGTCAGACAGTATATTTCGGGAGACAGAAGCCCATGCGGGGTGGATTTGGGCAGAGTAGTGGATTTGGGCAGAGTGTGGATTTGGGAGAGAGTGGATTTGGGCAGAGAACTTGGATTCCCCCAGAGCGTGTTTGTAGACGGCCGGTGTGAGTTTGGGAATAAAGAATTGCTGTTTGAATCTACAAGCTGTGTGGAGACTCGTGATTCGTGCCCAGCCAGAGACTGCGGCAAGTAAGATTCAGCTTTGTGCAAAGTCATTGTCTCTTGTGTTGGGGGCCCAACACTTTTTTTTTCTCTCTGCATAAGCCCATCTGTATTAAAATAAATTCAGAGCAGACGGCCATTTCATGCACACATTTTGATTTTTTCATAACCTGCTGTGGAAAATGGAAGTATCAGCAAGTCATGCAGTTTCCTGGTAATGTAATGCTGTCATTACCTCAGTGGTCATGTGAAAAAGTTTAGCTATACTGTCTTTGACAAATGTTCAGTGAGTCAAAACGGTGAATTTAAATGAAATGCAAATATGAGTGGGCCATTATTGCAATCACAATTCCAGCTTCTAAATTATCTTATATGAATATACACACTTTCTCTGTAACCTGACATTTGTAATGCATAACTAGCTCTGCATTTCCTCCATCACCCACCCCTCCTCTTTCTCTGCATCATCCGTCCCCCAGATTTAGAATGAAGGAGGATTGTGATCAGAGGCTGCATGCAGTAATTGAAGACACTCCTGATGATTTCATGCAATCAGAGTGGCACATTATTTGTGATGAAAATTAGCTAAAGAGACAAAGCAGATGTATAGGTTGCCTTGCTATAGTCAATGCCTTTACAAAAGACAAGCAAATCTATGTGAACAAGCCCCATCAAAAGGAAACCCAAACCACTTAAATGCTTTTCCACATAAGAGAAAAATTTTGTGAAAATTTTGTGTAACCTTAGTCGTAACTTACAGCACTTTGTGATTTTCAGTTTTAATGAAACTACGGAAAATGTCTTAAACTGAATGATTTCCATTCAGAGCACTTTGAGTGCTGATACCATGAATAGTATAGATGGCTCCAGCCATAACTGTCACACAGATAATATTCTTTTATGCCTCAAGACACTAAGATGGTGCTGTAGATAACCAAAAAAAATAAGCTGCCACCATCACTAATCTGCAGCTTTGAAACACTATAGCTTTTGCATGGTTAAGAGAAGGTAAAATCACCTACCAGAGTAATAGAGAAGACATTTAAAAAGTGAACAGGGGCTAGAAGAATTAAAGCTTTTCATATTTATTTGTAATCCATATGCACCATGGATCAAATCGTCCATGTCCTGTTTTATGTGTTTATGTATGACAATTGGAAATGCAAAATGAGCTGATGACTTTACATTCCCCCAGGACATTTTTTGCTAATGTAGTGAAATGAAGATCTAAGGAGTATTTGGCTTTAGTGTTTCCTTCAGAGGTTAACTTTGGAGATCTTAAGTGTGTCCTTATGGCTGGATTTGTAATGTGTGGAGCAGATTGCAGTGTATTATGATATTCAGATGCAACACCCGAGCAATATAAAAAAAAATTTGCTGCCTATATTTTTCTCACCCAGCAAATATTGCTTGAGGCTTTTTACATGGATAAAATTGAATTTTACTTTCCCATTGCATAATGTGACTGACTTATCAACTACTTTCTCTGTGTGTGAGTCTGAGGTTTGGTGAACACAAATCATAACCAAAGTTTGGTGAACATCTTCTATAAAGCTAGGATACTAGATCCATAAAAAGAACATAATTAGTTTTATACTGGAACCATATTTTGGGGTGAAATACATCACTTCATATCACAATGGAATATATCTTTACTGATAAGAAAAATAGTAATCCTTGCTGCTTGTTCATAAGAAAAAAAGAAGTATAAGATCAAAATAAATTTTGAAATACAAAAGGTATTGATTCTTACTTAATTTAAGTAGTTGTTCTCCATATTTAGTTTGGAACTCTCTAATCAGAAATCTTTATTTGCAAATACAGCTTGACCTTCAAGACTCAGGAAATCACACAGAAAAAAATAATGATAAACTAAATATGAATTCATATCTCACAGTGAATTCATTTCTGGATTATTTGTTCTAAGAATGTGATAGCTTTCCAGGGAAAAGAAAAATTTTACTGGAAAATGTAGAGTAAGACCCACATTTTTTTTAGTCAAACACAAAAACTATCAATACTAATCTGCTAATTTCTGCCCCAAAATGCAATCATATTGTTGGGACAAAAACACAATGCATTCAGGAAGCTATTAAATGCACATCAGTATTTGAAATCGAACCACAGTGACTTGTTGTTATGGCATGCTGACATTATTGGTTCTTGTATGTAGTTACATAATAATCTCTGAAGCCAGCTTTAAAAACTGTTCTATAAAACCAGTTAACAGATGTCAAAAGCTGACTACAGAGTCAACTTTTAAAGACCTTTACCTTAAAGCTGCTTTCAAGTCTTTTTTCCAAGTTAAAAATAAGTAAATAAAATATTACAATTTTTCTCCTCTATAGGAAATCTATGACAAAATAGACCCTTTTGTCTTTTTTATTTTCAACATATTATGAATATTATCATCTAATGGGCTTCAACCTAAAAACAAATGAACCACCACTGAAATTATGTCAATGTCTGAAAAAATACAAAAAATTATGTTAGGATTTTTTTCTGTCTTTACTGATAGAGCATATACTTTACATTCTGTATAAACCATAGTTTGCTAGAGAAAGTTTACACTACTTCACAAATACAAAGCACCATATAATCGGAAATAATTTCACCTATAACATCTTCATAATTTTGTAGCCATATCTTGTAACAATTGTATCTGTTATGATGTCATCTTAAAGTATAAAAGAATATAGCAATGATGAAGCACATTAGCATTATAGACATTTAATTTTTATAATTATTTTCTCTCCAAAACAGATAGTTGGGACTTAAATTAGACAGTGATAAAAATAAAATTCTATATATTGAATAATTAACATATTCTTCTCCTTCAAGTTTCTATAAAAAAAATCCAAAATAATAAACAAAATAGAAAATAATTGTTCATGTGTTTGTACATCCCTTAAGTAAAGAAAATGGCATCTAGAAAATGGAATTGTTATAGCAAAACCACATTTTGTTCTGTGAAAGCCCTTGCTTTTGTAATTGTAAATGAAGCTGTTTCCTCTGGTTTATATGCTGCTGTTCCCACTATTGCAGCTGAGGGCAATATAAATGATTAGTTGCCTGATTCCAGATTAATATAGGTTCAACTATGAGAGCTAGACTCCAGCATTTAAATGACTTAACGGATGTGAGACCATAAACCATTGCAGACCATTTATACAAATGGAACTGGCCAGGCATTTTATCAAATCTTCTATTACAGGGAATAGCTCTGTGTAAGCTCCATGCAATTTTTTTTCAAACTCTCAGAAAATATTGGGGTGTAGTTTATGTTCATTTTTGTTTAAAAAAGTTTGAACACCCTAATGCTCCCAAAATGATATTTTCAGAACACAGTCTCAAGTGGTCAAGGCTCCATGTTTCCTGTGACACTTCACTGAAGAGGTCTCTATGCGAAAGTGTTTCCCTCAAAGGAAATCAGCATTTTCTATAAATTAAGTTTCAGAGGTGCTTCCTTAGAATACAAAAGTATGGATCGCAACTGGGCCCTAAAGATAAAATTTGCATATAAAAATCAGTCATTCAATTTTAGCTCAAACATAAAATTTACCTGCTTAAGCTTTCATATTTGTAATTTCAAATTCCTGAAGTGTTTGAAATGACAATGAATACTCTCCAAGTTTTCATTTCTATCTCTCACCAGAAGATCAGTTTGCAATATTGCAGAAACTATACAAAATTAAAAAAAAATCAATACGAAATTTTAACATGGTACTAAATTAGCACAATTGAAATTTAGACTTTAAAATCATAGTTTGTGGGCTTACGTTTCTATTCTCAATGTTTCCAATGGGATAGTAATTGCACAATAATATATGTAAAAATGATTAGAAAGAAATAAGAAAGAATTTCATAAGTCCCCTGGTAGATCAGTCACTTTATTTATATTAATAAATATCCCAATTCAAAACATGAAGAACAATGAACAACTAGACCATAACAATAACAAAAATAAAAGACCAGTTTTATGAAGGATTATAAGAAAAAAGACCTGAGACTGGTTTTATTGAGATAAGTAGTTCAGAGTCTGCACCTAAATTTCTCAGATAACAAATAATAATATCACTCTGATGAGGCCTAACAACAATATGTAATAACAAAAACACAATTTCATTATGTTAAAAACTAGGAATTTGAAGAAATTAACCAATATCTTGTCCATCTCCACAAAGAGATTGTAAGTAAGATGTTTAATTTAATCCCCTTTCTTTACATTCTCAAGGAAAAGACTCAATTTCTTGTTCAGTTCTACACTTATAAATGTGCTTCTTATCTTTATTACTGCTTTCATGGCATAATCTCTTGCATTGGTATTAACTTATTCTTATCCCTTGAAAATAATGTCATGCCATTTGCAGGTAAATGGATGGAGTTAGAGAAGATAATGCTAAGTGAAGTTGGCCAATCCCTCCCCCAAAAATGCTGAATGTTTTCTTTGATAAAAGGAGGCTGACTCATAGTGGGATAGGGATTGGGAGCATGGGAGGAATAGACAAACTCAAGATAGGGCAGAGGGGTTGGAGGGGAAGGGTTATTAATGATGGTGGAATGTGATGATCATTATTATCCAAAGTACAGGTATGAAGACACAAATTGGTGTGAATATACTATGTATACACCAGAGATATGAAAAATTGTGCTCTATATGTGTAATAAGAATTGTAATGCATTGTAATGCACTCTGCTGTCATATATATATATATATATATATAAATATATATATATATATATATATATATATATATATATGTCATGCCAGACATTTTACATAATGGATAGCAAACATAATAACAGTCTTCAGGTAGCTCAAAAGTCTGTTAGAAGAGAGGTAACACAAAGTACCACAGAGATAAGGAATGATAAGACACAGACATGATTGGAGAAGGGAGTAGGAAGTGACGTTATTCATGGAGATGATGATCTCTGGTAATGAAAGAGTGTGAGGTAGAAAAGACCACCTAGGTAGAACATATATCATCAGAGTTTGGAAAAATAAGTTTACTTTTGCTAAGCAAATAATGTAAAAAAAAAAAAAAGAGTCCAATCTAGAACAAACAAAAAACACAATATAATGGAGTATGGATAAGCATTTTGATAGTATGGGAACATACAGGTCAGGGGGGAACAGAGTAAGTAAAAGTTCACATGAGCAAAGATCAGCTCATAGGGGAATGTTATGCCATAGTGAGGATCTTTGATCTTTGTTCTCTAGGCCACTTGGGGTGGGAATTTTCATAGAAGATTTTCAGCATGGGAAATGGAAGCTAATGCAATATCCCACTTAAATTTCAACAAGAAACTGTCTTGTATAAATTTATGTTAATAGATCAGTATTCCAACAGCCTAAGGTAATTCAGGAGTCAATGCTACTTAGGTCTCCATAGTAATTGCATGTCTGTTCTGAAGGAAAGAGTCAGGGACCAGGAATTTTTAATCATATGCTGTGTATGTCAAGGGTATTTGCATTGCAACAAAAATGCTTATTGATGTAAATACTTAATCCCCCCCCAAATTCCTTTCCAAGCACAATTATATTATTCCATGTACCCATATGCTAGGGCTGCTGTGACAAAATATCGCAAACTGGATGACTTTAAGTGATAGAAATTTCTTTCCTCATAGTTCCAGAGGCTACAAGTCATAGATAAAGGTATTAGCCTATTTGGGTCTTCTGAGGCCTCTCCTTGCTTGTGGATGGCCATTTCCTCACTCACATATCACATAATCATCCCTTGGCTTGTGTTTTCTGTGTTAAAAACACCTCCTTGCCCCCTCCCCCCATTAAAGGACATCAGTCATATTGAATTTAAGTCCACATCTACAACCTTATCTTATTTTAATTGCTTCTTTATGGGCTCTATTTCTAAATACCATCATATTGTATTTGGGGGGAATTCAATTCAGCCCATAATACTCCAAAATGACCTCTCCTTTACCGCAACATTGCATAATTCTCCCTAAACAGTAATTTGTAACCAACTTTAAGCAGTACTTCATAAACAGTGCTTGAAAGAACTCTGAATAATTATGCTATGGGCATGTACAAATATATCACAATGAATCCTACTCTTATGTATAATTATAGTGCACCAATTATAAAAATAACTGGAACAGAGACCAAAAGACTGGAGGAAGGGGATCAGCAGGAGGGAAGAGAGAAGGGAAGTCCTGAGGAATGAAATGGAGCAATTATGTTATGTGCATCTTTGAATATGTCACCATGAATGTCACAATTACATATAACTGTAAAGCACTAATAAAATCATAAAAAAGAAGCAAAAGAAAATTGATAATTTCCCAGCTTCTGAGTCCTCACTCACAATTTTTTCTTCTGATAATTCTAAGTTTGAGATAGATTATAAGAAAAGTGAAAGGTAACTGATACTGAGAAAATACAACTGCAATGTAGATGGGCTTTGGAGTTTTCCATATACACTTACAGGTATTTTATGGTACATCAAGGTTTGTATTCAGAGGTGTAGAAAAGGGTTTCTAATACCATATAAAATTTACCCAAGCTTATCAGCTTAGACTAACAGATATATTATACATATTATATATTTATTTATTTATTTATATATAATATTTACATTATATAAATGTAAAATATATGTTGGTATATATGTATATACATATATATGTATACATCTCATAATTTCTGTGAATTACGAGACTGAGTAAAGCCTTGCTGAGACCTCTGTTCAGGGTTTCATAAGACTGCAGTTAATTTGGGGAAGACGGGAGTTTCATTAGAAGTTCAGCATCTTCTTTCCTGCTTATTCAGATCCTTGACAGAATTAAAAACATTATAGTTTTAGTATTGAAGTACTAAAGTCTTAGATGACAAATGTCACAGATAGTTTAAAACATTGCTAATTTTCTTACAGGCCATCAGGAAAGTATCTCTTTAATGCTTCCTTTAAGTAAAGAACTCAATAGTTCTTTCATGCTCAGGATAATATAATTTTTAATTAATTGAAAGTCAACTGATTAGTAATTCAATCTCAAGAAAGTTGATTTATTCTCATGATGTGGTTATGTTAAATTATTCTCTGGCTTAGAATATGAAAAATATTGTTTTTTTTTTTTATACCTAGAAGTTACAACTTCAAGCCTGATACATAGATGTTAACTCGGAGTAACATTTTCTTTTAATTTCAGGATCACAATGTATCACTAAGGAGCTCTATGAAGTCCAAGAGAAAGGAAAGAAAAACATCTTGAAAAGCAGTGTCCATTTGATCATCCCCCAAGTAATTTAAGTTCTCTTCTTATTACAGAATTATTTTTAAGACTGCTATATGTGGGAAAAACAATATTGATATTTTGCCTCTAATTTACAAGTGAATTATTCCTCCTGGTGCTGAGGGTCCAATCTGTTGATCATACTTACTCATAGTCCCAGTAAAATTGGGTGGATGCATAAAACCAGCATCTTTGGATTACAAACTCAAGTATTGATTATGTCTTAACAGGTTTCCATGGAAATTGAAACTTACTCTGGAAACTCAAATGAGTGAATTATTTTAATGAAGCTCTTTTCTTCCATGTATCACATAGTTGATTTTTCTGCTACTGTTTGGCATTTCTTTCTACAGTTTTGCAGTTTCTTTGAATTCTCCTTCAGAGGTTCTGGAGATGCTTCTCATTTATGCATGCTATTTCTGATATCTTAGGCTACATAAAATTGCAATAAAAGTTTGGTTGTAAGTTTATAAGCTAGTACAGTAATTTTCATAAACTAATCCTCAGTTACTCAAAAAAGTCTCCAATTGTAAGTTCTTGTCATGCAAAAATTATTTACACTAATCGACTACAGTTTAGAAAAAGGTGAGAGGGAGTGATTCTCAAAACTCTCTAGCATCATTTCTTCTTTTTATTTTTTATATTTTTTAAATTATTTTCTATTTATATATGACAGTGGATTGCATTACAAATCTGATTACACATATAGAGCACAATTTTTCACATCTGTGGTGGTATACAAAGTATATTCGCACCAATTAGTGTCTTCATACATGTACTTTGGTTAATAATGTTCATCACATTTCACTATCATTTCTAACCCCATGCCCTTTCCCTTCCCTTCCCACCCTTCTGCCCTATCTAGAGTTCATCTATTCCTCCCATGCTCCCCCTCCCTACCCCACTATGAATCTTAAATGAATGGAGTTAGGGAAGATAATCCTAAGTGAAATTAGCCATTCCCCCAAAACCAAATGCCAAATATTTTCTCTTCTTTTTCTTACATAACCCTCTTTCCTTCTTTCATTTTTAAATAAACAACTCTTTCAATAAATAAAATCTAAAATACATGTGTTGGGTTATTGTTATAGTTTTCTATATATGGTAAATTATAAATAATCATTTTTAATGACTTTTATTCTTCAGTGTCCAGGTTCTGAGTTGGAGTGACAGAAAAAGAAATAACTAGAATGTCTACCAATGAAAAATGATTACAGAATAATATCAATTTGTGTTTATCGAAGTTATAAAATTATGAAACTGTTGGAGAAAAATAATTCTGGTATTTTATCTCTATGTGTCAAAATGTTTCTGCCATCACCATTATCACCTTACATATGCCTGCATTTCAGGCCTTTATTATTATTTTTCAAAATAGCTCTTCTCCCTAAATGCTGTATTTTACAATTTTTCATAAGTATATTTTCAATTTTTATGACAGGAAAGAGTTTTCACAGAAAATTCTTTCATTAAGACATTACTTCAGTAATTCTATATATATATTTTTTACTTATTTAATGTGTCCATGGGAATATATTTTTTAAACAATGATTTTATAAATTACTTTTTAAGCGATATTACCATAATAATATTTTACAAAAATAAAAATGAAGTGTGGTGTGGCACTAGCTGTCTGAAAAACAGAACAAAGGATTCTGGCAAGATGTTATATTCTTTAACACTAACACTGCTACAAATAAAACATAGGGTCAACACTCCAACTATTGGCATAGACACCTATTTCCTTAATAAGTCTCCTAATACTGAGGAAAACAAAAACAAAACCAAGAATCCATTAAGTGGGATGGCCTCAAATTAAAAAGCTTCTGTACAACAAATGAAACCATTAAGAACATGAGGAGAAAGTCTACAGAACTTCTTTGTTAGCTATTCTTCCAATACAGAATTAGTATTCATAACATATAAAGAAGACAAAAAATAAATGGACAAAATAATGAAAGAGACATTTCTCAAAATAAGAATTGAAAATGATCAACATATATATGAAAAAATTAAACATTCTTAGCAATCTTAGAAATGCAAATAAAAAAAATACACTGAGACTTTATTTCACTGCAGTTAGAATGCAATCATAAAGAATACAAATAACAATAATTGCTGGTTAGGATATGGGGAAAAGACAGACTCATGCATTTTTGGTGGAACTACAAATTAATGTGACTGCTCTGGAAAGTAGTATGGAGATTAATCTAGAAATGGAACTACCATTTCTGTATGATGCAGCAGTGCAACTCCTTGGTATTTATCCAAAAGAAGTCACATAAATGAAACAATTCAGATGCCCATCAACAAATAGATAAAGAAAATATGATATATATTCACATAAAAAGAAGAAAATAATGTCATTTTCTGGTATAGGTGGAGCTGGAGAAAATTATGCTAAGTGTAATAAGCCAGATTCAGAAAGTAGTAGTTGAATATTTTCTCTCTTATGAGAAAGCTAGAAAGAAAAGGGGAATAAATAAAAGGGATGGGTGGATATCATGAAAAGAGAAGGGAAAACAGTTGAGTTAAGGAAGGGATTGATGGGGAGAAAGTATGGAGAAAAAAGGGGAGAAGCTGCAGAATAAAACTGACCAGGGCTGGGGATGTGGCTCAAGCAGTAGCGCAATCGCTGGGCATGCATGGAGCACTGGGTTCGATCCTCAGCACCACATAAAACTAAAATAAAGATGCTGTGTCCACTGAAGCTAATTATATTATATGAACTTATGATTATGTCAGTGTGAATCACACTATAACATATGACATTATGCACTAATTAAAACATGCCAGAATGTGATCTTTGATGCTTTTCTTTTAAACTCCTTTTTGATTTAATCTTTCAATGCACTAATTTATTTCCTATCATGTTACTACAAGGAGCTGTACCATGCTGCTTATTTTAGCATAAAGCAACACTATATATTCTTTTCCATGTATAAATTCATTATAAGTTCTAAAGCAGAAAATTATTCATATGCGTATGCAACATGAAAATTCCATGCTTGGTCATATGATTAATGAGTAATCCAATGGTTTTTTTTTTTTTTGGCTATTCATCAAAAGTAAATACATCTTATATGGCTGCCATGGTGTGAATTTTCATCCTGTCTAAAACTCATGTAGGAATTTAATTGGTATTGTAACAGTATTTATATTTGAAGAAGATCCTTGCCATGTGCCTGCCCCTTGATCATGAACTTACTTCACAGTTTCCAGAATTGTGAGCAAATACATTTATATTTATTATTAATTACCAGGTTTAAGTATTCTGTTACAGAATTACAAGTGGGCAATAGCCTTATGGATGCTCATAATATGTATGTTTCTATTGTTTATACAGAAATTCCAGTCCCTGTACAAAACTTTGAAATGTGCAATTAGCAGCAATTATAAAATGCTTAGCAACAAAATAAAAGTATATCTAGGATTAACATGAAGCATACATGCAACAACTAGTTTTCTTAGTAGCGTGCACTCTGTTTCTATTTCTTACTGTGCTTGGTCACTCTACAGGATGCTAATTTTTTCTTTCTTTCTTTCTTTTTTTTTTTTTTGGTGGTAGGGATTGAACCTAGGGCCTTGTGCATGCAAGGCAAGCACTCTACCAACTGAGCTATGTCCCTGGCCCAAGACCCTAATATTCTTTTCCATAATTTCAGTAATTGACAATGACATGTCAAAGGTGGAAGGGGAGACCAAAATAAATGGAAATTGTCTAATCCGGAAATCATGCCCTTTTGTTTAATAGTGTGTGTGTGTGTGTGTGTGTGTGTGTGTGTGTGTGTGTGTGTATGATTACTTTATTTTAAATAGAATTCATAAAAATTTCGGCATGTGTATCTTTTCTAATATGGCCTGTGAATAGATGGACATAAACATATCTGTGTAGTGATACAGATACATCACTGTTCTTTATCATTGTTATATAATTTGTAAATATTCATTAAGTATTTAACTGTGTAATCTGAAGTGTGAAAGTACCACTTTTACAAAAGCTGTAAATCTTAACAAATGGTGACTTGGCTATTCAGTAATAGTCTTTCAGGGTAAAGCTCACTTTGCTTATTAATTACTGTAAGTTTTAATAACTTTCTAGCCATGTAACCCTCTTTGGCATTATTAATACTATTCATTACATTTCAGCAAAGATATTACATGTAGTAGAATTTTTAGCTCAAACTAAGCCATACTGATTGTGAATAGAAATAGGTCCTTCCCCCGTCTCATAAAAGTCTTTGAAAACCTAAAAGAAAAAATGAAATGTGCCTTATAAAATAGAATAAATTGTCAATTGACCAGTAATTCTTGGGCTGCTTTCTACAGGGCAAAATGAAGAATTCTATAAGAGAAGAGATGGGTGAAAAACACCATAAAATTGGTGTGGATTCTTTCACTGGATAAGGAAAAAAAATTATCACAGACAAAGAAAAGAGACTTTGGACTTGAAATATAATGAAAGTGATTTTTCTGAACAGATGAAGCAGATGGCATTTAAAAGGCAACTAGACTTTGTGAATAGTTTAGAGTTTTATTTGGTTCTCTTCTTTTTCAGAGAATATAACGCTGGAAATCACACTGGATCTGAAAGTTGCTTACCAGGACTTCACTACTAGGGAACCAGCTTAGATTTAACCCTTGCTACTTCTAACTGAATTTTGTTGTAAGTTCCTAGTCAGAATAATATTAGATAAAATTTGGGGAGGATATTATATATGCTTAACACTAAAGTTACTATTTTCACAAAAGTTAATGCTAAATACAAGAAAAATAATAAATAATAGAAATTGAAAAGTTTTATAATTCTCTAACATAGGTCAATGTTTATAGTAAGTAAATGATGTTTTTGAGGTTCCATTACCAATGTTCATCATAAAGCATAAAATTGACAAATATTTGTTCACTCAACCACCTTTGGACAATATCAGACAAATTTAAGTAGAAACTATAGAGAATGGTAAAACATTTGTATCCATATTATCCACAAATGCAATTTATGTAATACATGTGGCTTTCATAAAAGAAAATTCTCAGTCCAGTTGAAGCCAAATCATTATAGATGTATGTGCCAGTTTTGTTGGTTGGCTCAGGCAATGGACTGATATAAAAATAGAAAGAGTCTTGTATTTGTTGAACTTTAGAATGATATGTTCTATATTTCTGGCTCCGCATTTTACAGATGATAAATTTTAAGTTCTAAAAGGTCATATAATTTACTAGGAGCCTAGTGATGCCTTAGAATAATAACCAATTTTAGATTCTTAGGATCCATCACTAGGCTCCTTCTCCTATGTTCTGGAGGTCCATTTTGCTCTGCCATGCAGATTCTAGAAGACCTGGTAGGAGAATACTAGTCACTCTGAAAGCCAAGAAATGAACATTATTATAAGTTTATACCAAGATTAGAGGAACTGCAGAAAAATCAATCCACAATTTCTTGCTTTTACTAAGGTTGATTAATTTGTGACTCTTCTCTGAGGTGATCAAAGTAAATATGGCTTAGGGTCTTCTCTCAAAGAGATGTTGATACTGGGAACAGCAGAGAATGCATTGCTAGTAAAAATATTAATATGTGGATAATCAACCAGCCCAGGAGAAAAAAAAAGTTTAATAAATAGTCCATTGCACCAAAGAAGTAATAATCATCCCAACAGAAGGGTAGGTATACAAGTGGTATGAAAAAAATCAGAGAAACAAACCACCCCAAACAGCCCAAGACACTTCAACAATTTGATCCCATTCACACTACAGAGGAGGAAATGTTAGAGAAAGATTATAGAAAGTTTTTAGTTAAAATGTTCAATGAGCTAAAAGAAGATGTAAGGAGTGAAATCTGAGAGAAAATACAGGATATGGAAGAACAATTTCAATAAAGTTATTGAGATTCTAAAAAACAATAAAATAGAAATAATTAAAATGAAAGATGCAATAAATAAAATTAAAAATTCAGTAAAAAGTATCACCAACAGATTAAAACACTTTGAAGATGGATTCTCAGGCCATGAAGAGAAAGTACACAATCTTTTTTTTCTTTTTAATATATATATATATATATATATATATATATATATATATATATAGGGGCTAGGGTTGTGGCTCAGAGGTAGAGTGCTTTCCTGGTATGCATGAGGCACTGGGTTCGATCCTCAGTATGACATAAAGTAAAGTAAAGACATTGCATTTCTCTCTCTCTCTCTCTCTCTCTCTCTCTCTCTCTATATATATATATATATATATATATATATATATATATATATATATATATATATATATATATATATTAGATGGGGCAAAATACTTTTATTTGTTTTTATGTGGTGTTGAAGATCGAACCCATAGCCTCACACATGATAGATGAGCCTTCTACCACCGAGCCACAAGCCCAACCCCAATGTATATAAGCTTAAAAAAATAAAAGTGGATATATAGAAAAGAGGTTAAGAGACCATGACCAGAATATCTAATAAATCTTGGATAATAGGAAGAGACCAAATTTAAGACTAATTGTAGTACAAGAAGGATCCAAAATACAAAATTAAAAAAATGCTCAAAATTTTCAATGAGAAAATAACTGAAAATTTTCCAAATTCTAGGAACAAGATGGAAATGAAAATATAAGAGGCATTTAAAACACCAAATAGGATCAAAAAAGCTCCTCTCCAAAAACATTATAACAAAAATGCCTGATATACTTAATAAGAATAGAATTTTAAAATCCATAAGAAATAAAGGCAGGACACATTTAGCATTAAGCCATAAGATTTCAAATGAACCCTCAACCCAGACCCTAAAAGCAAGGAGGGTTTGGAATGATACATAGCAAGCCTGAAAGAAAATAGGTACCAACAAAAATTATAATTGTGGGGCTGGGCCTGTAGCTCAATGATGGAGCTCTTGCCTAGCAAGAGTGAAGCAAAACATAAAAATAAATCATCATCACCTCATAAAAATAATTAAATAAAATTAAGGTATTGTGTCCATCTACAACTAAAATTTTTTTTAAAAAAATATCATTATATCCAGCAAAACTATCCTTCATAATTGAATGTGAATAAAAACCTTCCATTACAATCAGACTCTAAAAGAAATCATAATCATTAAACCTTCACTATAAAACATACTCGATGACATAATTCTTGCAGAAAAATTGAAACAATAAAAGTGAAAAACAGCCTAGATCAGATTGATTGCAGTAGCACAACAGTGTAATGAAAAATAATCAATCCAAATTAATCAGTAGAAATAAATCAAAATTGGGGGAAATAAAAATCATCTCTATAAAAGCATTGAATATAAGTAGCCTAAATTCTCCATTCAAAAAGTCATAGATTGACAAATTCAATTAAGAAAAAAGCCACAAGCTGTGCAAGTGACACAAATCTGTAACCTCAGTGGGTTAGGAGGCAGAAGCAAGTTTAAAGCCAGCCTCAACAAATTAGTGAGTCCCTTAGTGAGACCCTGTCTCTAAAAACAATCTTAAAAGGGGGTGAAAATGTGGTTAAGCATTTAAGTAAAAAAAATAAAAGAAAGAAAGAAAAAAAGAAAGAAAAAAAAGAAAAGAAAGAGTCAAGCACAAGTGTTGCTTAAAAGGGATTTATTTTACCAGCAAAAACATTCATTGAAAGAAGGTGAGAGTTTGGGAAAGTTTATGCCATGCAAATGAAAACCAAAAGCAGGCAATATCCTGTAAAGAATAATAATAAAGAGTGGGAAGAGAGACAAGGTGCAGAGTGGCTCTTTGTCTAAGTGGCCAAGTTTATTTATAACAATAGGTTACATTAGGTCATTAGTACCATAACCACATTATTGTTTAGAGTATCAGTAAGGTTGTTTATTCTGCAGTTACATTTCATAGTTACAATACGCAACTTTAGAGCTTAGTGCAGTTCTCAAGAAGTCCATTGTCTGAAGTTACTGTTAGGTGGGCAGCTCCAGGACCAACAGAGCTTGGTGAAACACTGAGGTTATAAAGCAAGCAAATTCCTTTATTCCAAGAAGTTATGTGCCTAAAATTAAGGTCAAAGTTGATAAGACTCTAGCATGCACAGAAGCTTTCCCAAGTACCAAACATACCTCAGCCATGAAGTCATTAGGGGCCCCAATCCCAAACACAGAACCCCTTCATCTCCCCCCCTTCTTGTTTTTTTAAGGCATTTCGGATGAATAATATTTGTTTTGTTTTTAAATCTGGTGGAGGAAAAAAATAGGATAGGCATTGAGAACAGCAAGCACAACATTAATAATCCACTATTAGTAAACATCCACCTTATGTATAATTGTTTGACCCAAGTAAAGTTGGGTAACCATGAAGTTAGCCAACCCAATAAGTCTAAAGCTCCATCATCTTGTGGGACCTTATCAATTATATCATTAAAATAATCTAGCTCCTTTGAAATAGAATTACTGTTATATTTACCACACTTTCCCAAGAGTTGGGCTTAATATCCCAAATATAAAATGTTAAACACAAAATAATCCAATTAATAGATGGGCAAAAGAACCAACCAGTCATTTCTCAAAAGAAGTAATACATACACATGAAGAAATATTCAACATCTCTAGAAATCATAGAAATGTAAATCAAAACTACATGGACATTTTATCTTACTCAAGTGAGAAATGCAATCATCAAGAATACAAATACAAATAATGATAAATGTTAGTGAGATTATGAGGAAAACGTTCCATTCATACTTTGTTGGTGAGTCTGCAAACTAGTACAACTACCCCAGGAAGCAGTATTGAGATTTCCTCAAAACACAAGGAATAGAACCATCGTACGACACAGCTCTCACTTCTTGTTATTTATCCAAAAGATCTAATAGCAGCATTATTATAGGGATAAAGTGACATCAATATTTATGGCCATACAATTAATAATAGCCATATTATGAAGCCAGCACTGATGTCTATTGGCAGATAAATGAATAAAGAAATTGTGGTATCCATACATATACAATAGAGTTTTACTGAGCCATAAAGAAGAAAGAAATTTTGGCATTTGTGGTTAATTAATGGAACTGGAGGTCATCATGCTAAGTGAAATAAGTTAGTTCCAGAAAATTAATCAAGGGTCGAATATTTTATTCTCAGTTACTGAAGCTAGACCAAAATTAGGAGGAAAAGACAGGGGGAATCCTATAAAAATGGAGGAGAAATCATTGGAGTCAAAGAAGGGGATTGAGGGAGAGGGAGGAGGGATGAGAAAAGGGAGGAACAGTGGGATGAAACTGACTTATTTTATGTACATATATGAATATACAACATTGAATGTCATCTTTATGTATATCTATCATAGTGCACTAACTTTTTAAAAGCTTTAGATAAATAGAAGAAAGAGCTATAATAAGGGGAAGAAGGGAAAGTATTAGGGATCAAATTGAAGCCAATTAAACTTCATGTTTGTATAGTTATGCCAAAATGAATCCCAATATTATGCGTAACTATGATGCACTAATAGTAATATCTTATTTCAAACATCTTACAATAAAGGTCTTCAATGTTTAGTTGTTTCTCTAAATTTCCTGCTAGTGAACTTATTCATTTTCACAGTTATGTTTCCAATCTAAATATTGATGGTCAAAAATCATTATTTCTGGCTCAATTTGCTTCTCCTCCACTCAACTTATAAAGCCTACTACATGTCAGCAGTGAATCATAGACACTTCAAAGCTACTGTGCTCCAAATGAGACTTTTCCTATACGTAAGTTCACCTTTGAAAGATGGGATCTCTAAATTCAGTTACCTTACCAAGTCAGAATGGTGGGTGTCTTCATTCATGGTGACTTTCCTTTCACTCTTGTATCTAATCAATCACTGTTTTCAAATGTTTATTTTATTTTTTTTTAATATTTTTTTATTGGTTGTTCAAAACATTACAAAGCTCATGGCATATCATCTTCCATACATTTGATTCAAATGGGTTATCAGCTCCCATTTTTACCCCAATTACAAGTTGCAGAATGACATCGGTTACACATCCACATTTTTACATAATACCATATTAATGACTGTTGTATTCTGCTACCTTTCCTATCCCCTACTATCCCCCCTCCCCTTCCCTCTCCTCTTCCCTCTCTACCCCATCTGCTGTGGTTTAATTCTCTCCCTTTTTTTTCCCCTTTCCCCTCACAAACTCTTATATGTAGTTTTATGTAACAATGAGGGTCTCCTTCCATTTCCATACAGTTTCCCTTCTCTCTCCCTCTCTCCCACCCGACTCGTCTCTGTTAAATGTTGATCTTTTCCTCATGCTCTTCTTCCCTGTTCTGATCTTGGTTGCTCTCTTTATATCAAAGGAGACATTTGGCATTTGTTTTTTAATGATTGGCTAACTTCACTTAGCATTATCTGCTCTAATGCCATCCATTTCCCTGCAAAATCCATGATTTTGTCATTTTTTAGTGCTGCGTAATACTCCATTGTGTATAGATGCCACAGTTTTTTAATCCATTCATCTATTGAAGGGCATCTAGGTTGATTCCGAAGTCTAGCTATTTTGAATTGTGCTGCTATGATCATTGAAGTGGCAGTATCCCTATAGTATGCTCTTTTGAGGTCCTCAGGGAATAGACCGAGAAGGGCAATAGCTGGGTCAAATGGTGGTTCCATTCCCAGCTTTCCTAGGTATCTCCATACTGCTTTCCATATTGGCTGCACCATTTTGCAGTCCCACCAGCAATGTACAAGTGTACCCTTTTCCCCACATCCTCGCCAGCACTTATTGTTACTTGACTTCCTAATGGCTGCCAATCTTACTGGAGTGAGATGGTATCTTAGGGTGGTTTTGATTTGCATTTCTCTGACTGCTAGAGATGGTGAGCATTTTTTCATATACTTATTGATTGACTGTATGTCTTCCTCTGAGAAGTGTCTGTTCAGGTCCTTGGCCCATTTGTTGATAGGGTTGTTTGTTATCTTATTGTTTAATTTTTTAAGTTCTTTGTATATTCTGGATATTAGGGCTCTATCTGAGGTGTGAGGAGTAAAAATTTGTTCCCAGGATGTAGGTTCCCTGTTTACCTCTCTTATTGTTTCTCTTGCTGAGAAAAAACTTTTTAGTTTCAGTAAGTCCCATTTGTTTATTCTTGTATTTAATTCTTGGGCTATGGGCGTCCTATTAAGGAATTTGGAGCCCGACCCCACAATATGTAGATCGGAGCCAACTTTTTCTTCTATCAGGTGCAGAGTCTCTGGTTTGATATCTAGCTCCTTGATCCATTTTGAATTAACTTTTGTGCATGGTGAGAGAAAGGGATTCAGCTTCATTTTGTTGCATATGGATTTCCAGTTTTCCCAGCACCATTTGTTGAAGATGCTATCCTTTCTCCATTGCATGCTTTTAGAGCCTTTATCAAATATAAGAAAGTTGTAATTTTGAGGATTGGTCTCTGTGTCCTCTATTCTGTACCATTGGTCCACCTGCCTGTTTTGGTACCAGTACCATGCTGTTTTTGTTACTATTGCTCTGTAATATAGTTTGAAATCTGGTATCGCTATACCGCCTGATTCACACTTCCTGCTTAGAATAGCTTTTGCTATTCTGGGTCTTTTGTTTTTCCATATGAATTTCATGATAGCTTTATCTATTTCTACAAGAAATGCCCTTGGGATTTTGATTGGCATTGTGTTGAACCTGTAGAGAACTTTGGGTAATATTGCCATTTTGATGATGTTAGTTCTGCCTATCCATGAACAGGGTACATTTTTCCATCTTCTAAGATCTTCTTCTATCTCTCTCTTTAGGGTTCTGTAGTTTTCTTTGTATAAATCTTTCACCTCTTTTGTTAGGTTGATCCCCAAGTATTTTATTTTTTTTTTGAGGATATTGTGAATGGGGTAGTTTTCCTCATTTCCATTTCAGAAGTTTTGTTGTTGATGTACAGGAATGCCTTTGATTTATGTGTGTTAATTTTATATCCTGCCACTTTGCTGAATTCATTTATTAGTTCTAGTAGTTTCTTTGTAGACCCTTTTGGGTCTTCTAGGTATAGGATCATATCATCCGCAAATAGTGATATTTTAAGTTCTTCTTTTCCTATTTTTATGCCTTTAATTTCTTTTGTCTGTCTAATTGCTCTGGCTAGTATTTCAAGGACTAAATTAAATAGAAGTGGTGAGAGATGGCATCCCTGTCTAGTTCCAGATTTTAGAGGGAATGCCTTCAGTTTTTCTCCATTTAGAATGATGCTAGCCTGAGGCTTAGCATATATAGCTTTAACAATGTTGAGGTATGTTCCTGTTATCCCCAGTTTTTCTAGTGTTTTGAACATAAAAGGATGCTGTACTTTGTCGAATGCTTTTTCTGCATCTATCGAGACGATCATATGGTTCTTATCTTTAAGTCTATTGATTTGGTGAATAATATTTATTGATTTCCGTATATTGAACCAACCTTGCATCCCAGGGATGAATCCTACTTGATCATAGTGTACAATTTTTTCGATATGCTTTTGTATTCGATTTGCCAAGATTTTATTGAGGATTTTTGCATCTATGCTCATTAGAGATATTGGTCTGTAGTTTTCTTTCTTTGAAGTGTCTTTGTCTGGTTTTGGGATCAGGGTGATGTTGGCCTCATAGAATGAATTTGGAAGAGCTCCTTCTTTTTCTATTTCTTGAAATAGCTTGAAAAGTATTGGTATTAATTCTTCTTTGAAGGTTTTGTAAAACTCCGCTGTATAGCCATCCGGTCCAGGGCTTTTCTTGGTTGGTAATCTTTTGATGGCTTCTTCTATTTCTTCCTTTGTTATTGGTCTGTTTAGATTGTGTGTGTCTTCCTGACTCAATCTGGGCAGCTCATATGACTTAAGAAATTTATTGATGTCTTCACTGTCTTCTATTTTATTAGAATATAAGGTTTCAAAATACTTTCTTATTATCTTCTGTATTTCTGTAGTGTCTGTTGTGATATTGCCTTTTTCATCCCGTATGTTAGTAATTTGAGTTTTCTCTCTTCTGCTCTTCGTTAGCTTGGCTAAGGGTCTGTCGATCTTATTTATTCTTTCAAAGAACCAACTTTTAGTTTTATCAATTTTTTCGATGGTTTTTTTTGTTTCAATTTCGTTGATTTCCGCTCTGATTTTAATTATTTCTTGTCTTCTGCTATGTTTGCTGTTGTTTTGCTCTTCCTTTTCTAGGGTTTTGAGATGTAGTGTGAGTTCGTTTATTTGTTGGTTTTTTCTTTTTTTGAGGAATGAACTCCAGGAAATGAATTTCCCTCTTAAAACTGCTTTCATTGTGTCCCATAGATTCCAGTATGTTGTGTCTGTATTGTCGTTTAACTCTAAGAATTTTTTGATTTCCTCCTTTATGTCTTCTGTGACCCATTGATCATTCAGTAACATATTGTTTATTTTCCATGTGATGCAGGATTTTTCCTTCCTTCTTTTATCATTGATTGCCAGTTTCATTCCATTATGGTCAGATATGGTGCATGGTATTATCTCCACACCTTTATATTTACTAAGAGTTGCCCTATGGCATAATATATGATCTATCTTTGAGTAAGATCCATGAGCTGCTGAGAAGAACGTGTATCCACTTGATGATGGTTGATATATTCTATATATGTCAGTTAAGTCTAGGTTATTGATTGTGTCATTGAGCTCTATAGTTTCTTTATTCAGCTTTTGTCTGGAGGATCTGTCTAATGGTGAGAGTGGTGTGTTGAAATCACCCATAATTATTGTGTTGTGGTCAATTTGACTCTTGAACTTGAGGAGCGTTTGTTTTATGAACGTTGCTGCACCATTATTTGGTGCATATAAATTGATAATTGTTATGTCTTGTTGGTGAATAGTTCCTTTTAGCAGGATATAGTGTCCTTCTTTATCCCTTTTGATTAGCTTAGGTTTGAAGTTGATTTTATTCGATACGAGTATGGCCACTCCTGCTTGATTCCAAGGGCCATGTGAGTGGTATGCTTATTCCCAACCTTTCACCTTCAGCCTGTGTATGTCTTTTCCTATCATATGAGTCTCCTGTAGGCAGCATATTGTTGGGTTTGTTTTTTTGATCCAGGTTACTAGCCTGTGTCTCTTGATTGGTGAGTTTAGACCATTTACGTTTAAGGTTACAATTGAGATATGATTTGTACTTCCAGTCATGTTTATTTATTTATTTATTTTAGTTTGGCTAGTTTTTACTTTTTGGTTGTTTTCCTCCCCCTTTACTGAGATACCTCCCTCTGTTGGTTTTGGGCACTATTTTTCATTTCCTCTTCTTGTAGGATTTTGCCCAAAATGCTCTGCAGTGCTGTTTTTCTGGCAGCGAATTCTTTTAGCTTTTGTTTATCGTGAAAGATTTTAATTTCATTGTCAAATCTGATGCTTAATTTTGCTGGATACAGTATTCTTGGTTGGAGACCATTATTTTTCAGCTTTTGAAATACATTGTTCCATGATCTTCTCGCTTTCAATGTCTGTGATGAAAAATCAGCTGTTAACCTAATTGGTTTACCCCTGTATGTAATCTGCCTCCTTTCCCTCGTAGCTTTTAATATTCTCTCCTAGTTCTGTATGTTGGCTATTTTCATAATTATATGTCTTGGGGTTGGTCTATTACAGTTTTGGATGTTTGGGGTCCTGTAAGCTTCCAGGATTTGGCAATCCATTCCATCTTTCATCTCTGGGAAGTTTTCTAGGATTATTTCATTTAATAGGTTGTCCATTCCTTTGGTTTGAAGCTCTGTGCCTTCTTCTATCCCAATGACTCTCAAATTTGGTTTTTTGATGAGATCCCACATCTCTTGAATAGATTGCTCGTGAGATTTAAGCATCTTTTCAGTGTTGACTATGCTCTTTTCAAGTTGATAGACTTTGTCTTCATTATCTGATGTTCTGACTTCTACTTGATCTAGTCTATTTGTGATATTCTCGTTTGCATTTTTAATCTGGTTTAAGGTCTCTTGCATTTCTAAAATGACTGTTTGGTTTTTTTTTAAGATCCCTATCTCCTGGTAAAGCTCATTCTTTACAGTTTGAATTTGTTTGTTTAGTTCAATTTCGAAATATACTTTCAATTCTTGGACTTGCTGTCTCATGTCTTCTCTAAGATTCCGTTCCATCTGAGTTAGGTATGCCTTGATTTCTTTCCCTGTCCATGTTTCTGATGCTTCTAGGTTCTCCTGTAGATTTAAATTGTCCTGCATTATCTGTAATCCTTTTTTCCCTTGTTTTTTCATGTTGTTCACGTTACTTTCTTGCTCTGTTTGACTGCTTTGTAACTGCTTTCTCCTATACATTTGTTTTGGCTTTGTTTATCACTGTTGTCTCTCCTTTGTGGTGGGAGATTATGCCCGTAAATGTTGGGCTTTATTGTTCTTTAGAGCTGATTCCTTCAATTTATAAAGGGCTTTGGGATTTTGTATGCATTTAGTGGTTTGGTTTTTGTTCTTAGGACTTTAGGTTAGGTGCTATGCAGGTATAAGGGTTAATATGTCTAGGCTACTTTAGAAGATTGTTCTACTGAAGGGGGGTACTAACCGTCAATTGGATCAGGGTGTTGGTAGTAGCTAGGCGTTTAGGAGCACTATAGACGTCCTCGAAACATTAACCTATTTGCATTTAGACACTTACACGAAATAGAGGACGTAATGCTTGGGATGAAAGTTGGGGGGAAGGAGAAGGAAGGTGCTCTTGAAAAGAATGGAGAGGGAGATGGATAGCATAGACGAGAATGGCAGGAAGAATAAAACTTGAAAGGGAGAGAAAGCGGTAAAAAGGGAGAGAAAAAAAGAAAAAAAATGAAATAAGAAATAAAATTAGGTCTTAGAGATCCATTTTCTTCTCTCCCCGTAGGCAAAGCTGTGCCCTCCGGGCACTGGTCCTGGTCACTGGAGGCAGTTCCCCAGGGATTTGGTTACACTTTCAGCCCCACCGAGTGCTCTATTTCCCTAATGATTGAGCACTCTCTCTGTCATTCATCTAAGCCCCAGTGCTGTGGAGCTGTGGTCTGGGAATCAATAGTTTAATTTTTCCAGACCCCTTTGGTGAGCACTCCTTCGGAATCTGGCGGCTAAGACCATTGGTGTCGCCGCTGGTGGTAGTGGGAGTTGGGGGTTGAGGGTCCCCTCTGCTTCCCTCAGCCCCTACAATCAAGACCGCTCCACTGGCGGTAGGAGGAGTTGGGGGTCTGGGGAGTCCTCTGTTTCCCTCCTCTCCTACCGTCAAGCCCTCTCAGTTGGCAGTTGGGGGAGTTGGGGGTGGAGAGTCCTTTGGCCCTTACTGTCACACCCACAAAAAGATTATGAAGTTTCCCGGTTGTTTGTATCTGATGTGCGTGGGAACCACACACCTGCTAAAGTAGAATCCCCTGGGAAGGAATCTCTTTGGCCAATCTTTGGTGACTTCCCCTCTCTGCTACGGCGGGCCCCTGGCTCCTTGCAGGAGTGACCGAAGGGAGAGGTGCAAGTGGCTTGTCTCTGGTCTGACACAATCTCTGGTTTTAGATCCCAGTTCGCTAATTCATAGAGGCTTGGTTAGATTTCCTTCCCGTTCTCTCAAGGGGGGGAGCCCTTTCCCAGGTGGGCAGGGCCGTTAGCAGAGCCAGAAGGGCACGGGCCTTCTGTCGGGCCAGGCAGGGACCCTTCTGGCTGCACTGGGCCGCCGGGGGCGCCCGCAGAGCCTGGCAGACGGCGCCCGCGTGGCTAAGAGCCGGGCGGGGTGACCCTTCGCAGAGCGGGCGGGCCGCCAGGAGTGCCGGGATGGCGGGAGCTGTCTGCCGGCCGGGCGGGGACCCTTCTCGCCGAGCAGGGCCGCCGGGGGCCGCTTGTAAAGCCGGGCGGCTGCAACCTCGTGGCTAAGAACCAGGCGGGCGGGGTGGCTGTTTGCAGAGCCAGAGGGGAATGGCGGGAGCTGTCTGCCAGCCGGGCGGGGACCCTTCTCGCCGAGCGGGGCCGCCGGGGGCGCTTGTAAAGCCGGGTGGCTGCAGCCGCGTGGCTAAGAACCAGGCGGGCGGGGTGGCTGTTTGCAGGGCAAGAGCGGGGCGGCCAGGGTAGCCGGGATGGCGGAAGCTGTCTGCTGGCGGTGCGGGGACCCTTCTGCCGCACTGCTCTGGGCTGCCTGTTGCTGCTCCCACTACACTACTGTGTCTCTCAAGTTTCCTCTAAAACCTCCTGTGAAAATACGTGAAGTTCATCCTGCAATCACAGAAATCTTTCTTCCTTTTGTTATTTTCATTTCTTCAATTGCTTGTTTTCTCATCTAGAACTTCCTAGAATTCCTACCTAAATCTTCCCCTCACTCTATAAAAAAATTCTTCCATCAGACTGATTTGTAATAACCTTTTATCTATGCCAAAATACAATTTTTAAATAAAGATTTGTTTGCCTTAAGATTATGACTTTGCCAAATGTCCTACTTTTAACAGCATACATTACATCAGTTGTGTTTTATCTTTACTTACAGTAATCCTAGTGCCCTGAATTAGTATGAGGAAATACAAAAATTACACCTTATGTACTGTTGAATCTCCATAGTTTATCTCAAGGCTAGAACAATAGTAGTCTTTCAATAAATAATTATGAGATAACTACACAAGCAGTTGATCAAATGAAAGTCATATGCTATCCTTCAAAATCAAGGTACAAAATCTGAAAACTGAAAAGATGTACTTCTGAATTGTCTACACTTATATATGATCTATCTAAAAATTAAAAGATGCCAGTTATTGTTGGATTCCTAGTAACATAATTTTAGGATAATTTTAATAAATTTAATTCTAATATGATTTCTTTCTTTATACTGTCATCAAGTGAGGTTTGATTATGAAACTTGATCATTAAAAAAATATGCCATTTCACACTATACTTTCCCCCAAAAAAAGACAAAATCCCTAACAATTGATTTGCACAGAATATTGACAACGTACTTAATAATTAAGTGATTGTTAAACATCTTTATGTTTATTTTTAAGATAATTTGATTCATTTTATTTGTCATAAAACCTTCTAGACTTTTTACAAGAAGTAGCACTTACCATTAGTTCAACTGTCAGTATTATGATAATAAACCATAAAATGTCATTAATTTTTATATTGAATTCAGTATTTTACTAGGAAGATGATCAAAAATTTAGAATTTTCTAAGGTTCTAGTCTGAGTATACCTTGACTAAAGGACTCTTGAAATTAATAGTTAATTTATTTGTGTAACTAGTGTACATAGGACGTTATTCAAACATTTTCCAAAAATGTAAAGAATGGAGAATGGAAATGAGAGAAAGGAAAAAACCTAGCATGTAACTAAAATATCTCCCACTATAATCAATGGAACTGAAGAATTTATATGACAAAGTACTGAATTACTTCAGCTCTTATATGGAGTGAAACAAAGAATGTGAGCCCCTTAGTAGCACAGGATCTTAGTGCAGGAAGGCAGATTCCAATTATACCATAGTCTATACAGTTGGAGACTCTGGAGTTCAGAGAGACTTTTGTAAGAACACTGAATATGAGAAATATAGATTTTCAAGTGTACAATACAGTAGTGTTATCAATTGGCACAATTTTATACACATGATCTCTAGAACATACCAATGGAGTTCAGGGAGACTTGACTGAATTTATTGGACCAACTAGCAGAGAATCAGAAACTATTTATAGAAAACTGAAATAGGTCCAGTTGAATTATTTTATCAGGTCAGAAATACCCTGATTTCAATGCTAGACAAATAGACTATAAATCATAAATCTATAGACCAATAGTTCTTGTGCATTTGGACAAAAATAATCATCCATGAAAATTTAGCAAGTTGAATTAAGCATGCTATAAAACAGATAAAATCTTCAATCAAATAAGTTTTATCACAAAAATTCTAGGTTAGTTTAATATTTAAAAATAAATAAAAATGAGCCTACCCTGTTAATAAAGAAAAAGAAAATATATGTTCATTCTAATAAATATAAAAAAAATTGGAAGATGTAAATACCTATTCAAATTAAACATCATGATTAATGCTATCTAAGATGTTGAAGAATGTTTCTTCTTCTTTTTAGGAAAAGGATGTATAATTGTTATTATTTACTTTTTAAACATTTGATTGACTTCATTGACAAAGTGATATATGCCTATTTTTATTTTGTTACATTTTAAAAAATAAATACAACACTTATTATTGACTATTGGCCTACTTAGATTATTTACTTTTTGTTGAATAAAATTTGTAATTCTTTATTTATTAAATTTAGACATATATTTTTCATTATATTCTGTATTAAGGATCACTTAATATTTTTATAGAATACTATCTCATTTGTCACAATGTAATTTGTTCTTTTCTAATTTTGGTGATGATCCTTAGTTGTATAAATTTTGTAATGCTTTTGTAGAAGCAATTCCTTTCACTGATTTTATTCATCATTTTATATCAGTTTCTGTGGAAAGTAAACAACTAACAACATACTTAATAAGAAAATACTAAACACTTAAAATAGGACACATGATCAGAATGTCTGGTTTCACCATTTCTATTCAACATTATACGACACATCCTAGTGGACAAAATAAGGAAATATAAGGATTACAAATGACATATAAAGAGGAATTGAAATGCAAAACTGTGTAATTCACCAATACCTCCCATTCTATACTTCCAATAATTTAAAATATATTATGAACCTAAAATTTTCATAGCTTTAGAATAGCAAAAGATTATTTAAATATCAAATAAGAAACAGTAACTAGTAAAGGAAGTATGATATATTTAACTGTTAAAAAAATTGAAACTTCTGCTTTACTGAAGACACCTTTAAAATAAAAGTGCTAACCATAACCCAGAACGAGCAATTTTAATGAATGTATTTAAAAAATATCTGGTCTCTATAATATGTAAAGAACTACTTAGAAGCAACAGTAATAAGGTAGCCCCACCAATGTTGGCAGAAGATTTGAAAATATATTTTGGAAAATAAATTTTTTAAATAGTTGAAAAGCACAAAGACCCTCATTGTCATATGACATCAGATAAATGCAACAAAAATATCAATAAAACACAAATTTACATCCACTAAAATGAAAATACCAAGTGCTCAAGAGAATGTAGATGAATGCTCATTCATTTCTTGAGGGGATATAAATAGTATGGTTTCTTCAAAAATATTTTGACAGTTTCTTATAAGTTAAACTTAGAGTTCTCATATGAACTGTTGATTCCCCTTCTAGGTATTTACCTAAGAGAAGTGGAACTGCATCAGCAATAAAAAGAAATGAAGTGCAAAATCTTTGATGAATCTCAAAATTGTTGCCCTGTAAAATGAAGCAAGACATAGAAAAGTCCAAACTCTATGAATTCAGTTATATAAAATTATAGAAACAAAAAGTAATCTATAGGTGCAGAAATAATATATAATTATAATAATATTTGTCTAAGGCTAGGGTTGGTGGGTTTTGAGTGTAAAAGGAAAACAGGGAATTTAAAAGACAATGGTACAACATTCTAATTTTGATTGTTCAAATACCTACATAGAATTTACACAGATATCAAATATCAATCTACATTTAGAATCGAGGTATTTTATTATATGCAAAATTCAATCAGAAAAAGTATGTTAAACAAGTATTATCTATTGATATGACCAATTTCTTAAATTTTACTTGGAAATAATTTTACAGTTTCAATGAAATTATAAGAAAAGTTCAAAGACCTCCTAGTAAACATTGTCCAGATTTCCTGCACCTAATATTTTTCATAAAATTTCTTACCATGAATCATTTGAAAATAAGGTACATACATCATTGCACATTTTTTCTAAATATATTATTGCATTTCTAAAAAGAAAAATATTTTCTTACATATTTATAGTATAATAATCAATTTTCATATAATCACTTCATCTAATTTTTCAAATGTATTTGTATTAAGCCCTTTTATGTGGTTTCTCCTTATTGTTATCTCTTGCATGGTTATAATTTTTTTGGCCTCCTTTATTGACTTCTATGTTTACGTTTACCCTCTCTTAAACATTTAAAGTTTTTCTTCTGCTTTGTTTCTCTGTTATCTTTAATATCAATGAACAATGTAAGTGGTGGAATCTCTTGAGAACTAAATATCTGGGGAGACAACTATTATATCTTAGTAAATGACTATTCCAGTAAATCTAGTGATTTTTCCTGTCAGAAATATATATATACCAAAATATATATTCATGGATGTTCAAGAGAATATTATTAAAACTAAATTTAAGTTGGAAATGACCCAAATAATACAGTAGATATATTTCTATCCATTAATACCATACCCCAACTAAAGTTAATGAGCTATTGCAATTGTGGAATACTGTCCATCAATTAAAATAAATAAACCCCTTAACCATAGTGGCATGGATGTATCTGTTACACATATGTTTGAGTGTAAGAATCTAGGCACCAAAGAATACATGCTACATAATGTTAATTCAGAAATTTAAAATAAAGTAGTGATTATCTTGTACAGGAGGAATCAAGAGTGACCTGGAGCCCTTTGGGTTTGTTTGGGTTTGTTTTATTTCTTGATTTAGATGGAGATTGTGTCAATGTGTTCATTTTAGGCAGACTCATCAAGCTGAACATTTAAAGCTTGTTTACTTTTGTTTAGGTGTCTTCTCAAAATTCATCATGGACAAATTCCTGGTTTCCATTAAGACTCTTAAATATTAAGGAAGCCTCTTTTTCCCAATATCTTAATGGTCAAATCACTTCCACTTTCTGTGTCTTCATTGGTCCTCACAGCAAGTCTGTGGAAAAGTAGGTTCCGGTGTCAGTTATACAACTAATAACTGACTTGTTAGATCAAAATTCAAGTTTTCTGACTCCTAGATTAGATTTTTTTGTGAACACACACTCTGTCACACCCTTAAGCCATTCTGTAAATTAGACTGTGATTCATATGCATTGAATAACTATTTCGTTCATCTTCAAGCATAAGATCTGCCACATTCCAGAGCTAAATTTGCTTTTTAAAACAACAAATAAAACATCCAATTAGGTGAAAGTACTCATATCTCAATTCATTTTATATTTTCCTTACATAAGAGCAATCCTGGTTTGATTATCAGATGCTTGAGGATTTTAGTTTTGATAGAAATTGTTTCTTGACACTGTGATTGGGGTGGGAAGGTCAAATGTAATACAAGAAATATTTTCAATGTTACTGTCTACAATGAAAATGTCACACCAATAATGTGAGTTGAGCACTATGATGTTAAAGAAAGTGTTATTGTTTTAGATAGGAATCATTATTAAGGGTTTTCAAAAGTACTGGCTTAAAAATGAAAATGTTGTTATGGAAAAAACAAAGGTTGAGATTTTAGGCATCTTACAAAATATCAGTGCATATAAAAGTAAACTTTCTATTAATTTACAAATACTAATCTCTGATGACATTTAAAGTCAATAATATACATTTTTCTCTAATAGAAGAATTTCATCTCTAAAGAAGAGTTTCTTTAGACTGGTTCTTACAGTAGGCTCATATATTAATTCTTATAAAATCTATATGTTTTCTGAGCATCAGAGGAGGAAGAATGGCTTTCAAGTCTCATATTTGCTGTACATGGCCAGGAGACAAAGCTTCATTGCATTTTGCAGTTTTCTTATAAACATCAATCTTAAGCTGACGTTCATGCCTGCAATGATTTGCCAAGCGGCTATTTTAAAAGTAATATAAACCTTGAGGTCCTTTTCTCCTAATTATACTCTGTCCCTCAGAAACTTTATTGAAACTTTTTTTCCCCCAAACTGAGAATGCTGAATAGGGAAAAGAAAAAATTAAAAAATCTCCTTTCAGGTCAAGCTTTGTGCTTTGTGACATTCTTATTGACTCTGTTCTACAGCAGGCCCTTTCATTACCTAATGCAATGAGAAAGGGCTCTTATAATAAGTCTGATATATCTAAATGTCCTTATGTCTAGATTCAGTTGTGAAAAATACAAGAAGAGTATTCACTCTTCTTCTTTATTATTGATTTTTGTCTCCTTGGACTCTACTGTGAGTTGTCCCTCATTTTCTCTGTGTTAGATGTGATAGTGGCTTTAAGAAAAATACAGGATATTTAGATAGTTCTAAAAGATATTTTATTCTGAAAGTCAATTGCCAAAGAAGGATTATAAATATATGCAAATGTCAAGCTCAGCATTTTTTTAAATGTAAAATTTTCTAAAAGAAACTACTTATGTCAACAAGAATCACATCCCCCAACTCATACATTAAATAGATAGTACCAAATAGGCTTTTTAAAGTTTGGAATGAAGTTTAAATACATGTTATCGAGGATCTTTTTTCTGAACACAAGAGTTAATTCAGCACTACTTCATTTGCTTGTAAATTGTCATCTGTGATGGTATAGTAGTTTTATAGAGAGAAATAAGCACAGCTTAGCAGAAACTTTTAAAGAGAAGTTGAGGAAGCAAGGAAGAGTGAGTAGATTGTGTGATCAGTGCCATTTGACAGAAACTTGTTTTTTTGCAGTCATTTTATCTCTAAATAAGAGACAAATTCTCTGCCTTTGGTCCTGTGCAGATTTGGAGTAAACCAAAGTTCAAGGACCTTTGAGTAGGACAGCAGCTGTAGTAAAATTTGGTCACAAAAAAGCAAAGGGTAAAAATTAGCAGTTGCAAACATGTGGTCAATCACAAGGTATACTATTTTATATACAATGCTCATAGAAATGTTAAAATAAAGAAGTGGATGGAGGTCATTTTTATAAACACATGTTCCCAATCTATTCTACTAAAAGGATCTAGCACCATGTTTTTTTATTTTTTTTTAATTTGACATCTCCTTTTACTGAAAATAGGTAGTATTTTTGCCTATAATTAGAAATTTGAAGAAACCAAAGAACAATAATAATAAACAATATTCCAAATTCCAACATAGAAAAATTTCTGAAATGTTTTTCAAGTATATACCATTAAAACTTAGGAAATAAAACATTAAAACATCAATTAATTAGATGGTGTCTTTGTACATCAAGAATGATCAAGAAATAAAGAAAATTATGTTCCATGCATGTATGATTATGTCAAAATGAACCCCACTATCATTTCTAAATAATGCACTAATAAAAAAACTTTTATAAAAGAAAGTCTAAGTTCATGCATTTAATTGTCAAGTCTCTTTAACCCATTTAAAATGTTTGAGTTAAAATACAGTGTATTGGCTATAACCTAACTGATTATGATTAAATTCTCTTGTTGAAAATTTTTCAAGAGTTTCTGAACATGTTACTCAATAATATTGATCCAGGCACAATTAATGTGTGAAATTTTAGGTTTTAGTTTTTTAGCAGTTTTTATTTGTTTTTTTTTTCTTATTTTACGAATGAAATGTTATTTATTTTTCCACTGAGGCACAGTTGTCAATGCATTTCCTAAAATAAATACTGACATTTGGCATTTTGTATTCACGGTTCTAAATAATGGTTAAAAATTTGGAGCCAAGAGAAATTTAGATTACCTTTTGCATAAAATGATATTGAATCTATATAGCACCAGTGATTTACCCACAGTCTCAGAGCTGTAAAGGAACACAGAAATGGTTACTAGAAGACTGGCTGAGTTTAGACCACTGTTGTCCCACTGCATCACACTGTCCTGAAGTTTATCAAGAACCCCAACTAAAAAGACCAAGGTAAAGCTTAGAAATTTTCAGCATTCGGTAACTTATCCTTCTCCTATAAGAGACCATGGATTCAATAGTCTTTAAAAGTTAAATTCTCCATCATACTAACAGGATAGTGAATCTCAAATTATAAATATTGAAAGAATCTTTTTCATGGTTTTTTGAATCTAACTTCTGGTTATGGGTTGTCATTGCTAAGTCTTTTACAGCCATAAATAAAAAATAAAAACATAGATCAATCAGACTCTTTGAAGGATCATAATCTTCAGTATTTTCATAAATACTGTGTCTAAGTTCTACATTTTATATAAATTTTTATTATTAGTTGTTGAAAACATTACAAAGTTCTTGACATATCATATTTCATACATTTGATTCAAGCAGATTATGAACTCCCATTTTTACCCTAAATACATAATGCAGATTCACATTGGTTACACATCCACTTTTTACCTACTGCCATACTAGTGTATGTTGTATTCTGCTGCCTTTCCTAACCTCTACTATCCCCCCTCCCCTCCCCTCCCATCCCCTCCCTTCCTGTCTTCTCTCCCTACCCCATCTACTGTAATTCATTATTTTATCTGATCAGCATAATTCTCTCCCAGGTTTATTTTCCCTCTCTCTCCTTCTGTCTTTGGAGATGACAAAATTAAAATTCCAAGAATTTAAATTACTTCCTGATAGCTACATACTTAATAACTGGCCAAGCCAAGATTTTAAATAGCATGTCTTTCTGAAGAGATAATGTTCTTTCCATGTTGCAGCACTAATTCCAAGCAAGCATAGATATCCATTGTTTACAATAATTAAACACAATTGTAAATGGGTTCAGGCTATTATTATATCCAAATTTCTATGGAACTGAAGTTACCCACTTTGCCATTAGTGAATATATGATAGGAAGAGGGTAATAAATGTACTTTCCCTCTATTTCTTCCTGATTGATTTTTTTCAGAGTTGAACACAAGTGGTACAAAATAATAAAGTGGGACAATTATTTATAAAGAATTACAATACTAGTAATAGAACTCTTCTTTCTGCATTGTAATTTATTAGATTTGGGGGATAGTAGTTGAAATGTGATTCAGATAAACCTGACTAGTATTTCACATTCTTCTACTCAGCTATTTATTACTCATTAACATATTTAATATGCAAATTATACTGAAAGACATATTTATGTCATTGTAAATTCCAGTTATTATATATGTTAGGACTTTAAGTCATTAATACATAATAAAAGCCTCTTATGTTAATGAGAATTAAATTAATTATTTCCTATATTTGGACAAGCAAATAAATTTTTACAATTTAAATTTTTAGACAATATTGCAGGTATGTTTTTTCTTTTCTGATAAGTCCCTGCTTATTGACACTAAAATGCTACAGTTTTGTTTGTTTATTTGTTTCAAATAAAGTGCTATTGCCACCAATGAAGAAGAATGCAACAATTGACATTTTTCACATAAGAAAAGTAAATTAGGAGGTTAAGGTTACCATCTTAGTCACCTAATAATAAAATCATTTCCTGTCTAAACTTACTGCACTTAGAAATTTTAAATAATAAACTTTAAAGACTGTATTTTGTGTGTCTAAAGTGTGTAAAACACTGTAACTTATAAAAAAAAAAAAAACCTAAAAATGAAGGGAAGGAAAAAGTTTAAAATGTAGGAGATTCAAATTCATTTATTCATCAAATAACATATGCTCAATATGTAGCTTGATAAATCAGTATGCAGAGGTCTGGAAAATGAATCTGACATTATTATAGATCTTTGAAGAGTCTGTCTTTGGGAAAGTTGAAGATCTATCAATAAATGAGAGACACTTGAATGAATAACTAGGATGCAAGGTGTTAAATTACCGGTATGCATACAATTTTACAGAGCCTAGGAGGAGGAATTTATTTCACTTTCACAGCTTGAATAATAATGATTTCACTAAAGGGGGCATTTTCTGTAGACCTTGAAGATTATTATAGGGTTTTGTTACTTTGTGGTGATATTCAGACTAACAGAGTTGAAGCAGGACTAGGGTCCTCGGGAAGTGGTTTTTAGTCAGGGAATGTGTACAGAATCACCTCCCTGGCAGCACTTGGAAAATGTATTGGCATTGTCTTAATAAAATTATAAAATGTTATTAGTATTTATTGACTGGGGGCCTGGGGTAAAAAATGTTCTGCACACAAAGAATTATGGCTGTTCCCATGTGACTTGTGACTGTCTTGCTATACAACAGGTAAATGAAAATTTGCTTATCGTTATTTGAGACAATGTATTTAACATCTCAGAATTGCAATTGATATTTACACCAAGGGAGAACTATAGCCTTCAAATTTCTAGCTTTATTAAAAGTTACTTGACATTTTAGAAGATTGAATCACTAGGGTCAGTAGAGCACAAAGTATTTAAATAGTTAAAACAGTATATCAATGCATTTGCATCAGGGTACATTTGTGGGTGTTCTATCTACAGTGAATCTCTATATACATGCCTATAATTCATCTTTTGGTTTTGTTCTACTTGAGTATTTACATATTGACAAGTGTATATTTGTTACTAATTAATTTTATCTTGAATCAACATTATATTATATTTAGGTTATTATATTGATCATCACCTAGATTATGTGCTTAAGTCATCTTATCTATTAAAGTCATTCAAAGATACTTTTGTGTTAAAATATTTGTCATAAAAACTTGATTGTCACCAACCTAGCACATTTGTAAAACCAAGTGTAATTGGATAAAGATAAGACAACACAGCTATTTTATTTGGATCTTGAAAGTCCCTCAAAAGCCTATGTGTTGAAGGCATGATGCCCAGTACATGGTACTGCTGGAAGCTAACAAAACCTTTAAGAGTTGGGTCCTAGAAGAAGGAAGTTAGAAAATCAGGGACATGCTAGTGAAGGAGATACTTTATCTATAAATTGAATGAAATAGGAAAATTGACTTTCTTGCTTTTTAAAAGAGGAAATCCCAAATGACACATTGGTAGACTTCCCCCAAATATAAAGTAAGAACTTTCTGTCCAAGTTCTGATTTTATATCATTACACACACACACACACACACACACACACACACACACACACACACAATCATATTACAGGAATAACTTTCTTACCCTAATAAGAGAATTTGGAATGAGTAGCAAATAGTGATATTACACTTGGAAAATCACAGCTGGTATTGGAAATATTAATCAGAATTATCATATACATAATTTATAAGTCAAAGTAGTGTTACTAATTACATGATTTATGGTTATAGCACAATTGGTAGTTTACATGGTCTAAACCCATTTTTTAGAAAAAGGACTCAAACTTTAAATTTTATATTCTATTAAAGCCTACCAGTATGTCAATAGTACCAAATGTGAGTTTTCATTTCATAAGCCTATTAGGTTGGCAAAATAAAAAAATTTAAAAAAACATTTATAATTTCCAAATGTAATACTTACTGCATGAAAAAAACATAGAGACTTAACATAAAAATCAATAACACATAGATTTTATAAGGGAAATATTTTTTAGTTAATTTATTTTATAAGGCTTCCCTTTTGAAGCAGTATCTCTTTTTTCTTCCCTTTGCTTAAATCATAGAAACCAAAGAATACAAATTAGAAGCAGGAAAATATTGTGCTTAGAACTTTTACACTACACAGAGGAGCAGGAAGCAATGACCTTGACATGTGTTTTACATTCTAACCTTGTATACAATGCAACAAAGTTTTGACAGGACAGTGGCCCAGCTGGAGAAGAGATCACTTTACTCCTTCCTGTAGGGGTGATGAGTTTGAATATTTAGAAATAAAAAAAATTCCTAAACATTCTTAGCTGAATGTTAATATTGTATTTGCATCTCTGATTCATTTAACTTTAATTTATTTATTCAATGCAAATTAAGTCCACCTTTCTATTTTGCCTAGTGGTCTAACAATATACTTCCCAAGATTCATTGTAAGGGAAATGGTGCTGCTCTGGTGTCATCTCTGCATCCTTGAGGCATTCCATCTCCAAACATGCAAGGGGAGGAATAATTAAAGACCCTGAAGCACTAAGGAGTAACAGCCTAGAACAAAGCTAAGCTACTCTAAGAATCCTAAATGAGACATTCCTAATAATGAGTTGACTGCAAAATACACAATTCTGTGAAATATTACCAGCTGACTTGACCTCTATCAATATGTAAGGAGGCAAATCGAAACAGTTTTATGTATGATTCTATTAAAGACCACCGCTGTGTCAGTATTACCAAATGTGAGTTCTTATTACATTCAAATGCCTAAAATTAAGGTGCACATTCCAACATGAAACATAGGACATTTATTCCCATGCCTAATAAGGATACGGTTACTACAGTTTTCAGGGAACTTCATTCTACTAAAACATAGGTTTGTAATTATATATATAACCAATAATAACAGAATGGACAAATTGATGACAACATTCCAACAAGAGCTAGTGTTCTACATTCAGAGTCTCTTTTATAATTAGCAATTCAATATATCCATTAGAGAAGATAAAAACGAATACGCATTCAGAAATATACTCATGTAATTTGAACAAGAGATATTCTGGCAGTATAATATAGAGAAAACTGTGTATTCCATTACCCCCTTAAAGTCAAATGCATTCAGAGAATGCATTAGATCTTTGATTCTGGATGGAAGTAGAGATCCCTGAGTTTTCCAGAGAAGCTTAGCTGATTAAAAAAAAAGTCATTTGATTACTTTTAGTTGCAATTTATACTGCACAAAATATAGTGCACACAAAATAATGAAACATTATTTTGTCATATTTCTGAAGAAGATTTTGAGCTAAAATTTCTATCTACATACTTTGATCAATTTAATATGCATATGCAAAATCATAAAGTCATTGGGAAAAAGGGAAGAACTACCAGTCAGGATCTCTGTGGTCATTTAGTTTTCCAAAATAGACTACACATGAGATATAGAGTTTTTCATAAGAAACAAGCTGTTAAGTAAAAATGCAAATATAATGTGCCAATGTAGTAGACACTGGCTAAGACTTAAGAATAAAAGAAAACAGAAGCAAATTCTTTTCTATCAGAGCAATATAGATAAAAATGTAAGAAATAGACACCAATAAATAAATATAGAATATTCGCCAAACTTTCTTAGTATTTTCAAATAAATAATATTCAGAAAATAACAAGAATATAGAAAATCTAAAGAACATGACAAAAATTGATTTAATTCAAATTTGTAGAAGCTACTAACAAAAAAGCAGAATATACATACTTCACAAGTAGACATAGACAATTCACCAAAATTGAATAAAATCTGGTCCTAAAACAGACTTAAATAAACATTTTAAAAGAAACATATAGGGAAGGGGTTGTGGCTCAGTGGTAGAGAGCTCGCCTAGCACATGCAAGGTGCTGGGTTCGGTCCTCAGCACCACATAACAATAAATAAAATAAAGATATTATGTCCAACTACAACTAAAAAAAATTTAAAAAAAAGAAACATATAGACACACAGAAATCATTTGAAATATGTATTTTTGACAATAGTAGAACTAGAAATCAATGGCAGAAAGTAACCTAGAAATCTCCGAGTGTTTGTAAATTAAGCTATATTCATCTAAAAACCTCATGGATCAGAGGATGTGTTTCAATATTAGTTTGAAAATATTTTTTTTGTCTGAATAAAAGTGAAAAAAGGTATCAAAATTGATAAGATGCATCTAAATAAGTTCATATAGTAAAAATTTAAAACATAATTCTTAAATTAACAAAGGAATTGACATCAGTATTAGGAGACTTTACCTTAAGAATCATGGAAAAGAATAAAAATTTTAAACCAAAGCAAACAAAAGGAAGAACATAGTAAAATGTGGTGTCAACAATGACAAAATATCCACAGACTAATAATATAGAACAGAGTGCAAAGCCCAGAATTAGACCCACACAAGTGTCTCTGTTTTTCAGTTAAGGGCAAAGGCACTTATTTCAATATGGTATCTATAAAAGCAGATATCTATATGCAAAAAAGTGAATTTAGATATAGATTTACTCCTTTCACAAAAATTACCTCAAAATATATCATAAACCTAAATGTGAATCATAAATTTACACTTTTAGAAGATAAAGTAAGAGATCTCATGTTTAGGGATGCTTTTAGATATAACATCAAAATATGGAAAAAATCCATGCAAAAAATCATGTTGGGTTTGATTAAAATTCAACACTTTTCTGTGAAAGTCACTATCATGAGAATAAAAAGACAAGTTGCAGATTGGGAGAAAATATTTGCAAAATACCTATCTTATGAAGGACTTGTGTCCAACATATTCAAAGAAATTTTAAACTCAACAATGAGAAAACATACAAGCTTATTGAAATACAGACAAAAAATCTTAACAAATGCCTTACTAAACGTATACAAGTGAGAAATAAGCATATAAAAATGTTCAGAGTCATATGTCACTGAAGAAATAAGCAGATAATACCATAACTCTTAAATTGACTAAAAAAATCCAAGAAGCCTGGAAAAAACAAATGCTGGTGAGGATATGGAACAGCAGAAATTCACATTTGCATCTGGTGAAATTCACAGCTACTTTGAATGACAATCTGGCATTTTGACATAAAGTTAACATTGTCATACCATACAATCCATCATTTGTCTTCCTGAGGACTCAACTAGATAAGTTGAAAATATGTCCACACCAAAACCTGAATGTGAATGTTGGTAACAACTTTATTCATAATTTCCAAAGAGCTGAGGCAAAATAAATTGTAGTATAATCCTACAATAAAATATTATTTAGTAATGAAAAGAAATGGGCTATCAAGTCATGGGAAAAATGATAAAACTTAAATGGCTATTGCTAAGTGAAACTAGTCTGTTTAAAAAGGATATATACTGTGTGATTTCAGTGATATGACATTTTAGAAGAGGCAAAAACTATAGAGATGGTAAAAAGATAAGTGATTTCTGAGTATTGGGTAAATGAATAAGTAGCTGAAGAATGAAGAATTTTTTAGAAAGAAGAACTATTCTGAATGATACTATAATGATGAATACAAGATATTGTGTTTTTGCCAAAAACCATTGAATTATACAACACAGAAAACAAACCTTAATGTAAACTGTGGATTTTTATTTAAAAAGGTTAAAGCATCAGAAAAGAAGGAAAAAAAACAATGGAAATAGCATAATTATAGATATATAAAATAGATTCCCCTTTATGTTTTGAGTCATATTTATTGATTGAAACAATTATACCATAGATATTCAAGACATTATTATTTAAAGGTAACCTAAATAAAATTTGGAACTTAAATTGGACATAAAAAGATCTAAATGAAAGTAAGGTTTCCACACATCATTTGACCTTCATATCTAGTGGTTTGTGACAGGTCACATAGTCTAATTATAATACTAAGAGCAACCACTACAAACATCTAGGCAAATAGTTAAACTCATGGATACTACAGATAATTAAAGAGAAACAAAAAGGTCATAAACAGGATTCAAATGGCAAATAATATAATAGCAGATATAATTGCCAACAATAAGTAGACAATTACTTTAAATGTAAATGGTGGAAATATATTAATTAAAACATATTGGGATAACACACACACACACATGCACACAATTATCTGTCATATAATGCACCTCCCTTCAAATAAATGACTTTTCTATATTAAAAACAGAAAATATAAATAATGGAAACATTGATGAAGGAACAAGGAGAGGTGGCTATATCAAGATCAAATCAAATAAACTTTGAAGCAAGGGAAATTAATAAACTCAGACAAGGCCATTAAATTATGTTAAGGGGAGCAATCATTGTCAGCAAGACAGAACTATAGTAATGTGTAGGTATCAAATAATAAATTCAAAACACATGAAGAAAAATTTCATAGAACTAAGCAAAGAAGTAAAAAATATCTAAAGTGATAATTGGAGACTTCAACATTTCCTTTTAGCACAATAATTGCATCACTAAACAGGAATCAATAAAAATATAAATCTGAAAATCCAATTGATCAACAATATCAAATTAATATTTTTATGACAATCACCCAATAACAATAAAATCCATTGTTTTAAGAACTTATGGAACATTCACCAAAATAGACTGCATCTTGGGCTATAAAGTAAACTTGAACAAATTTAACATAATTGAAACCATGAAGTGCATCAAAATGCAATTAAGGATGCAATCTATAAATAGGCATAAAATAGAAGACTATCTAAATATTTGAAAGTTACACAATAGATTTTTATACAATCCACGGGTCAAAAAGTTTCCAACTAAATAGAAATGAATTAAACTGAAAATTCATCATATTTAGACCTGTGAGATTCAGCTAATACAGTGCTAAGAGAAAATTTCATAACACAAAATGCTTACAGTAGAAATAAGCAAAGCTCATGAAAGAATCATCTATGTTTCCACTTCAAGAAAATAGCAGAGAAAGAAATCCAGACAAGCATAAGGAAAAAAATAATAAAAAGCAGAAATCATTGGAATTGAATTTTAGAAAACAAAAACAGAAAGACAGTAGAAGTATAGTAGATTAGATAAAGGAGAATGAGAGAAGGCAGGGGGATTGGGAGCAGGAAAGACAGTGGAAACTGTCATATCTTTCCAATACACATATATAAATACAACATGGTGAATCTCACCAGTGTGTACATATGCAAGACTGGGATCCCAACTTGAATTAACATGTATTCCATGCTTGTTTAACTATTAAAATAGATAATATTGTCATGTATAACTAAAAAGAACTAATTAAAAAGTTTTAAAAATAACACACAAGAAATTACTTTTAAAAATAGCTATAGGTAAATGGCAGAAAGATCAGTGAAGGGAAAGGGACAGGGAGTGAGGAGAGAGGAAAGAAGGAGAGGTACTGGGGACTGAATCAGAACAAGATACATTTACAATTTTGTCAAAATGGATTCTACTGTCACATATGACTAAAAAAACCAATAAAAATAAATTTAAAAAGGAATAAAGTTATGTCAAAATATTTATAAAATAGATAAATGTCTGGCAAAATTGACATGAAACAGGTGGACACAGGTAGATGTGGTTACAAATCTACAACCAGAGAGATCCTAGCAGTGATGGAACTGTTCAGAATTTTGATTACAATGGAATTTACAGAAATCTACATGAGTAATTACCTATAGAATTGAATCTATACACACACACACAAATGAGTACCAGTAAAATAGGGAAAAAGTGAATAATATCTGTGGATTTTATCACTTTCAATATTCTAGTTGCAAGTTTGTATAATTTTATAAAATATTGGCATTGAATAAAAATATGTATATGAGAGCTCTCTGTATTTCTTTCCTTTAACCACATATGAATTTATTCTTATTTTAATCAAAATAATACATATTTAATGGGTATATTATTATATAATAAAAAAGAAAAAGGAAAAGAGAATTTTAAAAGCCCTGATGGATGAAATCAAAGAATTGACAAATAAATAGTTTATATATTTAAGTAGGAATAATAAATATTATAAAAATGCCAATTCTCCAGCATTTGGTCTAAGTAAATTCCCAGTCCAAATTGCAGAAAGGTTCTTTCAGATATCAATAAGCTGATTTTAAAATACACATGGAGATAAAAAACACCTAGCTGAGCCATATTAAAAAAAAAAAAAAACTATCACAATCAATGCAGTGCTGTCTACTGCTGAAACATTTGACACATAGAACATAAAAGCAGTCTAAGTTTCCAGAGATAGATCCACACAAATATAGTTACTGACTTTTGGCAAAGTTACAAAAGTAGTTCAAACGAGAATGAACAGTCTTTAGAAAATGTTACTGAAAAAAAAAAATGGATGTCCATATGTAAAACTATATGAACCTCAGCACATCTCACAGATTTATTAAAAAAAAAAAGATCTAAAAAAGAAAAAGAAAAACTCAAAGTGGGTCAGAGACCTAAATGTAAAATGTAAATAATATAAGATATATAGAAGTAGGAGAAACACTGTGACCTGAGGTTAAGCAAGAGTTTTTCAGTACAACACCAAAAGCACAAACCCTTAAAGAAAAAGCAAGTGTATAAGTGTGTGTGTGTGTGTGTATGTGTGTGTGTGTGTGTGTGTATATATATATATATATATATATATATATATATATATATATATATATATATATATACATATAAACTTTACCAAAATAAAAAATTGTGCTTTGCGAAAGGCACATATAACAAAATGAAAAGACACATTATATACCACAACAGATGTGTTTTGGAAATCACAAATTTGATAAAAGTGTTATGTCAAGAAAAGGTAAATTTTTCTAACTCATAAGGAAAAAAATATGGGCAAAGTATCTTGAGAGACACTTCATTGGAGATTGGAGGCAGAAGGTAAGTTAGGGTATGAAAGAGCATCTCACCATTAGTCTTCAGGGACTTCAAACCAAACCTCTAAATCAGTGGCTGAGTCACCCAGGGTTTTTCCTCAAGCCACATTTCTGTCACTGTGCTTTTTCTCCTTTTTCCTTTCTGGTCTTTTTATTTTTTTAGTTTTATGGAAAAATATAAGTCATAATTATGAAACATTGGTAACTAAAAATTATTAATCAAAATCAAAGATCACAGTGCTCATTGCTTAGCAGATTCCTTTTGTAATTTGTTTTGGTGACTATTCCTTGGGAAGTCAACATGAGAAACTGTTCCACAGTTTTTACCCAGTTTAGTTTTTTCTTGGGCCTTTGGGAATTTCTCTTACAGAGAAAATAAATAGTAAGCAGAAATCATAGTTTCCTTTATAAATTTCTATCATTAGTAATATTAAAGAGACTGTTTACATAAAGCAAAATCTGAAAATAGATACAGCAAAGAAGACAAAATACAGTATCAAACCTAATGAATTAACAAGTACACTAAACTGAGTAATGTACGTATAAAAACAGTGCTTAATTGTCATGTATAAAATGTATGCATATGTGTAACTATTATAAATGAAAATATACGTTTACTAGTAATGTTTTAATGTAATAATTTCTCCTTAGTATTTATGATATGAACTGTATACTTGAGTTTATATTTTGTATTACCAATTCCATTGATTTTCAAAAAGGAAACACACACACACACACACACACACACACACACACACATACAATATTCCAAAATTATCAAATGTATATTTTTGGATTTTTGCACTTTTAAACCACAAAAGATATTGCATTTTGGTTAAATTTGTCTTATGTCAACTTAATTTTTTTGTTCACTATATGTATAACTGTTTATTATTCACTATTTCCTATCCTAATAGCCTTTCACACATGTGATTTATTTTAATAGTTGTTGACATCCAGGATAATTCCAAATCTTCAAATTTTATTGAATTGTAATCTCAGATGCCATGGAAAATGACTATCAGATTCCCCAGGGCACTGCCTGCCACAAAACATTGTGAATATTTCTGTTATATCTGCCATCAATCTTTAGGGAGTATGACCTACAATGTACTGAGTCCTTTTAAACCAAAATATATAACTATTTTTATATTTCAGAAAAATGAAGGAGTAAAATCAGTGAGTCATTGGAGACCACAGACATTTTGAACATGTGCTGCTCTCATCATCAAAACATTCGATTTCTTCCCTTATCCCTTCTTGCTCTTCCTGACTCAACTTAAAGGCATATCTGGGTTATGGCCTTTATTATTCCCTGGTTATGTAACCTGGAGCAAATTTCTTAACCTACTTAACCTACATTCTCACCTTCAATACTGAAGTCTGTTCTGTTCTGAGAATTATGTCAGATAATGTTTATAAATCACTTAACACTGCTTAGCATAAAGGCTAAGTTACATCATTGTGTTTATATATTAATATTCTTGATTATTTATCTTTGATTTTTTATTTTGTGCCAAAGAGATTAATTACTTTTGAGGATAGCCTATGCTTTAAAATATTTATTAATACATAAATGATATTTATCTAATATTTGTTTAGTCCCTGGGTTCAATAATTCATACTAATTATCAATTACTAATAATTAACTATTGATCAATTTAATAATAAACATGATTTTAATTATTAAATATCTTTGTGTTTCTTAAGTTAGAGCTCTCTTCTACAATTTTTAAAATTTTCTAAAGAAAAAAGTGTAGGTAGATAGTAGTTACACAACATACACATATTTATATTGTTAGTAGTTTGTTGCCTGTTGTGGTGAAAATATTTTCCAAATCAAGCATATTATATCAGGCCTGTGACTTTCTGCTTTGCACATATCAAAGTGTAATGGCAGAAATATTGAAAAAACTATTGGGAACAAATAGCAAATATTGGACTACTTGTTATTTCAATTTCAATTCGATCATGAATGAAATGTTTCCTGTAAGTTGTGGTTGAAGCTACATATTGGAGAGTAAAGGACAATTAATAAAACAAATTTTCATCTGATTTTTGGAAAGTTGGAGAGGGAGAATGCAGCCTTTTCTCATGTTCTAATTTTTTATATTAGAATTGTAATCTAAATATTATTTAAAGAAAATAGGAAGATTGTTTGGGTAATAGGGTTCATAGGGTCAACCGTGCAGTGGGGTAACTATACTTGCTAAAACAAGAGCAGAGTGTTTTTGACTCACCCTCCATGAAGACAATTTGAAAAACTAAGAAATCTATGAGAAGTATTTCCAAGAGCATCAGAAGGTCATCAAGAAAATTATCACAATTTTCTAATAAAAATGGAAACTTAGAATTGGTTTAAAAGAACCATAAATTTGAGGAATAAGAGTGTTATTTTGCATTCAATTTTATTATGAAATATTTGTCTATTTATAAACAGTGAGGCCGAACAGGTTGTCTCAATTACTTGTATTTTCTGACAATGGCAAAACTAAATCTCATCAGGAAAACATGACACAGAACTTCTGATTATGGCTACAATTTTTTAAATAAAAACTTTGCCAAAAATAAATACAGAAATAGACAATAGAACTTGTCATAGGATATTTAGAAAATAGATTTGTCAGATATCAACTTCAAAATAGTGTTTAATATGTTTAATAATAATTAAAAATAAACCAGAGAAATCATTATTGTTCTTAACATTATTAAAATATCAAATAATTCTGGAACTAAAACTATAATAACTGAAATTAAGGAATCAGTGCATTGCTTTGAGAACAGAATAGAAATCAATGCAACAAAATTTAGTGAATTGGATAAGAAGTCAAAACAGGAATGATTAATCTGCATTAATCTAGAATATAGTCAAAAGGCATTATATACATATCCATTCAATCTCAGAGATGAGAGCAAAAAATTAGAAACAATTCTGAAGAGATAATTTCAGGTGATTTTTCAAAATTAAAAATGAAACCAACCCACCAATTAAAGAAGCAATATAAGCCTTCAGTTAGATAAGCAATGAGTAATTTTTTTTAAAACAAAGAACAGAAACCAGTCATATTATAACCAACAGTGTAAAAGAAAATCATTAAGACAACCAGAGGTTTAAAAAAAAATTACCATTGAGATAGAAGAGGAATATTAAAAGCTTACTTTCCACCAGAAACAATTAAAGGCAAAATAACAATTATTTGTAAATGTTGATAAAGAAAAGCTGGGGGTGTAACTCAGTGATGAAGCACTTGCAAGTCTCTGGGTTCAATCCCCAGCACCACACACACACACACACAAAAATAAAATAAAATAAAATAAAATAAAATAAAATAACAATAAAATGACATATAGCTTTCCTTCCTTATAACTTAAGGAGAAGAGATGTGCGCGCACGCGTGCATGTGTGTGTGTGTGCGTGTGTGTGTGTGTGTGCGTGTGTTTACGTATGAATAGATGAATGTCTAAAGAGCATTCAAGCCTTGCTTTTGCTGAGGCTGGCTTTGTACTCGCAATCCTCCTACCTTAGCCTCCCAAACGCCTGGGATTAAAGGTGTGCACCACCACACCTGGCATGGTAAGTATTTTTAAGAATGACTCTCAGCAATTCCTCCCTCTCCATTCCTTACAGCAGTAGATAAAGGTTATTCCCAATGTCCATGATTTGAGGCTATTTCCATAATAATTTTGACAAACAGAATATACTCTATACTAATAGAATGCAGTCTGTGTTACATAGTTGGGATATTCTAAACCCAGACCTTAAGAGAACTCCCAGTATTCATTCATTCTTCTTGCGTTTATTAAACTGTGACATCCTCTTGAATTCCAGTCACCATATTGAAACAAGCCCATGCCACTCAGCCTGGTTGTAGTCCCAAAATTTTAGTTTCTTTTCTAACTTCTACTATCAGTCATGATCATAATATGAAAATTGTTTTCTGCATCTTTGAAACAAAAAAAAATGGTCACTATTTGAAATTTTCAAAGAAAATATGCACCATTACAACAGGTGACTCTTGAATTGTGAAATCATACCTTAAGGAGCAGACTGATTTGGAAGAAAAAATATGCATCTGCATCTCGGTTTAACTGCGCCTACTTGGACTAGAGCTCAGTTAGAGTTTGATGAAAAAATTTGAGAGATGTACCGATTACTCCATGTGATGGCAATACTTGCAATTTTTTTTCAGTGCAAGTTCAAAACCATCAAGGGAATCTTTTCCAGAAGGGAATCTTCTTTTCAGTAAGAATTATAGTTCCTAGATTCTTATTAGACTTCCAGAATCAATTCTTTTTGTTTCTTGTTTCAGCTATAGATTTCATCATTAATAGGAGGCTCCTTGTGTTTGGGATTATTTGTGTGCAATCTTCTCTTATAGTTGTACTTTAAATATGTTTCTGTGGTCCCCTGTTTTTCAATCAGAATAGATGTGGCATGAATAGAAGTAAAAAAAAAAAGTACATAAGCTTCTTCATGCCTTTCTTTGATGCATAATTAAAGCACAACAATGCTAATTTAGAATAAAGAATCAGGCTGCCACACTGTCAATTTGCAGTTTGATATTGGAAACTAAGTTTCGATTCCACCCTAAACTTTGAATCAAATAAAAGGCCCTATTACTGCCTTTGACATCATATAAACATGTCTTTGACACCTTTCACTGCACCGTGATTGTCTGTAATTTATTGTTCAGGCCAGTTATTTTGCTATCATTGCCATGGGATTCAATTAAGCCAGGTGCTTAAGAACATACAAATTTAATGTGTTATTTCACTGAATGCAACACTAGACCGTAAAGATGACAAAGAACTTCTGAGCCCAAATTACCCAAGCTTTAGGTAATGTGCTCTGTATTAATAAAGCAGCCCTTGCAGCAATATTTTATTCTGAATAGTGTAATAAAAGGTAGCTGGCATCATCAACTAGCAAGTTATTGTGAATTTGCAGAGAATTTTGAAACCTCAAGCTAGAGAGCTACTGAAATCCCATTAAAATAAGGCATTGAATCAAAGATGATACCATCACCACTACATTGATATAAGAAATGAAGCATTGTGCTACTTCTTTCCATTAATTCCATTGAGAATGGCAAAGCTGATATAGACCAGTTTCTAGAAACTAGAAACATATACATAACACATGATTTAGCCATGTACATAATGTATGCAGTAAGAAAGTATTGCTTCAATCACAAATTTAAAAAATCATGATACATCATACATACACCATACATACAATATATATATATATATATATATATATATATATATATATATATATATATATATGGTATATATGTGCAAATATGTATCATGTTTGCATTAGCTAATTATGATTAGACTAGAAGTATTACTCTAAGAATAGTAATATCCTATTGTCTAGAGGTTAGAAGAACAATTCCAAGTCCTTTAAGATATAATTCAGAGCTGTTATTAAAAATAGCAAGATGAGAGATTATGGTTAAAAATAGATCAAGTACATGAATGCGTTCTTCCTGAAACCTCAGTGAAATACACTAATTGGATACAAATAAAAAGATAGAAACCCTGGATGACAGGAGAATAGGAAAAGACACAGCAGTAATAACATTTGAAAGCTACAAGGAAGATGGGTAAACATTGACTGAAATGGTAGATGGAAAGAGATGAAGTCAAAGGCACCCTACAGAATTTGTTTTGAGATCAAATTAATAAAGGACTTGGGAATTGGTAGAACTGGAAGCTTTCAAAGTGGAGTAAGTGGGTCCTGAGAACAGGGAGATTTGGATGCCTTTGTTGAGATGGAAAAGTGTACTGTCTTCTCAAAGGAGGGTCGGGTGAATTCTGGAGAAAATTAATCAGAATGACTGACTTTGTGTTCACTTGCACAATAAAGGCTGTGGTTATGCTACAAAATATACCTTTCTTGCGTGCCTCATTGGGAAAATACTGACAATGTCTTTCAACAAAAAAGGAAGTAAAGCCAGAGGCAGAAGATATCAGCTACAAGAAACAGAAAAATCTACCATAAAAGAGAGGAAAAGAAGATTCCAGGCTGATGTGAAAAAAACGATTAAAATGACATTTATTCATCAGTCCTATGAGAGAAGCCAGGGTTCACTAAAACTTAAATTGAGAAGCTAAAGGGATCATACCCAAGATGTATGCATTTAGATAGCTTGAGAGAAGGTAGTAATTGTAAGCACATGAATAAGCACAACAGAAAACTATGTTATTATTATTTTTGAGAAAAAGGTGTATGAGAAAGGAAATATAAACTTCTATTCTGTAAAGTTTACAGGTGACTTATACTTTCAGTCATAGGAGCAGAAATAGTTATATTAATTTTATTGCCATGTAATAATACAGACAAATTTAGCATCTGAATATTATAAACATTTTTTAATCTCATATTTTAGTAGTCATGTGTCTAGACACCTTGTAGTTGAGTTCTCTACTGAGGGTCCACAAGGTGGCAAGCTATGTGGGCTGGGATGTGCTCATTTCTTAAAGGGAAAGCCTTATTTTAAATTTATGTATTTGTTGGTCACACTGAATGGTGGTTATGTGGTTATTTGACTGACTGAGAGTCCTGGGTTCTCAATGGCTGTTTGGGGCTTTTAGCAGCCACCTACAGATCCCTGTAATGAGGTCCTCTCCACAGGCACTTCATGACGGTTCACTTCCTCAAAACCAGTAGGAGAATTTCTCCCAGGTCTGCTAATGCAAACTGTCATGTCGGTAACCTAAACAAGGGAGTGGCAGCCATTACTTTCTCTATCACATTGGTGTGAAGTCAGTTACAGATCCTGCTTACTCAAGGGGAGGTGATTACACAAGACATACCTCAGGCTCTGGACATGATGGAGACAAACTTAGATTTCTTCTTATCAAAATATTGAATATGCATTCAAATAAAAGTTAAGACATGACAAAACATAGAGGAAGACAAGAAGATGGGGATACACGAATAACATCTCAGGTAGAATTTATATTCCAAGAGTTGGTATTATGTAAAACAAAAACACAAATATTAGTCTGAGAAAATACCTCGGGAAAATGAAAAAAAAATATCAGAAGAAACATAAATAATCTTTGTTCTGATATATGCCTAGGAAATATGAAGGTCAGAAACCAGAAAATGTAAGATGCATTTGAATTAAATGACATCAATGAAGTTGAAAGTGAAAATAGATAGTTACATACTAAGAAATTTGGGTGAAAGAGAAAAAAATTGACTTCTGCTTGAATGCAGGGATTACATAAACAAAGATGAATAAGCTTCTCAAGATACACTGGCTAAAGGAACCATATGAGTATCAGCAGAAAATTTTACACGTTTCTAATGATTTATCTCTCAAAGTATTTCCTCCAGTATATATAGGGTTTTCAAGAAATAAAAATAATATGACATTTTGTCAGAACACCATGCACAAAAATTTGTTTTGCTCCAAACAATTTGTTTTGCTCCTTAAAAACAAATCATAAGGGAATCTTCTGAACATCACTTTGGATGTAGGTATCAGACAAGCTGGGGACCCAAGTGGGATAAAAACACTTCACAAGGAGAGAAGCATCTGAAAATAAAGCAAAATTTAAATTAAGCAAAGGTGAACCTAAAGGATTTGAAAGATCCGGGGAAGGAAAATAGTATTAGATGTTCTCAGACGATAACAGCATTTCAAAACTCTGGAAAAGGTCAACTTTCCAAAAGGATAGGATAAAATGATTCTAAAATGACAGCATTTTTTTTCCTTCTCTGGGAAAAAGCTTTGTTATCTTCTAACTCAAGCAAGACAGCTAATATTATCCCTGATATTTTATTGTTAATTTTTATTTTTCTTTTGCTTAACAAATTAATCAGCCAATAATAAACAAGACAAAAATAAATTGTGCCAAAGAAGCAACATGAAATCATCATATTTGTAGGCGTTCGTTTTATCAGTAAGAAACGTCCTTTTAAATCTGCCTATAGTGATGGGGCAGGAAAGTTGGGGCAGAAAGCGAGAGAGAAAAAAATATATCAAAATGGGGATAGAAAAAATTTTCACCCAACCCACCAATACAATGAGGATTGAATAGTAGAGAAATAACTCATCAAATACCATAAATTTCTACACCAATGTGTTCAATAAAATACAAGAGACAGAGAATGAAACAAAATATACTAGTCAAAACAAATAAATAAATAAAACATAGATACAATGAAGGAAACTTTCAAAAGCCTTTTCAGAAACAAAACAAACAGAAGAAGAAAATCACAATAGCAATGACAGTGTGGTCCACAGAATATGTACCTGGGGAAAAGACAGAGAGAACAAGCCTCCTAGACAGAGCTGAGCATCAACTTGTTTAGTTCCATGGGAATCTGGAGGTGGGTGTTGTTGTGTTAAATATTTTATCATTTATTTATTCCAGTGAGGGTAAATGTTATAGATAAAATATTTTATTTTACACCATATCTAGTCATCTTAGTGGTGAAATGTGAACTTAAACAACAATGAAGCCAGTGATGGTGGTGCACGTCTGTAAACCTAGTGGCTTGGAAAACTGATGCAGGAGGATGAACAGTTTGAAACCAGCCTCATAACTTTAAGAGGCCTTAACCTCCTTAGTGAGACACTGTCTCAAAAATAAAAAAAAAAACAGAAATGATTGGGGATATAGTTCAGTGGTTAAGCAGCCCAAGGTTCAATCCCTGCCCCCACACACAAATAAATAAATAAATAACGCAATAAATCTAATTTACTTTACTATATAGCACATATTTTCTTTTTCTCCTTCTTCTCCTCTTCTCCTTCTTCTTCTTCTCCTTCTTCTTCTTCTTCTACAAGGGATTGAATTCAGAGGCACTCAATATCTGAGCCACATTCCCAGTGCTATTTTGTATGTCATTTAGAGACAAGGTCTCACTGAGTTGTTTAGCACTCATGTTGCTGAGGCTGGCTTTGAACTCCTGATCCTCCTGTCTCAGCCTCTGTATCCTCTGGGATTACAGGTGTGTACCAACTCGCCCAGTTCACACTTTTTAATAATGCAAGCCTTTGCAAATTTGTGTCATAATTTATAGCCAGATGACTCTGAAGTCTCTATTTTGATCTAAATGATATTCCTGATATCCCTTAGTGTCCATTTTGAACAATTGTGTCCTTTTCAATTTGATGAACTCCAGTTTTCAAACTTGATATACTCTAAATTGAGATTCTCAAAAAATGGAATGAATTTCTATTAATAAATGATACTCAAACTAAATGAAATGTGTTCATGCACATAGTAATGTTACTATAAATTCCAAATGTGCTTTAAAACACAATAATACATTCTTAGCTCATCTGAAAAGATTCAAATGGATCTAGATGCCATGACAAACTGAATAACATACTTTTAAATGCTCTGTGAGTCTTTCAACAAGCTAAAATAGAATTATTCAAATTTCAATACAAGATTTTAGAATATTCGAAGTAAGTTGGGGAAGTTCTCAGACTTATTGGCAATTTGTAAAGCTGGTTTTATTTGAAAATTTTATGAGAATAAAATTTTCATTTTCTTCAAAATATAAAGACAAAAACAGAGGGACTGAAGACATTTGAGAGAAAACAAAACTCCAAATGGTCCCATTAAAAACAATGGTGCGTAAAGTCTTTTGGCTATTTATAGCCTCTCAGCACAGAAGGTCAATGCTACTTTATGATAATTCAGTTTTCTAAAGCATGCCAATGTGAAAACTGAGACATACTGCTCTCAAATGTCTCGTGAGTGACAGGTGCTTATTTGCTATCTTATTTATTTTTATTTATTTATTTATTCCTGTGCCTTCTTTGCCATCTGTATTTTCTTTTCTTTTTTAAATTTATATATAACAATGGAATGCATTACAATTTTATTAAATATATAGAGCAAGTTTTTCATATCTCTGGTTGTATACATAGTATAATTTATTAAATATATAGAGCAAGTTTTTCATATCTCTGGTTGTATACATAGTATATTCACACCAATTTGTGTCTCCATACATTTACTTTGGATAGTAATGATCATCACATTCTACCATTATTAATTACCCCATGTTCCCTCCTGTTCCCTCCCACCCCTCTGCCCTATCTAGAGTTTGACTATTCCTCCCATGCTCCCTCTCCCTATCCCAGTATCAATCAACCTCCTTATATCAAAGAAAAACATTTGGCATTTGGTTTTTTGGGGATTGGCTAAATTAACTTAGCATTATCTTCTCTAACTCCAACCATTTACCTGAAAATGCCATGATTTTTATTCTCTTTTATTGCTGAGTATCATTTCATTGTGTGTATGTATGTATGTGTGTGTGTGTATGTGTATACACACCAATGTTTTTTATCCATTAATCTATGGAAGAACATCTAGGTTGGTTCCACAATTTAGCTATTGTGAATTGTGCTGCTATAAACATTGATGTGGCTGTGTCCTTGTAGTATGCTGTTTCTAAGTCCTTTGAGTATAAACTGAGGAGAGGGATAGCTGGGTCAAATGGTGGTTCCATTACTAATTTTCTAAGAAATCTCCATACTGCTTTTCATGTTGGCTGCACCAATTTACAGTCCAACCAGCAGTTTATGAGTGTACATTTTCCCCCACATCCTTGCCAACACTTATTGTTTTTTATATGCATAATAGCTGACAAGAGCTTTATAATGTTCTGAACAACCAATAAATAAAAAAAATTTAAAAAAAGAGATTATTCAAATAAATCTTAACATATAATTGGAAAGGAAACAATGAAAAAAAGCACAGGCATTTTAGATAAAGGGAAGAGATATATCAAGCAGGTATACAGAACTCACAAAAGTCCATTTTTTACTAAAATAAACTAAATTTGGAAGAATAAAGATAAAGATAAATAGCTGACATTCTGATTGGAGTGAGATAAAATCTTAGAGTGGTTTTGATTTGCATTTCTCTAATTGCTAGTGATTATGAACATTTTCTCATGTGTTTGTTGGTTGATTGTATATCATCTTCTGAGAAGTGTCTTTTCAGGTCCTTGGCCCATTTATTGATTGGTTATATATATATATATATATATATATATATATATATATATATATATATATATATATATTTTTGGTGGTTAGCTTTTTGAGTTCTTTATATGCCCTGGTGAATTAGTGCTCTATCTGATGTGTGAGGAGTAAAGATTTGCTTCCAAGAAGTAGGCTCTCTATTCATCTCACAGATTTTTTCTTTTGCTGAGAAGAACCTTTTTAGTTTTAATCCATGCCATTTATTGATTCTTGTGCCACAGTATGTTATACACATATGATAGTCATGAATATCACCTATTAATATTAATGGATTATGTATAGCATGCCAAGGTTTAAAAAATATGTACTGTTTGTTCATTTTTAATATATTGGTTATTTTCTTTCTCCTCCTCCTTCTCTTCCTCCTTCTCCTACTTCTCTTTCTCCTCCCCCCTTCTCCTCCTCCTCCTCCTTCTTCTTGGCAGGGGGTACTGGCTATTGAAAACAGGGGTATTTAACCACTTAACCCATCCCTTAACCCCAGCCCATTTTTAATTTTTTATTTGAAACAGGGTATCACTAAGTTGCTGAGGCTGGCTTTAAACTTATGATTTTCCTTCCTCAGCTTCCTGAGATTTCAAGCACACACCATGATGCCTGACACATTGGTCATTTTCTAATGCTATTTGTGTTCCACAAAGTTTACTATTTTGAAATATGTGTGATTTTTTTAAAAGCAGAAGAGAAATAATTTTTTCTATTAAGATAATGAAAGGTATTTTTCTACTTAAAAATAGATTTAAGAAAGTCATTAATTTTCATTATGGTCTAGTTAAACACAGTAAAACACTTATAATAACCTCTGCTCCATGAGAGAACATCTCAGATATGAGATCTGCATTGTTTGCAATTAAATTAAAAATGTATCCTCTCCCCACTCTTTGATATGACAGAGTGAACTAAATAAATGTAAGCCATTTAAATTCTTAATGTTCAGATACCAATACATCAGTGGTGATAATGGGTAGAAACATACCCCCAAAATCAAAATAATAGACCAACCATGGGGAACAAAGTGAAATCAACATCATGAGTATTTTGATAAACTAGGAAAATCAAAACAGAAAAATACACGTCTTCATTGCTATTTGTTCCAGAGATGCAGCAACTATTGATCATTGTGAATATGTAAAAAAAGAATATTGTTTGATTCTGGGATTTAAAATAAACATCATTTTACTAAAATTGAAAGCATTTTAGGAGCTTTCATCATATTTGTTATTTTCATTTGATTATAAGATTTGCCATATGAACAAAAATATTTTTTTAAAAAAACTACATAGACAGTGAAAAGCACTAAAACTAATATGCATAGACATTATACTCATATATTTTCCCCTAAAAGCAAAGATATTGAATTTTCATTTTGAAAAATTGGAGTTTGTATATTTTGATGAAGCTTAACAAGGTAGTAAAAATAACTACACAATTTTTGATTATAAATTTACCTAATCCGCTTTAATAATGTTTGATCTTTGGTAACTTTCAATGCATATCAATCAGTAAATTAAAATAATTTGTAAAAATAGCTTCAAACAAAATGATTATTATTAGCTAAATAAAGGATGCATAAGCTGTCATTTAAACTAAAAGACTATAATAAAAATACATGTCAAATATAAAAAACTACTCATTAAATTCTTCGGCGAATGCATTTGAAATTATCAAATGTTAGCTTTCCAAGCTTTATGTTTAACACACTATTTCCTGAGTTGTATGCAAGTGTGCTGCACTAGCTCACCAATCAATTTAAATTGACATTTTGTTAGAAGAGGAGTATTTGGGGAATGAAGGATGAACACCCTTTCATCCTTACTCATAAATCAATATTATTCTGTGCATAAAACATGGAAAATCCTTTAGCTCCAGTTATTAAAATACAGTCCTAACAAAAATAACTACATTTTTCTTCCCTTGTCCAGCCTAAACCTTTCATGAAACTGTGAACACAAAGTAGGTTCCAAGAATGATTTTTTAAGCATCCATATCTTCCATAGTAATTATGCAGAAAAAAATAAAGCTATTTTTATTACTAAACAACCCATATATTTTAAAAAACATTCTTTGTTTAATAACCAAAGCTGTTGGTTGACTAGTAGGAAATCTAGTATGGGTGCTTATAATATACTTCAATATGGAGTTCATTTTTATCTTTAAAAATTCTAATAAGTCTTTTTAAGTGTTATGCGGGAATCAGTGATAGAGTTTCTTTTCTTTTCTTTGCTTTCCTCAGGCCCTTTCATGTTAGAAAATGATTCTGCCCCTGAATTATGTCCCCAGCCTTTTCTATTTTTATTTTAAGAAAGGGGCTACCTAAGTTTCCAAGGCTTGTCTTGAGCTTTTTGTCCTCCTGCCTCAGACTCCTGAATAGGTGGGAGTACAGTTCTGTAACACCACACCTGGCTTGAGGTTGTGTCTGCTTGTCAGAAGTATAATGTATACTGGCTTTTGACAAGTAATGCATGTTTTGACCTTATTGTATTAAAGTTACTCATCTGAGCAATTCACTGATACCTTACCATTCTTCACTAGAAGATATGCCTGGCCTTAAAATGCTTTAACTAAGTTTTACAATATTAAACTTTACAATACAACCCTTACAATAATAAACTTTCCTGTCCACAAATATAACATATATCACCTTACTTTAGTTAGGTTTTCTTCAATGTCTTAAAATTATTTATTTGCAACCAAGTGTGAAATTATTTTTCTCATTATAAAATTATTTCGAATAAGTATAGCTTTACTGTTAAGAAAGGTGATTTTTAAGTGTAAATGATAAGATCTTCAGGTGGATTTCTAGCAATAAAAATGTAGTGGTTTTTAAATACAGCTATGGTGTTCATTTTTCCCCTTCCAAAAATACAATCCAACGCTACTCCTCTTAAGTGTGGATGGTACTAAGGGACTAATTTCTAACTATTAGAATGTAGTAGAAGTGAAAGGATGATGCCTGAGACTCTCATGCAAAAGATACTCTTTGTTCCTCTTTATCCCTTCCATTGGACATCTTTTTCTAGGTAAGTGGATTTATGTCTACCCAAGAAGGCCTACAGCAGCTTTGAAGCCTGCACACAATCATATGAATGGTGAAACAACTTGAAGACTGAGGAATCCAGATCCAGATCATTCCATCCAGATGGTTCAGCCCAACAAACATCTAGATAGATCCAGAAACAACCATCTGGGTCATTTCTGAACTCAGGACTTTCAGTAACTGTGTGAAATAATAGATCTTGATTGTTTTGTATTGTGGTTTCATTTGCTACACAAAAAGTTACTTATTATTGTGGGAGACCAACCTTGTACGTGACTGAGTCACACTCCTTGGCTGGGTGCTGAGGTACTCAGTCACAGAAATGTGGCAGAGCTTTCTCCACCCTTCTTGGGTTTGAGGGTCGGGGTCTAGTGCATGGGTGTGTCTTGCTACAGCCCCATGGATAAAGCCATGCTCACCTGTTCCTTTGTAATATACCCCTTGCCCTGTTTAGGATAGAATCTTCCATGGAATTGCCTTGTGTGTATCCCCTTCTCTTACTGTGCCCTTGGGTGTGGCCTACCCAGGTGTCAGTCAACCAGCTGACAGTGGACATCATGAAGATAGACTCAGCCCCCTGAAACATGACCCCTAGCCTCATTTGAATGGCTTCTCCTCTCTTTCTGCAGGCAGACCCTTAAGGTCAGAGGAGCCGTCACAGTGACCCCAAAGAAAAAGGTATTTGTGTCTCTTGTGTGGTTATTTTGCACAGCCCAGTCAGCCCAGTTTTCCTGGAGTGACTCCCAAGCCTTTTAGTCAAGAACCAAAACCTGGCATATTATTTTATTCAATCAACAATAAGAGATAAAAATAAGTTCTTATCTGAAGGCTAACTGAAAGATAATTCTTATTTCTTTTCTGATTAAAAAGACCATGAATCATTTGAACTCTAATTATCTTTTGTTTAAATTATGTACCATTTTTTGCAGTGTATTTTGATTCTGTATATGTATTTCTAAATCTTGCAAGATATTATTGTGTTGTTGCTGCTGCTGGTGGTGCTTGAATTATTGTTCACTTATGCAGTCAATGTCTGTGAGGTCTTTCTTTTACTCTCTGAAAATGTATTTACAGAATTCATAGTTAACAATTGTTTGTTGACTACATAATTTTATTTTCTTTTGACGTTTTTTTCCCCTATTAAATCCATTACCATTTTGTCTTTACTTCCTTTGTGAATTGTGCTGCTATAAACATTGATGTGGCTGTGTCCCTGAGGTATGCTGTTTTTAGGTTTTTTGGGGTAAAGTCCGAGAAGGGGAAAAGCTGGTTCAAATGGTGGTTCCATTCTCAGCTTTCCAAGGAATCTCCATACTGCTTTCCAAATTGGCTGCACCAATTTGCAGTCCCACCAGCATGTATGAGTGTACCTTTTTCCCCGCATCCTCGCCAGCATTTATTGTTGTTTGACTTCATATTGGCTGCCATTCTTATTAATTAAATTATTGTGAAACTGGGGTAACATGACCTCTCATTTTTTGAAAGAAATATTTTCTATTTTTGTATTTATGGTATTCGTTGTTTTCACTGAGTTTTACAGAACAATGTAAGAATTATTTAGACATAATATTAGTATTTATTGTTATATTATCTTCTAATTATGAATGCACTTAAGAATCTACAAAATATTTTCGTGGGGATACTCTGTTAAAACTTTAGGAATAAAACAGAGCAAAATTTATCCCTGTAGTAAAATCTTTGCACTCTAGTAGTAGGAGATCCCTATGCAAAAATATATTAATTACAATGAATAATTATACTTGATTTATACCTGTAGCATCATTTTTTTAATTATAAATTTTTTTTCACCAAGGCCTTTAACTAACTTTTTTGAGGTTAGTTAAACAACTTATTGATAACTTGGAGAACATTCTCAAATTTAATGAACAGTACATTTCTGTATTTATTAACAATATTAATATAATATATAATATGTAATATAATATATTATTTATTATTCCTGTATTTATTAACAATATTCCTTCAATGCCCTTGTAAACTACAACAGTTTCACTTGGAATTGCATTTTGGGAATGTTCAAAAATCTTAGCTGAAATATATTTGATTTTGATTCTATTCTATGAATATTTTCCCTGATTTTAACGCTTTCCAAAATGTTCCACATAATGGTATTTTTTACATCAATTTGCTTGAACGTTCAACACTTTTTCAGATTCCAGATTTGTTTCTAAATGTTCTCTCTCTCTTTTTTATGGTTGATACTCTCTTTCCTGATGTCTAAAATATTTTCCTTCTCATGCTTTCATACATTTTTTGTTCAGATTATTCTCTCTTTCCTTTTCTTTTTAATTTTTTTTTCCTATTGGGATATTCATCATTCATCCAGTATTGATTGGTTTTACAGGTGAACTCCTTTCTGTTTGTTACTGTGTCTCTATTTCAATTCTTTTACTGTGTATTCTATAAGTTTATTTGGAGACTTTTTTAAAAAATATCATTTTAAAATGTATAAGTAATTCACTTACCTTCTCTTCTAGCCTGATCTACAACATTTATATACATATAACAATAGACATATAACAAGTATTTTATATCCACAGCAATTTTTCTTTTGTTGCATTATTGATGTATCACCAAGTTGGACTTCTCATTGTAGCCTTATATTTAATAAAGAGATTTGTTTTCTTGACCATTTGAAAAATATGAATACATCACTTTCCAAAAACTGTCCATTTGTAAATCAGTATCCTTAATTGAAATAGCTTTTCAATCATAACCCCCAGTGATTACCATTTCTTCTGGTTCCAACTCTTTTATTTCCTCTCTATTCAAATTTAAAATTCCTCATGTATTTTTTATGATTCCTTTGTTAATAGAATCTATTTTGTTGTTGTTGTTCCTCATGTTCTAACTTAAAATTCATAGCCTTCAAAAAACAAAGATTGATGTACTGATGAGACATTATCTTAAATTTTCTTATTCCTACTTTTCATCTGTTTGTACCTCAATTTCAATTCCCTGAGCTTTACTTAAATCTTAGATCTGAGCCAGCTTAGCTATCTTCACATCTTTACAAAATAATCAGGAGTAATGAGAACATATTAGACACTAGAAAAATACTTATTTTAGGGTTTAGTATTTGGTATTTTAATATTAAGAGGATAAATGTTCTGCTACTTCCATAAATGCTATACGGAATTAGCTTTAATTGAGTTTCTGTGGCTTGAAAGTATAAAATGCACTTATAAAAATTAAATATGTTTTAAAAATGTTCACAGAAAGCATGTTACTACCACTTATAAAGTAAAACCACAACATTGTAAATTCTTATCATAAAATTTTGTGTAGTTAAAGATGTATTAACTGTTAGTGATTCTGTACTCTAAAATGCATGTATTAATGGGCAGCTCAAATCTGTACTATTCATTTTTTAGTTGAATTGGAGAATAAAAGTATTTTATTGATCTATTAAACAATGAAAACATGCATAGCCCCATAGAAAATGAGGAATTTGAAGCAGTTGTTGTGTCTTTTCCTCTACTCTAGTTCCTAAGTTGCTTTTGGCACATGAGTAAAAATGGATGGTTTTTAATCACCCAATATAATAAACAGGGATTACTACTAATTATACTGCCTTCTTGGGCCTCTCTGCCCTTATGTTTTGCTTTTGTAAGCTGAGTACATTCTCACCCACTTTTTTCTTTTGCCACTTTGTCATCTGAAGCACATATCAAAATGGAAATATTCTGTCTTGTCGGGAAAAGTTGTACAGGAGATAATACTACTTTGACCTTTTCAATATTCTCCTTCTTGACTGGTTGTCTATTTCAATCACAGGTTATGGGGTGGTAAACAGGAAGAGGTGGCAGGGCAAGTGAATCATATTGCAGCATACTAAAAATGTCATATAGTAGGATGGTTTTGGCTTCACAGAACACGAAAGACAGGAGGGAATGAGAATGATTGAAAAATGAGTAAATGTGAAGTTATGCTAGTTTTTAACAAGTTACTACTACTAGTAGAAGCCAATGATCAGTTTATTTTTTATTTATACCAATTTTTATTTTTGGACCACATTTGAAGCATATTTTCACTGCAAATTTAATATGACTTGTTCCATTTCTCTTATAATTAATAGCACACCAAATCACTTTGGGCTGGAAACCTTAAGTGTATCAGTGCAGATAGTATTAAACAAAACAATGACTACGTAGTCATATGAATTTCTCCCTCTTCTTTTTTGTTCAGAAGGTGGCTGAAAGTACCAACTAGACAGCCCAGATGGTAGATGGACATTTCTTAGTATATCTAGCCTTATTCAATTTTCCCACTGTGGTTTTGTTTTCCTGCTTGCTACATAGATAAGAAGACTGTTCTTTACACTGTGCTCTTTCTTTCTTAGAGGAATACCTTCTCAAGTGTGAAATACACTTACACAAAAATCAATTGTAGAGGTCAATCTTTTTCAAAATACTAATAGTTATTTGGGCTGAAAGTTTCCAGAAACTGATTTTAAAACATTATACAGGTACAAACTAGCAAGTCTGTACATCTATGCTGCAAATTATCATCTGGAGATGAAAATGGTCCTTTTAAACTATGAAAATATGTAGTGCAATCTGAGGATTTACTTCTATTAAAAATACCCCTAAGTTTTCATATTCAAATGAAAGATTCAGTTACCTAATATGACTTGTTCCACTTACCTGTCAGTTCAGCTCACTCTCTTTTCTTGAAAATACATGTCAAGAGAGGAGCCACCACTGGGAGTTCTTGCTGTCCATGACAAAGTTGGTTGAATGCTAAGCCTGGAAGTCTCTTAATCACTTGTTCTTGGTTGGGTCTCTTTGGTATATCTAACTTCCTGAAAAGCACAAGGAAGTGAAATCCAACTGTGTGGATAGAGAATAGGAACTAATAAAATGTATTTACCAGTGTTAATAACTACTTTCACAGGTATTAGAATTTGAGAAAATATGCTTGATATTTAAATATAGGTCCACTTTAAATCCCAAGCATTAGAGCCACATGTATTTTTTAATTCTATCATATTTCTTTAGAGTTTATTAATTTTGTTTTGTTTTTTTTGTTTTGCCATACTGGGGATTGAACCTACAGCCTCATGCTTGCTAGGCAAGCAGTCTACCACTGATTTACATTCCCAGCTTCCTTTATATTTCATCGAGGTTATAAGGTACACAGAATTGAGTGACTTAGAGTAGTCATCTTTCTGTGTGGCCTGTATGATTCATTAACAGATGAACACTCCTGGATTGGAAATGGCTGAAGAATGATTGCCCCTGATGGATAGCATAAATAAATGTTCATACTCGATATCTCATCATCTATGTGAAATGCCATATTGTATCACCAATACAATCATACTTTTTAGCATGTGACTTGTATTTGAGAACCAATTCATCCTAAGTTACAAAAAAAAAAAAAAACTCAAGAGAGCTTAAGTGAAATTTTTAATTTATTAAAATGATTTTAACAAGAATGGTAATGAGTCAAAAGGTTAGGAGAAATATAGTTAAGACAGATATAAACTATTATCCGATATAACTTAGTCTTCTTTGTGATTCATCTTAACAACCTCCTTTCTTCATTTTCTAATTGCACATAAACTTATTTTTCTTTACAATCAACATGATTGAGTATTTAAGAGAAGAGTTTATAAGCACGAGAATATTTCATTTTAAATCCAATGTATTGGGCAGTGTCCTTAATTAGACTCCTTAGTCTATATAAGGACATATTGTATATGGGTAGTTTTATCCAGGTTAATATTCACCCTTGGTTCTACTAAAGATGGACAGGTGGAAGAAAGTCACAAAATAATGTATGTACTACTCTCTGACTCTTTCTATTAGAGTGAATTTACCAAAGATGTTTTGGGCCAAGAATTGGGGTAATATCTATTCTTTTACTCCATTATGCATATTTTCTATCTCCCTCTAGACCATATGTGCTAATAAGTGATTTTATTTATGTTTATATTTCCAATTCCCATGGGTAACCAATGTACATTAAGCAGTGAAAATGTATGTATTGAATGAACAATAAAAGTATCCTTTACAATGTATAATTACTAGCAAATTTCATGAATTCTGTTTATTTTCACCTGAGTTACTTTATTCAGTGTTTGTTAATACATATAAATATATGAAATATACTTTGAAGTAGATATTATTAGATGCTTGCCTGCCATTTAGTTTCTTCATCATTGTAAAAGAAATCTAATTTTGTTCTGCAAGATTCTCCTTCCTCGTAGAGACATTGTAAATTAGAGAATTGCAAGTTCATCTTCCTTAATAGAAGTGGGTTCTGGTCAGTCAACTATGCTCATCTTTAATTCACATAGAAACAGGACATAGTCAAAAATATTCCCAAAATAAATGGTACTAGTTAAAAGTAGTTACATATCCTATACTGCCCTGGCCCTAGTGTTAAGTTAATTAACTTTAATCATATGGCTATCAGAGACATCCCTTTTCTTTGTCTTGTATAAAAATACGATAGCCAGTGACTTTAGCTCCTGATAATAGTCATTTCACATACTTGAAAAAAATACAACTGAGTTGAATCTGGCATGATAAACAAGGTGAAACAGAGAATCTTGAGGAATAAAGCAATATCCAGAATATTATATCTGATTCTTGTTCTTCTTTTGAATCTCTTTAAAATAATGTGCCCATTTTTTCCCCAAACCTATACTAAAAAATATCTCATAGTTAAAGGCAAACAAATGAATATATCTTCTCTCTATGTATTTTTGCCTCTAAATTTGAAGTACTATAAATAAATAAATAAATAAATAAATAAATAAATAAATAAATGGCCCATTTAAATACCAATGTCTTAAAATATATATATTTGACTATAATGTTTTCTATTCTGCTTAGATAGATTAACAGATAAATTATTATTTTCCATACCAATATCAGCTCAAAAAGGGTGTTGTGTTTCATTAGGGTAAAAATAAATTAACAAAAAGAGTGAGAGAATGTTTGCCTAATATATTCAACTTTGAAACTTGAAACTATTCAAAAGCAATTCTTGCCTCTCAATATAAAGACAATCTGGATTTATTTAATGAGTCTTTGACTATGATTATTATATATATTTCAAAGTTATTAGACAGCATTTTACAGAGCCTTATATTTACGACTTTTCTTACATTCAACATCTGTTTTTCCTGATTATTTTATCTTAATTGTTTTTAAAAGTCCACTCTCTTTCAGATATTATATATTTTTAAGCCTTTTTACTATTTCATCATGATCATCAAAATTTTATTTTGTGATGTTCATTTCTGAAAGTTTCTGCAAGGAAAAGGACTATTTAGAGATGATGTATTTAATAATACAGGGTTAATAATACAGAGTATTCCCTCAGAAAAATATCACACATTGATAAAGAGATAACCCAACATTTTGTGTTTATTGTACAATACATTATTTACACTCAACCAAGTGGGTCTAAAAATTAAATTGGTACTAATAAAATAGTTTTGATGTTATCACTCCTTAGGAACAATAATAGACTTTTACCATTTATACAACTTGACCCCAAGTTTATTTGTAATTCTGGGTGTGTGGCTTAGTGGTACAGTGCTTGCTTAGCATCTTTGAAGTCCTGGGTTGGTTTATTCCCAATATCATAAACACACACACACACACACACACACACACACACACACACACACACACAAAGTTTATTGTATTCTATTGCTGGAGAGTTAGAAGGAGTTGTTCCTTTACAGTAAGAGTTAAGAGTTTGGAGAAAAAGACAATGTAATAGAATATGCACATACTGGCCAAATGTAGGTAAGTGATACTGTATAATGTGGAATCTGATATATTATCAATTTTATCATATTTGTCATGCTTGTAATTTCCTCATGTAGTTTATTTTATCAAAATGCTGAGCTTTTATCTTTTAGTTCCATATATTTAGCCTCATTTTATTATTGAGGGGAAAATCTGATGAATGAAAAATAAGCTTAGAATAAGCATAATTTTCCTAATAAGTCCAGATTAATTTTGATTCTGATTCAGGTATGGTCACCAATCAAATTCCTCATTTCTTGAAACTCTCTATTTGAAAGAACTTTGAGTTTCTTTTTTCTGACTAGAACCTCTGACCTCCCCAGACTTTCTTTTGCCATTCACTATTGTGCCGACTTCCTTACTCTCTAGTATTAATAGTTTTTTTTTAATTTTAATCTATCATCTCTTTTAAATTCTTAGAGTTCAATTAATTTCATTTCTTTTTTTCCTATTGTCACCATCTTCTGTTTGTAAAGTATTATCTCCTCCACTCTGAGATTAATCTTCTGATGAAAAACCTATGTTTATTTCCCACATTTTCTGAAAATATGACAGTCTCCCCATTTGCTATGGAATAAGCTCCAAATTCTTAAACAGCGTTTAAGGAGTTCTTGGATCAAATTCCTGTCAACTAAACTTTACTTCACCCTCTACAGAGAGCTATGCTGTACATCAAGAGAATCCTTCACATTTTTTCCCAATTGTGTCAAATACCTACCTGTTTTGCACTTCAGTAATCAATCAACAATTTGATTTGACTATTGAAATTGTTCTTTTCAAAAATACTACCTTTCTGGAAAATGCTTCTTAATCGCACTCTGAGGTATGATTTTTCTCTTCTCTAAACTATCTTTATGAGTTACCCTTATTTTGCTTTTAATACATGTCATAGGCTATTATATAAAAAGTTAATCTCAAAAAAGTAGAGAGTAGAATAGTGATCATCAGAAATTAGTAGGGCAAGAGGGGAAAGAGAGTTTGGAGAGCAGGTATGTACCATCAGACTCAGAAAGGCAGAATGAATTCTAGTACTCTGTAACCCAATAAGGTATACATAATTTATAACCACTTATATATTTCAAACAGCTAGAAGAGAGAATGTTAATGTTCTCAGGACAAATAATTGATATACATTTAAGGTAATGGAAATGTTAAGTGTCCTATTTTAATCATTACAAATTTATATATGTATTGGTTTATCACACTATGCTCTAAAAAGTACAACTATTATGTGCCAATTAAAATCTTTAAAGTTTAAAAAATTATATGAAAAACTATATTCTATTTCACTTTAAAAAATGACCTTTGGGTCACAAATTATAACTTCTTTTTCATGTTGAGTAAACCTGTAATACTCAGATGTCATTAATATTATGATTATTATTATTATCATCTTAAAATACTTTGTTATTACACAGTATTTTATATAATAAAATGTTTTCTAACAACAAAAGAAAGTTATTTCCCAGATGCTTTGAGAGAAAATTTTCCACTTAAGATAAATCCATTAAATGCATGAAATAAAGATGCTAGTAACAAATTAATCCTTCGTATTATAAAACAGCCAGTTTCTTAGGATTCATTTTCAATGGATTTCTCTTAGACCTGAAAGTAAATAAGTGCTATTGTTTTTGCATTATGAGGAACTTTCTGTATATATAGATTTTATTCTTGTGTATCCTTAATTAGTCTCAAATGTTACTCTGTTTTTTTTTTGTTTGTTTGTTTGTATGTTTGTTTTTGGTTTTTTATTTTGGCATGAATTTGTCTAAAATTTCTCAGAATAAAATGACTGATTGGATCCCACACAAGGAGTTAAAGGTATGCTGAAGATAATGTTTATTAGTTAGATGACAATTATATTTAGAAAGACTTGAATAACAATTTATCTGCTTTCCATGGATGACTTTCAAATTGTTAGCATTATTTTGGTTGTATAAGAAACACTCAATGAATTTTCTCTGTTCAAATGGAGGAATGAGCCAAACACATGGCTGAATGAATAAAATCCTGAAAGCAAGTGTCAGGATAATTTCAAGGAATGATAAGCAATTTTACTTTTCTACAGGTTTATCTGGCACTTCGTTTCTTGGATTTTTTAGCGTGGCATAATAGCTGCATCTTTGAGTAAAGGTCATATTGAACCTATTTCCAATGACATTTTACTTCACAAAAAAAAGAAGAAAAAAGATTTCATTATCTATACAATCTCCTTAGATTAAAATTCTTTTCATGAATCTTAAAATTATGTCACAATGATATTTAGTCTATATATTTTGAATTACAAGGGGATTTATTTTCTAAAATTGAGAATTCTTTTTCCAACTATATCTCCTTATTCTACTATAGAGATTCTCTTTTCTCCCAAATATATATCAGCATCATCAAAACCTTGCATATATTGTTGGACCTATAATGAATAGGCAAGTTGGCTTCCCATTTAAAATTTCCATTTTTGGGGGCTGGGATTTTAGCTCAGAGTGAGAGCACTTGCCTCACATGCATGAGGCACTCGGTTCGAGCCTCAGCACTACATAAAGATATTTTTTAAAATTCCTTTTTTTAAAGAATGCATGTTGTATCTATAATCTACTTTGGGATATGACCAGATCACCATGTTTGTTGCAACCCAAACTTTTTCTTCTGACCATAGTTGAGTAAATAGTGTTAGTTGTGTGACTAAAAAATTGCTAATATGGGCTAACCATCAACTCCTATATTGGTGTAGTACAATGCCTCTATCCAAGATAAATTCCTCATGTGAGATACTGGACACCTAATCACAAGATTTTTTATCCTTATTCTTTATTTTTTGATATTTCACATAGTTCTTTTTGTAAAAGATTATTTGTTCTAATTATTATACATGACAGCAGAACACATTTTGACTCATTGTACATAAATGAGATGCATTTTTCATCTCTCTGGTTGTACACAATGCAGAGTCACACCTTATGTGCAATCATACTTGTATATAGGGTAATAATGTCCATCTCATTCCACCACCTTTCCCACCCTCATATCCTGTCCTATCACCTCACAAACCTCTTTCCAATCCAGAGTTCCTCCATTCTCCCCCACCCCATTATGAATCAGCATCCACATATCAGAAAAAACATTTAAGCTTTGTTTTTTTTTTGGGGGGTGGGGTGGGGATTGGCTTATTTCACTTAGCATGATATTCTCCACCTCCATCCATTATTTTTTTTGCCACCTAGCACCTCAAAATCTCAGTAGCATAAAATAATAATAAAGAATTTCTTGCACATGGTACATATCCATTTTGGTTGACTGTACATTTGTTTCATAAGTTTGAGTTCCAGAGATAGATGGAGAGAAAAGCTGTTTTAGTTTGCTTATGCATCACTGTTGACAAATAATATCCAACAAGAATAACTTAGAGGAGCAAAAGCTTATTTGGGGCTTATGGTTTCTGAGGATGAAGTCTGTACAGAGTCAATTCTATTGCTCTGGGCCCAAGGTGAGGCAGAGAGCCAAGCAAAGAGGAAAGGGTCACAGGGAAGATACTTGTTCCCGGGCATGTCCTTAGTGACTTACCTCTTCCAGCCACTCAAGACCTTCCTATTTTTATCCACCAGTCAGTCCATTCGAACTAGGAAGAACTGATTATGTTACAGCTCTCATAATCCAATTGTTTTACCTCTGAATACTCCTGCATCTATGGGAGCTCTTGGGGACACCTCATATCCAAACCATAACAAAAAGCTTCTATTTGAACTCTGCCAGCCTTTTGGCAGAAGGGAAAAGAACACATTGAACAACATTCTGTCTTAAAACAACAGCTGCTTGGATGTGACACACAGCATTTCTATTCATATTGCTTTGGACACACAGGCGACATAGCTTAGGTACAATCAAAGAATGAGCATGTGCAATTCTCCCACAGAGAGGCCCAGAGAAGGGATGTGACAGGTTGTGACAGTAAATATTTAGGATGATAATACAATCAACCACATTGTCTCCTGGGAAATTTTAACTAGAGTGGATTGATAGCAAAGAAGCCTGACCAGAAAAAAAATAAAAAAATAGCTGAGCCAATGTGAGGACCGAGCCCTGAAGGAGGAAGGAGGGTATTCCTGGGGCTCTCAGGTAGTCCGCATTTGTATCCAGGGAAGGCCTGATTTGTTCTCTGTTGTTACAGTTCTACAGGAAAAATTGGCTCTGCTTTCACTGAAGCTATGATCATCAAACTTTCCTTTAAAATGAAATGCTTTTAGTTTCTTACTTTCAGTGGACATTTCTTCCCACATGAATGGGCCTTATCTATCAAGAAAATGTTGGGTTTTGTTGTTGTTTTTTTCTCCTTTAACAAGAAACTCAATTAATTAAAAAAACTCAAATTAATATGATAATTTATAGGGTTTAATTTTTTAAAATATTTAACTTATATGTTTAACTTTTAATCAACTAAAGAAAATTCAAGGTAATTAATTATGCCTATGAAGAATAAACACAATAATGATGAAAACCCACAGAAGTTTATCTCAAATAAATATTGAGTTTGAAGTTGGTGTTCCCTTTTTTAGCAGACTATTGATATGCCCCTATATTTATTTTGTATGTAGAATTATATAATTATCTGAAATAAATAAAGTCATATCATATGATCCCATGAAATTATAGTGAAATAATCTAAAGTTTTTCCAGGGTTGGCTAAAACTCCTGAAAGAGAAGTGGCATTGATGATAAAATGGCAAGTGCTTATTAATCTATTGCTTTATAGTGGGTTATTTAAAAAATATAACCCCAGATCTTATTTTGTTGTTTGTACTCATTCACATTTCATTCATTAAACACATTTTGCATATGAATAACAGTATATCTCTGCATTGAAAAATGCATAGTTCACTGGAGAAATATTCTTTTCTAATAAGTAAATTAGAGTTACACATAATATCAGGGTTCATTTTGAAATAATTCCACAAACATAAAATATAGTGTGCTATATTCCAGAGTACTTCTTCTTTTCCTCCCTTCCTCCCTTTTCCTGTTTCCTCTCCTCAGGATTATTGGTCTTTCTTCTATTTATTTAGTTTTTAAAATTATAATTGGCATTATAAATATACATAAAAGTGAAATTCACTATATCATATTCATATTTATACATAGGATCACTTTATCTGTTTCATTCCATGGTTTATGACATTTCCTGTCCCTCTTCCTATTCCCTAAATCCCCTTCCTCTGCTTTACTGATCTCTCTTCTATTTTGGAAAAATATTCTTGATACCATGACCTGGCATATACAGATATGCCATAATAGCATGATATTGTATAACACACACTAGGTAGTGTTTAGTCTTGCCAAATGCCTCCTGTAATTTATATGTCAATGAGGACATTGGCTTCCTTAATAAAATTTAAAATTTACTCAGAAAAAATATTGCTCACTATTGGTCCAATAAAATCAGTTGAAAATATTAGTGATAAATAGACAAAGGAAGCTACTAAGACAAAAGTTATAGGTTTCATGTGGATTGGTGAGAGGAAAATATAAAAGATGGCAGCAGAAAGAAAAGAATAAAAATGAGTTTTTGCTGGCAATTTTGCTGTTTCATGCAAGGAAGGCAAGAAGGACAAAAGGGACAACAACAACAACAAAACTTGAAAAAGTGGCAACTAATGAAACACACCTCAAGAGAAAAAGGTCCCCGTGGGCTTTTGGTGCATGAGACACTGTGTGGGAGGTGTAATAGGATGAGCCCAAGAGCCATGTTCACAGTCACTCAGATCCTGGCAGAAAATGTTATATGAATTTTCACAACCGCAAAATTTATCCTAGAGACAAATAATCAAGATGATGGAGAAAGTGGGCTGATTCTGACTCAGGACACTTGTACTTTTCATTGTATTTATGAATAAGACAATGACATTAAAACAAAAATGAACCAATTTGAAATGTTCTTAGAAAGTAGAAATTTAAAAATTAACGTTAAGTAACAGTGGCAAAGAGTGGGAAATTAAAATAATAAAGACTTTAAGAATGATACACACTGTTTCATGTGTATTATAGACACAGTTAAGAAATCATCCTCCTGGAAGCAGTTAGTAAACAGTAATTAAAAGTTAGGGAGATTCAAGATGGTGGATTAGAGAGAGGCTCCATTTCCAGTTGTTCCGTGACTCAAAATTCAAGTGGTGAGAATACTGCTCCTCAGCAAGGTGGATAAAAGAGGCAATTTACTGAGATTCACTATTGGATAGGTAGAGTCTCATAAAGACTCAGAAATTGGGGTGCATTGAACAAAGAACAGGAGAGAGTAGAGAGGAGCTAAGCCTGCTGTGGCAGTGGTTTACTTCAGAGAGAAGTGACTAACACAAGCAGAGAAACACAATGGACAAATTTGGCATAGAAAATCCCATTGAACACACAAGCAGCATGAACTCATCTGGTCCAGAGGCTGCAATGTGAATTGGTGTTTGAAAAGTGATCTATTTCTCAACTGGAAGTGGAGAGTTGAGATGGAAGCCAACTGGAGAAAGCTTTACTGCAGCTTGCTTCTGCAGGAACCTGGGAGATCACAGCACATATTGCCACAGAGTTCCATTGAGCACCTACTGTGTGGCCTAGAGTGTACAAAACAGAACTTAAGTGCAATAGGCTCAGAGAAAATTGTACTTGGGGGTTCAGCTCAGAGAGAAGGGATTGTAACTTCTTTCTCTTTGAGTTTGGTGGCTCAAGTGACCAGCTAAAGAAAGTTGGCAAACTGAACAGGCAGGTGATTCACACTGAGAGACTAAGCCTGGGAAGGCCATGTACTTGGCAGCAGAGTATTTGATACCTGTGGAGAATTGGCTTCCCTGCCCAGAAAGTGGAATTCTTGGGAGGCTCCTGAGATCCAGAATACCTGTAGATACAGGCATCTGCCAAGCCCTAGGGGTGTGTTGTTCTAATCTCTCTCCTAACAAAGTTCCTAAGGCCTGATTAGACCAAGCTCCATCAGCCAGACCTCCTCACTTAGAACTCTATAACTGGTTCTCTCTGGGACTGCAATGATCTGGTGTGTCTGGACAAGATTCTAAATGTCAGATCCCATTCTACCTTTCCAGGGCGAGAAGGGACGTTGAAAACTATTTTAACCAGCTTCAGTTTTAGTCTACTGCAGCTGACAGCTTGAGGAAAAACACAAAAAGGGGAAGGGGTTAACCACCTCTAGATCTTGTTGCATGCACACATTCTAACCCCAGTATATAGCCCAAGAAAAAATGGAAAGAAGGACAGTGGACATAGGCACTGACCATCCATAATTGTTGAAAGGTTTGAACACTGCAGTGCACACTATTCATTCATTTTTCAATAAGAATCTTTTTTCTTTATTTATTTTTTTTGTTTTAGATTTTTTTTCTCAGTTTTAGCATTTTTTTATGATCTTTGGTTTTATTTGTCTTATCTTTTAAGGGTTAGAATATTTTGTTTGCATATTTTGTTTTTTGTTTGTTTGTGTTTGTTTTACTTTCTCTCCTTTTTTCCCTCAAATAAATTTTCTTTTTCTCTCTCTTTATTTACTTTCTTTTATTTGATTGTTTTTCTCCTCCTTTATATTCATCATTTGCTAAATCTCTTCTGCTTTCTCTTTGCTCACATTTTGAACATTTAAACTTTCATTGTCTTCCTATCACTTTTCCTATTTTCTTAATGAACCACATTATCATTACCTTTTAGAACTCCTGCCCCCACCATTCATGTGCTTGCAGTTATTTGTGCTGTGGATGGCACAGTTAACATTTGCTGTTTGCTTTAATGCCAGATATAGTTCATGGCTATTTATTGTTTCCGCATGGCAATTGCTTCTGGCAAACGTTATTCCTGTTTTTGAGAAATAGATGTCATAGTAAGAACAAGATATTTATTTTTAGACTTATATTGTTTGCCTATGTTGTTTGTTTTCCCTTTTTCTGTGAGTTCCTGGGAATCAATTGAGATACCACCAGATCACAGGGCAGAGACTCTGCTGCTGAGCTAAGCACAGTCAAAACACAGCACACCTTGTCCCACAAATTAACTACGTTCAACATCAGTGCTAATATAATACAAAAAAGAGACAAAAAAATCCCAAAATAATGACCAACCCTCAAGCAGGAATGAATAGAGAGGGACCCTTGGGTCACAATCAAGGACATTCACTCTTAGCAGCAAAAACAGAGACAATTAACACAAAGGCTGTGGATACCACATCTATGATGATCTCTATTTATAATCACTCCCATGTCCCTTTAGAATATACGAAGTTGTTAAGTGAACAAGAGCCATCACAGATGCTATATTCCACATATCTTTCTGTATAAAACACAATTACCAATTCTACAAGAATGACCCCACTCTTTTGAGACCTACAAAAAATGAGAAATCCTAGGGCTTGGCAAAACATACACTGTTTCAAATATATTAGCCATCACCAATTAGCTATAAGGAAAATAACACTATAAAATATGCTTGGAAATATAATAAAAAATTCACAACAACCTAACATCCAGAACCCTTTACCAAAAGAAGGCTATATACTAATAAGACCTATACATAAGAGTAAAAGACAAATCTGTCCTAATGAATGCATAAAAACCCAACACAGAAATGTGAGAATTATGAAAAAAACTATGCACATGATACCTCCTAAATTTCACAATTCACCAGCAACAGACTTCAAAAATATTGAAGTATATGAAATACAAGACAAATGCAAAGGAATAATTATAAAAATGATTGAGTTTCAAGAGATGAGACAAAAACAACTAAATGAGTTAAGGAAGTCAGTAAAGGACATGGATGACAAATTCAATAAAAAATGTACACCTTGGGAATGAAAGACAAAATAAATCAAATAAAATGTTCAGAGCTGGAAGATAAGTGGCCAGCTTTGAACACTGAGACAGTATTAAAGAAAAGAAATAACCATGACCAGAACAGACAATAATTTTAGGGCATTAGGAGACCAAATTGAAGAATCATTGAAATCAAAGAAGGTTGTAAGATGCAGAATAATAACATGGATAACCTATTCAAGGAACAAGTAACAGAATATTTCCAAACCTTGATAATGGCAAAACATCTAGATGCTGGAGGCATTCAGAACATCAAATAGGCTTAAAGGAAACAAAACTTCTCCACACGCATTATAATTAAAATACTTAACATATTTTTAAATTCCCAAGAGAAAAATCTCAGGTCATATGTAGATGCAATGCTACTCAGAATTATTTCTGATTTCATAGCAAAAATTCTAAAATCCATGAGGACTTGGTATGATGTATTTTAAGCTCCGACAGAAAATAATTGAACAAAGATCTCTATATCTAGCAAAGATAACTTCAAATCAAAAGAGAAATAATAACCTTCCAAGATAAGCAGAAACTGAAAGAATTCATGACTACTAAGCTAGCACTATAGGAAATACTTGAAGAAATGCTAGACACAGAAAAAATAAAAACAGACATTAGAGTTCACAAAAGAACATATCTCATTTAATGAATAGCTAAACAATTAAGAAACAGAACCAAATTAAATATTAGAAATAAATCAAGATGGCAAGAAATAATAGATATCTCTCTAAGATATCATTGAATGTAAAATATATCAACTCTCAAATAAAAAGACACAGATTGCCTATTCCTCCCATCCTCCCCCTCCCTACCTCACTATGAATTAGCCTGCTTATATCAGAGAAAACATTCAGTATTTATTTTTGGGGGGTTTGGCTAATTTCACTTAGCATTATATTCTCCAACGCCATCCATTTACATGCAAATGCCATAATTTTATTCTCTTTTATTGCTGAGAAATTCCACTGTGAAATAAAATTCCACTGTGTATATATGCCACATTTTTTAAAATCTATTCATCTACTTAAGGGCATCTAGGTTGGCTCCACAGTTTAGCCATTGTGAATTCTGCTGCTATCAACATTGATGTGGCAGAGGGGTGGGAGGTAAAAGGACGGGGCAGGAGGTTCACAAGGATGGTGGAATGTGATGGACATCATTATCCAAAGTACATGTATGAAGACATGAATTGATGTCAACACACTTTATACACAACCAGAGATATGAAAAATCGTGCTGTATATGTGTAATAAGAATTGTAATGCATTCTGCTGTCATTTATTTTTTTAAATCAATAAAAATAAAATAAAATAATAGGTAAATAAATAAACTAGAGCATTAGAGAAAAAAGACACAGATTGGAAGAATGAATTAAAAACCAAGAATCAACTATATGTGATTTGTAAGAGACTCGCCTTACTGGCAAATACACCTAAAATTTGAAAGTTAAAATGGAGCCCCAAAACAAAGAAGAGTAGCTACTTTCATATTTGACAAAGCAGATGTCAATCCTAAGTTAATCAGAAAAGACAAAGAAAGTTACTTCATACTGGTCAAGGAAACAATACAAAAGAAGATATAACAGTAGCAAATATTTATGCCCCAAACATTTGTACACCTAATTACCTAAAACAGATAGTTCTCAAGTTAACAACTCAGACAAACCCCAGTAACATAATACTGGGTGATTTTGACATACCTCTCTTACTAAAAGATAGATAATCCAGACTTAAACTCAGTAAAGATTCTCAGATATTAAAAAATATTGTAAATCAAATGGACTTTACAGATATCTATAGAATAATTCATCCAACAATACACAAATTAATTTCTTCTTATATACTCTTGGTTCCTTCTCCAAAATAGACCTTATTTTAGGCCACAAAGACACTTAACAAATATAAAATACTTAATAAAATTATCTCAGCTGATTAAAATGAAATAATATTAGAAATCAACATCTGCCCCCCCAAAACATGACTATGTAAACTCACATATTGATTGAATAATACAACAATGCATCTTTCAATGATACATAGATGATAGAAGAAAACAAGGAAAGCAGAATTTGAAAGTTATTGGAATTAAACAAGAATAGTGACACAATATACTAGAACCTCTGGGACATTATGAAAGTAGTTCTAAAGGCAATTTTATAGCTATAAGTCCCTAGGTGAGAAAATCAGAAAGGTCTCAAATAAACAACCTAATGTCACAGTTCAAGGTCATTAAAAACAAGATCAAACCAATTCCAAAACCTATAGAAGGAAGGAAATAATTAAGATAAGAGCTGATATTAATTGAAGGGGGAATGAAAAGAAATGCAGAGGATCAATGAAATGAAGGGTTTGTTCTTGAAATGATAAACAAGTTTGTTAAATCCTTAGACAAACTAAGAAAAATAAAGAGAACTAAGACCCTAATTAATAAAATTAGAGATGAAAAAGGATAAATTACCTCAGACATCACAAAAATGAAGAGGACTTTTAGGGACTATTTTGAAAAATTATGTTCTAATAAATTGGAAAAATTAGAAGAAATAAATATATTTATAAACACTTGTCCTGACAAAGTTGAATCAAAGAAAATAGAAAATATAAACAAACCAATAACTAGCAAAGAAATAGAGGTAGTAATAAAAAGCTTTCCAACAATAATAACAAAAATCCCAGTACTAAATGGATTTTCAGTTTCATTTCTAACAAACCACTGAAGTAGAACTAATGCCAATTTTCCTCAAATCATTCCATTAAATGATAAAAGATGGAAAGGTATCACCTTCATACCAAAATCATATAAGTATACATCAAGAAACGAAAATGACAGGCCAATATCCCTGATGAACTTAGTTGCAAAATTTCTTAGTAAAATATTAGCAAATCATATTCAATAACATATTAAGAGAATTGTTCATTATGCCCAAGTTGGTTTTATCCCAGGCTTAAAAAGATGTTTTAACATATTCAAGTAAATAAAAACATGAATCACATAAATAGAATCAAGGACACAAATCACTTTATCATATCAGTAGAGGGAGAGAAGTCCTTCAACAGAATTTTGCACCCACTCATGTTAAAAACAGTGAAGAAACTAGGGATATAATGGAATTACCTCAGTCCCAGAAAGGTTATTTATAACAAAACCAGAGCCAAAATCATACTAAATGGGGAAAAACTGAAACTGTTTTGTCTAAAATAAAAAATAAAATAAAACAAAAAAAAACAAGGATGACCATTCTAATTACTTTTATTCAATATAGTTCTTGAAACTCTAAGCAGAGCAACCAGGCAAGGGAAGGAAAATAGGGAATCAAATAGGAAAAGAAGAAGCCAAATTATCTTGTTTTTATATGATTCAATACCCATACCAAAAACTACTGCACCAAAAGATTTCTAGATCTTATAAGCAAATTCTATAAGGCAGCTGGATAACAGATCAACATAAAAAAATCAATAGATTTTGTATACTATAGTAATGAACATGTGAAGAAAAAAATCATGAAAACAACTCCATTAACAATAACTTCAAGAAAAGAATAAACTGAGGAATAAATCTAACTAAGGATGTCTAAAATTAAAACCATAAAACATTGAAGAAAATTGTACAATATAGAAAGATCTAACGTGATTGTTGATTGATAGAATTAATATTTTCAAAATGGCCAATATCCTGAACCCTAAAGGGCTTGAAAAATAAAGGAAAAACAAAGAGAAAATTAAACAAGTAATAATCAAGTTGTCTAAGTACAAAATAGAAAAGAATATGAAAAATTGTGAAACATAAAAACATACCATGTTTTAAAATGTAAAAATGTATGCCCCTAAATTTTGATATTTGTATTGAAAAATATACTATTAATAATTTAAATAAAATTATATTAATTTGAGTAAAATATGTATTCACTTATAATTCAGAAAAGCAAATATATATTATATATATGAAATACATATATATGACATGTATATGAAGTATATATATACATATGTACTTGAAAGTAAAGTAACTTCTATCACAAAAATTTACATATGTTCATATACATACACACACACATTCACACCCACATGCATGCATACACACACAACAGGCATGTAAACACACACAATAAACAATATTTAAAAGTAATTTCAACAGTCATTTAAATGGCTAATAAAGGCCAATATGAAGAAATGGTGAAAAACATGATATTTCAAAATTATTTCTAAGAATACAAATTCAAGAAAGTCTTTTTTCACATACAGAAGAAAAACATGTATATACTTACGAACTAGAGAAATGTAACTGTAGAATTGTTAAAATTTGATTAGAATAAAAATGAAGAAACTGAAATAAAACTTATAAAATTGTTCCCTGTGTGTCATAAATGACTGCTGAATATTTTATTATACTTTATGTGAAGTAATTTATTAGGAGAAACAGATGCAGTAAAGTGTGGAGCAAGTGATGTCACTTTTCTAATCAAGTATTCAGTAACAGATTTTCACCTAGCTTCTCTTCCTCCTCCTCACCATCTTGTTTACTCTGCCAATAACTCTTTCTGGGGTGTTGCATGGCTTATCTCGTTTTAATCTCCACTTTAATGATGGAGTTCTGAGACAAACTAAAAATTCACACTTCATTTGTGGTAAAGTTAGTAAAACAAGTTGAGATGCACTGTTCTAACATTAAAAAAAAAAGTTTTCTGAGAAACCTCCACTCTTCTTCCAATACTTGTCTTCCACAATGGCTTCACTAATTCATAATCTCATTAACTATACAAAAGATTCATATTTCTACACATGTTGTCAAAATTCATGTTTTAATTCTGGTTATGGCAATTCTTAATAGCATAAGGGAAAATTTATTGTGGTTTTGATTTGCTTTTCTCCACTGAGCAGTGGTGTTAAGCATTTTTTCATATATCTGTTGGCCATTTGTGCACCTTCTTTGGTAGAAATATTTATTAAGATCCTTATCCCCTTTTTTAATTAGGTATTTTTTTATTGTGGTTTTTGTTATTGAGTTGTTTGAATTACTTATATATGTTGGGTGCTAGTCCCTTATCAATTGTATGACTTACAAATATTTTCTCTAGATCCAAATATTTTCCAGTCATTTTATTGATTGTTTTTTATAAGGTGCAGACATTTTTCTTTTAGTTTGAAGCAATCTTATTTATCTTTTTTTTTTTTTGCATTTATTGCCTATGTTTTGGGAGTTACAGTCAAGAAACCTTTGTTCAGACTAAAATCACAAAGATTTTTTTCCAATTTTTGCAAAGATGTTCATATTTTCATAGCTGATATGTAAAGATTTTCTGTATTCATCAGTTAAATAACATTTAGATTGATTACATATTTTGGTTATGGTACATAATACTGTAATAAGCATGGAATGCTGATAATTTACAGACACTGATTTCATTTCGCTCAGATATTTACCTGAAAGTGGAATTGCTGGATCATAGGGTAGTATTTTTCACAGAAATAGAAAAAAATAATAAAATTCACATGAAATAACATTTACATACACATAAACACACACACACACACACACACACACACACACAATATAACACACAACAAAGCCAAACAGCCAACAATCTTTAGTACAAGGAAAAAAGCCAGAGGCACCACACTGTGTAATTCCAAAATATACTACAGAGTTCTATTAATCAAAACAACATGATACTGGCATAAAAACAGACACATATTCCAAATGGAAACAGACCTATGAAGCAGAATAGAGTCCAGAAATAAATACATACATTTATTGTCAACATATTGTGGGAAGGACAGTCTCTTCAATAAATGCTTGGCAAACTGAGCACTGACATGCAGAATAAATGAAACTAAACCCTTATCTCACATCACATGAAAATCAGCTGAAATGAATTAAACACTTAAATATAATGCCCAATATGTAAGTTCCACAAGAAAACATGGTATGGGAAGTCCTCCATTAAATTGATCTGTGCAATGATTGTTTGACTATGACCCTAAAAGCATAGGCATTAAAAACTACTATATTAAATAGTAAGAATTTTTTAATTTATAAAAAGCAATATATAACTTAAAATCATTTCCAGGATCTATTATCTGACTTAATTTACCTTCAAGGTACTATATTATCTCCTTTGCAGCTAAGCTTTCTGAAAGGGTATCATTGCTTCTTGTCATCTCTTTACCTATAAATCCTAGTAATTAATTTCCCCCTATCATTCTGAAGGAATTAATTATCCTAAAGGTACACAAAAAATTCAAATGTCTAGTTCACTAGATATTGTCCTCACTAAAATGAGTCAACATTGGTATTATCTTCTTAAAAATATTTATCCCATCACTTTTTTGACAGTATTCTATCTTCAGCTTAGTTATTAACTTACAAATCAGAGCCAAATGAATTAGATGTAAAATATAAACAGAAGGCAAGACACTGATTGTCAGGAATAAAGGAAAAATGTAATATCAACAGGCTGAGATAGCAGACAAGCAAAGAGGTCTAATTTCAATTCAGTATATTTCATTCCCTCCCTATCCCCAAAAGAAATTGATGTCACACCAAAAATGACAGCCAGGGCTTACCACATGCCAATGTTCAACACCAAAAATATTAGTTATAAAAGAGTTATATATACTTACTTCCATGTTAGTGTTCCTGGAATAATCCTCCAAGTAATTTATTTGAACTCAATCCTTTTATAATTGTTTGCTTCCGAGGGAACACAAACAAAGCTTTACAGAAAATTTTTAAAAAGAAAGATTGAATAAATCTGCTGATCTTTTGTCTGTTGTTTTATCTATTTAATGTAAAAGTTCTTGTATTGTACAACATTATTTACTTAATTATGCTTTCTATTCTTCCTGTGGTTTCAATGTTAAAAAAATGATATTTTCTATTACAGAACATAGTTTAAATAAACAAAAAAAAATTGCAATTACAGAACAAAGTTATCACTGTGGCTACTTATGTTCAATAGAGTTACAAGCCCACTAGGGGATGGATTTTTATGACTAATGTAGATTAATTTTTATGAAAAATAAACTAGTTGTCTTTGACTTTCATGTTCATTTTCCTTCTATACGAAAATTTCTTGATATCATTTTATTCTTACAGTTAAAAAGTAAACATGGAAAAACACAATTTAATGCATTTTTAAAAAGATAAACTTTATGGAACGCAATCATGGATCCTTTGTTGTAATGATTGTAAGTCCAATCCTTCACAAATGAGTCCACATACACACACATACAAAAAATGATGACTACAATGATATCTGAATCAAAAATCAGTTCCACTAGAAAATTGCTATGTGATTCTGGACAATTCAAACTTGAAATTCTCAACTGTTAAGATAGTCACATAGTACATTTTGAAGGATTATTAGAAAATATAAATGTGATAATATATACTGTGTTTAATTAATATTGGGTCTAGCCAATTTAATAAATGTGAGCTGTAGATATCACTGCTATTATTCTAGTCATTATTACTTTTAACATTATTATTAACAAAGTATTTGTTAGGAATCAGAAAAATAATCATCCTCACTATTATGGAGTATAAAAATATGAGTAGACAAGAAAAGTCTTAAATATCTAACCAATGCAACTTTGAAAATTGCATCTATTCATTTTGGGTAGAGACTGTGTCTTAGTCCATTGGAGTTGCTATAAAACATTATCAAAGCAATCTTATAAACTATGGAAATTTATTTCTTACAGTTATGGAGGCTGAAAGTCAGAGATCAGGGCGTCAATAATTTGGATTCTGGTGAGTGTCCTCTTCCACATTGCACATGGCTGATTTCTCATTGTATCCTCACATGATGAAGAACAGAAAGAACCAAGCTCTTTGGGGGATTTTAAAAGGGCATTAATACCATTTATAAAGGCTTCATCATAATGACCTCATATAACTCTAATTACCTCCCTAAGGTTCCATGAACCTCTTAACACCATTACCTTGGGTAGGATTTCAAAGTGTGAATTTTGAGGGAATATATCCAATATATTACATTGTACTAAACATGGATTGTACATAGATTAATTCAGTGTATTTCACAAAGGAACTCATTACCTGTTGATAAATAGAACACTTAATAGGTTATGATTCTAAGTGTTACATGGCATTGAAAAACAGAAATAAATTTTGGCATCCAAGTGTTTATAAATATGGAGACAATTGAACTGTCTTAAAATTCTCTAATTTAATTTAGGATGTGGTAGTTTACACAGAATGTCTCCCATGATTGAGAATTTATCAAATGGCATTATAGTTGTGTTTGACAATTTTTGTGTGACGTAACCATATGTATAAATTCATATATAAAAGTAAATTTTAAAAATCTGGAAAACAGAAATGAGAAAATATCACCATAAATGTTCCTCAGCTAAGACACTAATGCACTGGTAGTAGCTCTCAAATTACTTTAATATTTGCCTGCAAATATTCGTAAAATCAATGGAATATGCCTTCATAAGAAGAGAAGAAGGAGCTTTCCAAATATCAGTGATTTTAGAACAATATCCTGGAATGAAAAAATCTAGGTTAAAATGGCTATTTCAATTTTATTAGCATGACTATTTTCTTGATGCTGCTCATATTTTTTTAACACCATTAAATTTGGTCTTGTTATTTATAAAGTGGGAACAATAATATTTTTTTGTTTTAAAGGTTGTTGTGATGTGTGTGTGTGTATGTGTGTGTGTGTGTGTGTGTGTGTGTGCACGCACACATAAAGATAGAAAGGGAGGGAAAGAGAGATGAGAGTGGCCTGATTCAGTACAGGTATATTTACTTGATATTAAATCAGTTCATACATTTCTTGTGTTTGTGGTTTCAATTGAATCTTCCCCAACTCTAGAGATTATATATATTTTTTCTTTTTTTCTAATGCTTAGTTATGTAAGCCAGATGATCTCTGGAGTCCATGAAAAACTACATGGTTAGAAATAGAATAATGGGGAAAGGTTTTCTGTCACTTAAAAAAATATATGTTCATTAAGAACACTCAATGTGTCTGTGAACAAAAGTCTGTGATTTACTGCTTTTTAATATGACTAAATTATATTTCCTAAAAGAAAATGAGTGAACATACAATTTTGCACATATATTTCATAAGATGCTTCTATTTTATTCCATAGCATACCAAATTCAAAATAAGCGTTGGGCTAGGGTATTAGCTTCTAAAACAAAAAGTGGTTTCACTATATGTTAATGTAATCCATCAGAGTTTGGCAACATTAGTTCATTTACTAAAAGTTAGATGCTTTCTGCCTCAGAAAACTGTGCCAAATTTAATTACTCAGCTCCCCATCTCACCAAATTTTTTTTCTACTGAATTCTATCTTCCTCCTAATAATTTCCTTGTAAAAAGCATATCTTATTTTTATTTGCATTGTTTCTTCCTGAAGAACATGGGATTTTTTTTTCTGCTGTTGCCTGTCAAACAGTTCCCCACTTGACCTGATAAAACAAATTCTAGAAGTCACAATTCAGTGTCTGGAAATAATTACAAATAAACAATTACCATTTTCACACAAAGAATTCTGTCTGTGAGGTTAGCAAAACTTTTTTTTAGCACAATAAGTTATTAGAATATTGTTCAGTAGTCTGTGAAAATAATCTGCCGAGGTCAGTGTGGACTTGTGTACTCTAAGTTATGGGTGTGAATGCATGTGTATTTAACTGCTTTCTCAGGTGAAGATCAACAGTGCCAACCAAGATTTGGAAACCCAAATGAACTAACTGAAACCATGTGATTCTATATAATAACCGCAGAATCTTACTTCCTATGCCAAAAACACTGACATTGACTTAAAACTTGACATTTAATGAGCATATAATTTGACTAATTCTAACAGAAAAAAATTAAATCATTTTTACAACAGAATAGACCCTAAAACCCAAGGCATCCATTCTCCCACCTTATCTCTAGGATCAGAATGCAAAAGAACAACAGGGCAAAGATTGTCTGATACCACCTACTACCAGAATGTCCATGAAAATGGAAATGGAGCAATTAAAATAGATCTCTCCACTTTCTGATAATTTGGACAAAATATTCTTTGTGTCCATTAGTTTAGTCATCCTAATGGAGAACTCAGGTGACAGGTTATTTTTATCTCAATTGCGAAACATAGTTCCTACAAAAGTACACAATCCTCTGTGTGTGGTTTGATGCTTTCCTTCAACACAACAAAATAAATAGAGGTTTAAAAGACAATGACTAAAACTGACATATGTTTGCTACATTGTCACATATAATCATCTAGTTTCTTACACTGATTTTTATTTTCCTCAGGACTGTGCCAACAGATGTTAATGTGGTATAAATGAACATGTCAATTTTCTCATAACTATGTTGACAAGTGTTAAAGAATTCAGCTTTAGAGGGACATGCTATGTGACCATTACCTGTCTTCCTCTTTTATATCAAGTTATTGTGTTACCTGTACTGAGTTTAGTGTCTCATCACAGAGTAGCATATGGCACAACATCAAAAAGACAGACATATTATCTTATCCATACTAGCTCAGAAACAGTTCACCCTGTCTTCCGTATTTGGGTGAAGATTAGCAGACTAGTGAACTCTTCTCCTCAAAGGCACAGGAGAAGGAGACAGGAGGCATCTGTTCCAGGTGTCCAGGTCTTGTCTGTTTTGATTTATTAAAAGAAAGTCTTTGCTTAGTACTTTATTTTTATTTTTCAGGAAGACTTTTAGAAGTGGAGTGTAACAGGAGATTTTAAAAACCATTACCTTTATGGTATACATCAGATTATCTCAACTCACAGCATGGATTGAAGTTGATTTTAGCAAATCACATGTGCTGTATACCTAAGTGACCACCACCAAAAGTATCATGAGGTGATCATTGCTCTGCATTGTATTTTTCTTGTAACTGATATAGTAGCTGAATTTCATGTTTAGGTCATATCTTAAGACAATAAAAATAAATGAATGTAATTCAAATTTCAGTATCAGAATACTATTATTAATCCTGTGAATATTAATTAAAGTCATCTTGAAAACCACCTATGAAATAACTTAGATATAATTCTATATTGGTAAGGTTCACTACACAAGCAGATTGTACATATTTTTTTTTCCTATTGGTTGTTTTGCCTTGGGGACTTTAGTATTTTGGAGTATTATAAATCAGAGGATACACAGATATTTCTATTTGATTTGGGGATATTGTTAAAGAATGCTATCTTTTGATATTTAGATCTTTGAGTATATTTATTTTTAATGAAATTCTTGCTGAGTTATTTCTGATTCATGCAGTAATATTGACTTCACATAAATATGAGCAATTGCAGTGCGTGGAGGTGCATGCCTACAATTCCAGTGACTCAGGAGGCGGAGGAAGGAAGATCACAAGTTCAAGACCATCATCAGCAAGTTACTGAGGCCCTCAGGAATTTAATGAGATCCTCTCTCAAAATAAAAAGTTAAAAGAAAAAAAAAAGGCGGGGGGTGATGTGACTAAGTAATAAAGGGCCTCTGAGTGCCATTCTGTACCCTCCAAAATGAATAAAATGTGAATACTCTTTTGATGTGGAACATGACTACTCTCCAAAAACATTAAGCCAAATTTGAGTGTCACCTGTAAGTCTCACCAATGTTTTCATCACTTTTATTTCATTTAGCTATTTTAATGAAATCTTAATGGCTACTGAATTCTATTTGTTACATTTCTATAAGTGTTAGCACATCTATGCGTTTATCAAATTTTAAATCTATAATGTCTGACATAAAATCTAGCTATTTCCTCTTCCTCCCTTATGAAATATGTGTGCAAAATTGTATGTTCACTCCTTTTCTTTTAGGAAATATAATTTAGTCATATGAGACTAACCTATGGGTACAAATGGGAAGCATTAAATCAGTTAATAGTACATGCTTTACTGTTCTGTCACAACTAAACGAAAAACAAATAACATCATTGTCACTCAGCCTACTATAAATTCCTCCCTCATAGCAGTGTTGGTGAGAGTCCCGGAGAGGTCTTTCAAAAGCCTTCTAAAATATGCCTCGGTTCCATAGGGCACTTTGGTTTCCTTGCTCTTCTATGTCTGATCACCGGTGCACATAATAAAGAAACATGATGGATTCTGGCAAATGTATTTCCCTCATTGTTTTGTGTTACTATATCTTTTTTGGGGGAGGCAGGAACCAGCGGGGATTGAACTCAAGGGCACTAGACACGACGGTACATCTCAAGCCCTATTTTCTGTTTTTTGTAGAGACAGGGTCTCACTGAGTTGTTTAGCACCTCGCTTTTGCTGAGGCTAGCTTTGAACTCACAATCCTCCTGTCTCTGCCTCCCAAGCAATTACAGGCATGGGCCACTGCACCCAGCTGTTACTGTATCTTTCTTTAAAAAATGTACTTATTTATTCTAATTTGTTATGCATGACAGGGGAATGTATTTAAATTCATAATACAAATATAGAGCACAATTTTCCATGTCTATTGTTGTACACAAAGTAGAGTCACACCATTCTTGACTTCATACATGTACTTGGGGTAATGATGTACATATCATTCCACCAATTTCTCACCTCCAAGCCCCCTCCCTTCTCATCCCTTCCACTCCTTCCTCTTTGCCCTATCTAAAATTCCTCCATTCCTTCCATGTTCCCCTGAGAGTTGTCCCAACTAGAGATGGTCGCAAAGGTGTCCCAAGGTGGAGACGGCTGCTTTTAGTGATGGGGTGTCCAGTTGGGTAGGGCCAGGCTGTGGTGCTGAGTGGCTTGTTTAGAGATTCAGCTCTGTGGCATGCAGTGGTGTGGCTGGCAGCTGTCTCTAGACCCTGTGTAGTATTCCCAGGTGCAGAATACCATGTGTAGAAGACTATGGAAGTAGTTGTAGTGTACCATGATGGAGGTGATCGGGGGGGGGGTGCCCCACATTGGTAGATTTGGGTCTACACAGGAGTGACAGCCCGAGGTTCTGTGCATGGGCAGTGGCCAGATGTCCTGTATGGGAGCCATGGCTAGGAGTCCTGCACTAACTCTGAGGCCTGATATCTGTGTGGCACAGCAGCCATGATTCCTGCACAAGAGCAGCTGTCAGAGGTCCTCAAATCACTCACAGAGAAACAGTATTCCCACTACTTGAATCCCAGGTCACAGAGAAACAAAATGCAGCTTCCCTCTAGCCCTCCATCTTTTATCCCCCCTGTTAATGTATCTTAATGGAGGATTTTAATAGGGTGATTTTCACCCATATGTTACAGCTGTATTTTCTTTTTACAGTTATTTTCCCCAAAGAATATTTGTGGATTTTTTAAAAAGTTTTATTTCATTTTAATTCACACTCACTATGGTTGTAATCAGAGACTAAATCAAGGTTCCTAATGGAGAAGAATGGCATTCTGTCTTTTTCATGAAAAAGCCTTCTTATCTGATTAGAAACACTTCAACTTCTTCTGGGGAGGGGGGAAGCAGTGCATCAGAGATTACTCAGACCTGATAGGAACAGAATAGCTTATTTGGTAAGGGTTAAAGGGAGTCTTCCTCAAAAGACATATACAAGCATATCTAAAGCTTTTTTAAATAGGAAGCTATAACTTCTACAAAGGACATCATTTAGGGTCTCATTAAGTTGCTTAGGGCCTCACTAAGTTGCAGAGGCTAGTCTCAAATTCACAATCCTGCAGCTTCATCCTCCTGAGTTACTGATATTACAGGTGTGCTACCATGTTCAGCTTCATTATTTATATTTGGTGTATAAATTTTATTTTTATACTTTTGCATATATTTTGTGTGACCATACCCACCATTTCTTCAGTTTTCTCTATACAAGAATAAATATTGTATCATGTGTTCTTCTGAATATTTAAGATAAAATCATAATAACTCTCTGATCCATTTGAAATTAAGTGTGTAGAAAGGAGTAATGTTACTTTTATATACAGTGATTCTATTTTTATAGTAATATTTATTATATAATAATATTGATGCTCATAGTTTCATTAGTGGACATATTATTAGTTGTTCTAATACTTGGCAGTATTTAATGATGGTTATATTAATCTATTAATGTTTAAATTCATAATATATTATACTTCATTGATTGTCTCTGTAGAATTGTGTAAGAAACATTTTTATTTAGTAATCATAATAATTTTATAAGGTATAATATTTTTATTTTTTAAATTGAGGTAAATGACTAGAAATGTTCTACTACAAATAATTAGAAAAAATACATTTTATTATTTCAAATCTCATGTACTTAAACATTACTTTATCACCCTTCTCTTGGCAAAAACATATTAAATGTTACTATATCATAAATTTTTGCTAATTCTTATTTTATAATATTCTATGATATTTAGTAAGAAAAATACATCAGTCTACTTCATATGAACACATAAGGTACAGCTATTCCTTTCACATATTAAATTACTTAATTATGAACTTCTAAAGTTCTACTAATTTTCTAAGATGTATTAATTGGTAATTTAATCATCCTTATATTTTCACCTTGGTGTTTTATAATCTTCACCTTTAATTATTCTTTTGAAAATAGAAGCAGTGAGTAGAAGTATACTACCAGGAGTTGAAGGGGGCTTGGGGGACTGTGGAGATGTAAGTAAGAGGACACAAAGTTTCTCTTACATATAAGAAATAAGCTTTGGAGATCTAGTGCTCTGAATCACGTCTGTACTTAATAAAAATTTATTGCATACTTGAACATGGCTGACATAGTAGATTTTAAATATTCTTCCTACCAAAAAATACAATGAACAAACAAAGAAAAAACGAGGTGAGGTGTTGGATATGATAGTGTGACTTAATCATTCCACAGTATATATCAAAATGTCACTTGGCATTCCATAAATATATACAACTATTATTTGTGGTCTAAAAATAAAATGAAGATGGTGCATTTCTTTGATGGTGAATATCTTTTAAAATTTTCTTTTAGTTGTTGATGGACCTTTATTTTTTTCATTTATTTATATATGGTGCTGAGAATCAAACCAAGTGCCTCACACATGCTAGGCAAGTGCTCTACCACTGAGACACAACCCCAGCCACTCATAGTATCTTTTTTGTATGTTAGCCAAATATTAAACAACTCAAATTGAACATTAAAGGATAATAAATAAATTGAATATAAAAGGATACCAAAACATGGAATGTCTGTACGATGAATATAACTCAGTCATAAAAACAAATGGAGGGCTGATACATGCTATAACATATATGAACCTTGAAAACATTTTAAATGAAGGGAGCCAAATACAAAGTTCACATATTGTGTGATTTCATTTATATGAAATTTCAAGAATAGTTAAATTTGGATTCTGTAACTTTGTGAATGCTATTAAATCTGTGTTTTAAACCTGAAATGTGAGAATTTTTAAGTATGTGAATTTAATTGCAATAAATTTGTGATTATCAAGAGGTTCACTTAATAAAAATGGATTTGTACTTTTGTACTCTATCAAAAATAAAATTTTAACTATTATTTAAATAAAAAAAATCTCATTTTGCTACATCATAAGGCTCTTTTAGCGAAGTTTCTTTCAACTCAAATTTGACTCCTGAAGGGTGAGGATGGTAAGTATCCATCTGTGACACTATCCACATGAATTTCTGAATTCAGTGTCCACGTGAACTACTGCTGATGTTTGTAAAGTAAAACAGCAAGGTGACTCTTGGTTCTGGAGAGAGAACTTACCTGTGATAGCCAGAAGGAAATGCATTACACAATCTGCTTCTTTGACAACTAACTCTCATAGTTGCAGTATCATCTTCTATGCTGAAGCAAATGGTCCCTTTGGTAAGTGTTAAAATTAGTATTTAGTAGTAATGAAGCAAGAATTATTTCTAATGGGAGATTTATGACACTCTGATACTCTAATCATCCTCACAGAACCAATTTTTTATACTAGACAGTGGGAAACTCTCCCCCTTGCCAGATTCTGTCCACACTATATAGTAGTAAACTGTGATCTGTACCTTTGTGCCTAATTTATCATGTGCATAAATTTAGGATTGGTAGAAAAATAAGATTTTTAAGTGATCACAAAATCTGAATTCTTCACAATATATATTAATAAATCAGAAACAAAGCCATCAACAGATCTGTCTGCAGTTTAAAACTAGTGAGCAGAGATATCAAAGGATATCAGAGTTCTGAGTACTTTTTTTTCACACATTAACTCCCGATAATAGTTTTCCTCCAGCAGTTTCCCCAACTTCAATTACTCTTAACTAATTAGGCTTTGTTATAAATTTCAATCATACCTAATTTTTGTTAGTAAGAAAAAGTTTAGAGTCATCTTGGTACTACACATTTGGTGTACATTACTACATTTAATTACAAAGTAATAATAAAGCCTATTTTACAAACAAAGAAAAATTATACTTAGCGTAGCTAGGTACTTTGCGAATTAAAAAATTGATCCTCAAAGATGTTATCTAATCCTAGAACTAGTATAATTCTGATAGCCAGAAAAAGCCATTCTAACCAATACCCTGTCCTTCCAATAAAATTAAAGAAAGTTGGATTATATCAGTCATGTGTACTTTTATGCTTCTCATTTTAGGATTGTTTGGGCTCACATTTATCGACTTTTCACTACATATAAGGTAATTCTCAGTAAGTGGTGAGCCCATAGCTTATAAGCAATTGTGTCTCTGACAGTTTGAAGTTATTGTTTCATTGTGTCATGTTCAGCAGATATCTATTACAAAAATGAGATAATGATTAGATTTTAGAATCTTCAAAGGGATCCAGGATTAGTCAAACTGGCTAATAATCTATTTATGCCTAACAAATAGTAAGTTAGCTATCCCATCTATACCTCTTCCCACTTCATATATAATCTCAGTAAACCACATGCCAAACCATTCATAAATACATTCTGTTGGCCAAGAACCATTTATTTCAAAAGAAAAATTCAGTCACCCCACTCTTATCCTTTTCTTTCAACCCTAAGCCACCTTGCATACTATAATAGTTTAGGTTTTAAATGTCTTCTTATAATTTTCTGGATATATGGTGTCCCCCTATCATGACCTGCATGATGTTTACCCAGTTTCCCTGAACTAGGGGAGGATTATAAATACTAAAGATATGAGAAATCTAAGAAATAAATACAAGACACAAAAATAAGTGAAAAGTGGGGGAACGGCAGGATGATCCAGCTCTGAGGGAGATTAAATCTAACAACAAAATGGAGCCTAAGTGTTTTATTTAAATGGGGTGGAAACAATAATGGGATTCCTAGTAAAGGACTTCCTGAGGAAACCAGGAAGAAGATGGCAAAGACAACTTGGTTGGGGCTTAGCAGGTTACACTCACCTTCGCCACTTCCAGGATTCTCTGTTTGAAGCTAGGGCTGACAGAGCCAATGGCCATGGTGTCAGCATAATCTGGGCAGTCTTGAATCAGTGTAATTTTACCTAGAGCTCTCAGAATAGCAGCCTCTCTGCCTCGATATGGCTCAAAAAAACCCATAATAGATTCACTGCCCCCTATTCCCTGAAAGCTCCTACATAAGATAATTCAAGAATGTTCAGAGGTAAAGTGATCCAATTATTACAGATGTGACCTAATCTGTGGATTAATCTACGAATATGGATTAGCTGAATGGTAACTGTAAACAAATATGGTGTTGCTGGAGGAAGTAGGTCACTTGGGGAATGTCTTTGGGTTTATATTTTGGCCCTGGTGAGCAAAGCTCTCTTGGCTTCCCAGCTGTTGAGTCCTGAGCTACCTCCCTCTGTCATATCCTCTGCTGTGATTTTCTGCCTCACCTTGGGCCCAGAGCTGTGGAGTTGGCAAACCATAGATTAAACCACTGGAAGCCTGAGCTGAAATAAACTTTTTCTTGCTTAAGTTGTTCTTGTCAGGTCGTTTGATCAGAGTGACAAAAAGCTGACTAAAATACCCTGTCACCCAAAGTTCATGAGTTGAAGGTTTGATTCCCAATTGGTGGAGCTGTTGGGAGGTGGTGGAAAATCTTGGAGGAACAATCATTGGGGGCATGACCATCTTGTCCCTCACTAATCCCCCTGCCCCTGCTTCCTGGCCACCAGGAGATTTTTTTCTATCACAACATGATGTTCTGCGTCACCACACTCCTAGAAACAAGGGAACCAAGTGACCATGGATGGAAACCTCTGAAACTGTGATCCATAATTAATATTTCCTCCTCTAAGTTGTTTTTCTTAGGTATTTCATCAGAGCAATAGAAACCTGACTAAAACTCTAATATTAAAATTAAAATTTACTACAATTTTGCCCCAAATCTTCTTATTCATGATACTTGAAGACCTCAGCATTATTGTCTTGAATATTTAGTGGCGTTTTTTGTTTGTTTTGTTTTGTCTTAAAATTTCTACCCTCTTTTTCAACCTGAACATTATCCTATGGGTTCTATTGTACATAGAATTATTCAGAATAAATGGGGAACAAGCTCAAAAAGGCCTGGGCTTACGAGACACTGAAAAATGAACAATTCTTTATTTGTGTAGAGTAAGGTTTTTCATCTTTCTTCACAAACAGTTTGGAAAAGTTTTTAAACTAAGTATTTTAGCAGGATTGTAAGGCTCTTCTAAGTTTATTTATGTACAATTAAAAACAGTTTCTATATCAGTTGCATGATTTATTGACTTTGTGAACTTTCACAGTTCAATGAACTTTTGTCAGCCTGTTTTCTCACTAGTATTAAGAATAATGATAGATCATGTTTGTCTTATCAAACATGAGAATTTACACACATAGAGTTTTTGTGTTTAATAATAGAATAATTTGGAAATGTAGGAATGTAAGACAAGTATTCATAGATTAACTCTTCTCTAATATAACATACCTGTAGTTTTTTGTTTTGTTTTGTTTTTATTTTTTATCATCACCACCATTTTTGAGACTCTGTTAAAAATCTTCTTTGGAATAAACTGAACTTCAAATATTTTTGTCAAGAAAACCTGGCAGAAATTAGTGTAAATTAACTTTGTATTTTCTACTTCAATTTTTAGTTGCCATAATGTAAATAGCTGTAATAAAATATGTAATTCAAGTATTAGCATTCTTGTCTTTTGAAAATTTGCAATGTTAATCAGAGCTGGACTGTACTGTAGCTTTCTTTCTTTCTTTTTCTTTTCCTTTCTTTTTCTTTCTTTTTCTTTCTTTCTTTTTTTTTTTTTTTTTTTTTTGTGTGTGTGTGTAGCAGAACTCTTCCTGTTAGTTTAAAGAACAGAAAGTGAAATTCCTCAGGGATTACAAATGTAAAATTAAGATTATTGTTTGAGCTGAAGTAAATAAATTACACAATTACTAGAGATGCAGTAAAGGAATAAATAGTACAATTTCAACTGTGCAATAATATGTATGAATCTCTTCAATTACTTCTGAGTATATGCTATGGTGTTGATGTAGCTTGGTTTGGAGAGTCACTTAAATTCTGAAACTGGTTTATATATTCATCTACCGCTCCCATTGTGGCCCTAAAACTCTGTGAACTCCAAAATGCATTGCAAGCTTGCCACTGAGTGTCTTGTTTCAATAGGTGGCTCTCAGTTCCTTCCAGTAAACATCTCCAACATTGAATCAATTATATACATTAAACACAAAACTTTCCTTTCCACTTTCTCTCTTCCATTAGCCATTCATATTCTTATTTATTTGCATGAACACTGAATACCTGGGGACAGGAAATAAACTAAATACAATTTATTCTTCATGGGGCACATAGTCAAATAGAAAAAAAAATGATAATACTACATACATCTATATGATGGAAGGATGAAACAGGGCATGGACGTAATATATACATGTAAAGATGAGCTTTTTCGGTTCATTTTTGAGATTCTGGAAGAAGAACCCAGGGCCTCACACTTGCTTGGCAAGTGAATCACCCCTGAGATCCACTCCAGCCCAATAAACTTCTATAATATCAATGGGGATGATACTCTCTTTGACTTTGCAGTAAACTGTGTTACTTCCAACACTTCATAATCAGATCTTTCCAGCAGAATAATAGCAGTGCTTCATCCCCAGCTCTTCATCTTCAGGTGTTAGATGAAGATGTTATTCTTTCATGTTGAAGTATGAAAGACTTTCAGTTGGCTCAAAGGTTCTTCAGACTGGAAAAAAAATAAAAATAAAACAATCAACTAAAAGTACATACAATATTAAAATGAGCAGGAAGATCTATCCATTATCATTTGTATCTGGAATGTCCCCACAGAGTTCATGTGTTAATAGCATGTTTCCCAGTGCAGCAAGGTTCAAGGTGGGGCTTTTAGGCAATGGTTGGATTATGAGGGCTCTGAATAGACTTCTGAGAGGTAGGAACTAGCTGGAGGAAGTAGGTCGCTGGGGATGACCTGGAAGGATTTATCTTCTCCCGCTTCCTTCTTCTTGTTTTAACTTTATCTCCCTCATAAGGTAAGAATTTCTGAGCATAGACTTGTTTGACATCTTGCTATTACCTGTCCAAATGTGAGACTTAATGAACAGCTTTAGTGAGAATCTTGTGGCTTGCCAGTCCCCCCCCCCAATGTAGTTTATGTTCTCCAAACAGCCCTATTCTGAAGCTGTTGTGTGTTCTTCTCCTCCCATTCTCCATCTATGTTTGCTATCCATGAAAAAAAATACATATTTAATCAACATACTTCCTATACACTGTTATTAAGATTTTCACATATTGACATTTAGATGGAGCCTGTTAATTTATTTATCCTTTTTATCAAAAATGCAGTTTTTGGTGTGGGAGCCCAGGCCCAGTTGTTCAATTTTCTTGAAAAGTAGTCCAGGATAGCACATTCTCTCCCATAACCCTGAAAAATTCCTACATTCAGGAAACTAACATTGACAAAAGACATTCCTCCAGTCTACAGCCCAATTTGTTAGTTGTCCTGTTGTCATCCTCCATGCTTGATTTAAGCCCAGGCTCCCACAGTTCATACACTTATCACATCTCTTTAGTCTCCTTTATAGTTTTAGAAAATTTTCAAATTTTCCTACTTCTGAAATTTAGACACAAAGACTGTGGCATTTCTGGTGTGTGTGTGTGTGTGTGTGTGTGTGTGTGTGTGTGTGTGTGTGCGTGTGTGCGTGCATATACACACATATGCTGCTTCATTGGTGATTGAGTCTTCAGCTATTATGTCAAAAGCCAACATTTGCAAAGTACATTTTACCTCAAAGTAACATTGGGAAGAAATAGCAAGCAGAAATCAAACCCCAAATATGTGGCACCACGCCTACAATATAGAAATAGCTGTCGAGGTGTCTGCCATGCTTACCAAATTGAGTCAGTCTAAGAACTTGTCAGGCAGGAGGTGACTAGAACATGACAGCCTTCGAAGGAGGGGTCGTATCCATGGGCTCTTCACTGTCAGCCTGGGAGGTTGGTGATGCAGAGGCCTTCTGTGCCAGAGTGGAGGCCGGTGAGTGGACCTTCACTGGCTGCATGGTAACCATGGGGGCATTGGGAAGAGAGGCTCTTTGCTTTCCAGCAGGCTGAGGGGTGGGTGGTGGGACAATGGGATGGGACAGATTGGGGTTGGGTTGGGAGAACTGAAGGGTTGGGAGGCCGAGGAAGACTGGTCCCTTTGCTGGCTGCCTGTGCTGCCTATGGCCATGGACACAGCGGTGTGGGCCAGAGCTGTCACTGGACGCAGAAGATGGGAAAATGACTGCCATGGAAGGGGGGGTAGTGTCCATGGCCGTGTTCTCAGGCAGCACAGCAGGATGTTGGGAAAGGCAAGCCGATGACATGGCAATGAGGGTTGGAGGGACGAAGTGCTGGCCCTGGGTATTTGGGTTGTGGGTGGAAGGGACAGGAGTGGGTCTTGGGAAAGAATGAGGAGGAGGAAGAAGAGGAGCAGCAGGAGGAGCAGCCAAATGAGAGGGAACATTAGGAGGAGGAAGAGGAGGAGGAGCAAGAAAAGGAGTTGGAGGAGGAGGAATGGGAGGAGGAGGAAGAGGAAATGGAGAAGGAGGAGGAGGAGGAAGAGGAAAAGGAGGAGGAGAAAGAAAAGGAGGAGGAGGAGGAAGAGAAGGAGGAGGAGGAGGAAGATGAGGAGGAGGAGGAAGAGGAAGAGGAGATGGAGAAGGATTAGGAGAAAAAAAAGGCAGAGGAAAAGCAGGAGGTAGATGAGGAGGAGGAGGAGGAGGAAAAGAAGAAGGAAGGGGAGGAGGTGGTTGTGGTGGAGGAGGGGGAGGAGGTGGAGGAGGAGGAGGAAAATGTGAAGGAAAAGGAGAAGGAAGAGGAGGGGGAAAAGGAGAAGGTAGGGGAGGAGGTGGTTGTGGTGGAGGAGGGGGAGGTGGAGGAGGATCAATACACATGGGGGTTGGGGATTCCGTTCTGGAAGAGGTAGGATTTGAGGGGAAAGGGACCTGGGTAAGAGGTGTGGGAAGGTGAAACACATTAGGGGTAACTCCAACATGGGGACTGGGGCTGAAGGGAGAAGGAGGTTTCCAGGGAAGAGGCAGAGGAATATTAGATGAGGGGGAAGGTGGAGGGATGGATAGGTTCAGGGGCCCAGCAGGCTGGAATTCCATCTGCCTGCTGGCAAGGTTGGTTGGGATGGGGGAGGGGTCAGTGGGTGGGGGGAGGGGGCCTGCATTCCAGGGAGGGCCTGCAGGTGGGGAGGATGCATGGACAGTGGTGGTGCAGTCCCTCAGAGCCTCTCTTCTGCCCTGGGCGACCTCTGCCTCAGGCTCCATGTTGTTACTTCTGGCACTCTGAACCCTCCTCAGGGTGCCTTTTGTACATAAAAGTGGCCGCTTTGCACGTGGGGGCAGCCCATCCTGATTCCAGGAAATCAGTGACGGCAGGGCCACTGGCATGAGCCGTTTCCTTTTATTTGGCCTCCTGAAAGCAGCAGTTAGTGAGGGCCAACTCTGGGACAGAACACAGGTTGGCTTTAGGCCCTGCCTAAAGTAGCAAATTTGATTTACTTAACATTTTAATAATCACTTTTGTGTTTAGAATTATTTTTTTAATTTAAACTTAACAGCAACAGAAAATACATGTTCCTTTTTGAAGGTGTTAAGACAAGTTTAAATTTAATGAACATTGGCATATAACAGAAGGTAGGTGTTAGCAAGAGATGAAAAATTATTCTTCAAGTTTTAAGACGATGTGGTCTGAATGTTTGGCTTCAACACCATCACCATCTTTTTGTTGTTTTCCTAATTAGTTATACATGACAGTAGAATGCATTTTGACACATGGTACATAAATAGAATATAACTTCTCATTCTTCTGGTTGTACATGATGTAGAATCACAATGGTCATATATGAGAGTTTAAGGTAATAGTGTCCAGTTCATTCTACTATCATTCCCACCTCCATACTTTTTCCTCTCCCTTCACTTCCCTGTACCCATTGCAAAGTACCTATATTTTTCCCTAGCTACTCCCTCCCCTTATTGTGAATTAGCATCTGCACATCAGAGAAAATATTTGGCCTTTAGTCATTTGGGATTGGCTTATTCACCCAGCATAGCATGATATTCTATAGCTCCACCCTTACCTGAAAATGCCATAATTTCATTTTTATTAAAGGCTGAATAATATTCCATTGTGTATATATATATCTCATTTTCTTTATCCATTCATCTGTTGAAGGGCATATAGGTTGGTTCCATTGTTTAGCTATTCTATCATGCTATTTTCTATGTTCTCTTGGTGATGAGTTTTCCTTGTGGGTTTTTAGCCTTTCCTTTTCTTCTACTGAATTTATAAATTTTTATTTCCCTTTCTACTTTTTTGTTATTAGAAGCTATTCAGTCTATTTCTATGCTATAGTTAGTATAATTTTCAAACCTATATAATTTAATTAAATCTAAATTTTACCAACATTCTATCCTTCTTGAGAAGTGCAGATGGAACTTAGAACACTTTAACTCCTATTGTACCTCAGTCATCTTCTTTGATATCCTTATCTGGTACTTTAGTTTTGCTTGTAATGCTCATTATTATTTTATAAATTTCATTCATCCATAATTGCTTCTTATGTAACACTTTGTCATTCTGAGTTTAATTTCCTTTTTGTAGAATTCTGTGTTCAGTTGTTATGTAACTGAATTTACATGAGTGATAAGGGGGTAAGCTTTTTTTTTTCTCCTTCAATTTTTAGGATCATTTGAAGGATACTGGATTTTATATTGGCAATTTAAACATTGAAGACAACATTACATTGCCTTCATTTACTGCTTTTGCAAATATTGCCCTAAATTCATTCATTGCTTCTTTGGAGATAATCTGGGCTTTTATTACATTACTCTTTAGATGTTCTTCATGATATATATTTCAGTATAATGTGTTTGAGTTTGACTGTATATTTATTTGCCCTGTTGGGACTCATGGTTCTCCAATATTTATGACTTTCATCATTTAAAAATATTCTCTACAATTTTCTTATTATATAAATTGTCTTCCTATTTTTTCTTCTCCTTGAACCATACTTGTATCCATGTTGTAACTTCCTATTTTAATTTATATTACTTAACTAGTCTATCTTATTGTTCATCTGTTTCTCAGTGATACATTATGGTTCATTTTATCATGTTTTTCTTTCATCCCTTAAGTTTTTAATTACACTGGTGTATTTTGCATTTTTACAAGTTCACATTGATTCTTTTGTAACCTCAAATTTTTATCCCTTTGTAAAAGATATCTTTGTGAAAATTCAGTATACACACACACACACACACACACACATACACACACACACGCAGAAGAGAATTTTTCAGTGATAAAGAACAACATCATGTTATGTGGATGAAACTGGAGATGTAAATGGAGATCATCAGACTCAGAGAGACAAGTATTTCTGTCATATGTGCAATCTAGAAAATTAAAAAAAGGCATCATGAAAGTACAAAGGAGAATATTAGACAAGAGAAAGGGGATAGGTGAGGTTTCAAGGGAGGAAGGGAAATGGAGGGTGGGGAGATTAAGGTATGCTATTTTCATGTACAGATACACTATAATAAAACTCATTAGCCTGTATAATTAATACATAATCAAAAAAGGAAAAATAGAAAGGAAAGAAGTAAAATATTGATATTTAAATATAAAAAATTGTTTCTGATTATTTTTTCACCTCTTTAGTCACTTTAAATGTGCATATTTTGCTGTCATTATAGAATTGTTCTTATATGAAACTGTTAGGGATCTAGTTCATGTTGCCTCTCACTTATTTTAACATTTTCCTATATCCTTTTAACTTTTCAAAGATCTTTACCTAATATTTTGTTCTTAGATATTTTTTTAAGTTACATAATATATATTTTTTCCTTTTCCTTATGGATAACCCAGGGCTTTCACTGTCTTTGGATCCCTTTAAAAAATAAATAATCATTTTAGGAATTTTGTATCCATGCTCATGAGAAAATTTTATTCCTTGTCCTGTGTAAACTTAGGATTTTGTTTTAAATTTCCTTATCTCACCTTAATTTAGGAGTGGGACCTTCACTTTATGTTTCTTTATCATCCTCAGACCAAAGTGTAAAGACCTTTTTATGTTTCTCTGAGTTTGTTTAATATTAAGTTATTCTAAAGAGACAAATATGTGATTTTTGTATGTCAAATAACCTTTGAACTTCTGTTCTCTTACACATTCATTAATTTTGTTTATAAAAAATACAAAAAATGAGTCAAAAACATTTATAGATACAATAGTAATTTCTGTGAGCCTACTGTAGGATAAATTAATTATATAAATAAATTATCAGTTGTTATTGAGATGCAAATGAAATCAAAACTTAATACATCATTGACTTGATGAGCCTACACATTCTTGTTAATTGTTTTGAGAGATAACATGCAAATATCAAACTAATCAGAGAAACTGCTCATAACCAGACACTTCGTACACTAAAGATATAGAGTAACATTGAAAACAAAACAAAAACAGGAAACAAAAAATAGCAAAAATCTCTCCAATAAGACTCCCAAATAGGGAAAAAATCTTTTTATGTTTGTGATCATATTTAATCTGAATTTTGTAGACTTGCTCTGTATTTCATGTATTGCTTTTCCATTCATATGAAGGCTTAACTATAAAGGCTTAAAGGATTGGAAAGGAAATTTCAAAAACAGAGTTTCACAATTGAAAAAATATTTCTATTTATTTGTGTTGGGTACTCAGATCTCTTTATTTCCATACTTATCTAAAGCATTAAAAAAAAAGAATATTAACAGGTAATACTTGGTTCTCAAGTATAACTCTAAGCACTCACTCATCCCTGAATTCATTTAATCCTACATGTGCTTTATTTTACATCCATACACCAAGCTTTCTCAAAGGAGGAGATAACAGAAACACAAATAACTCAAAGAGGCAGTTTGCCCTTCAAGAGGGAATTCATCAGATTGGGAAAGGCAGCAGCATAGATTTTCCAGGAGGAAAAAAATAAAACGAACCAAACAAAAACCCTGAGAATTCTTGGACGCTTTGCCATGAAAATGCCAGTCCCAAGTGGAGTCGACCTGTGTACCAAGGTTGGGCCAACCATTAACTAATGCATCCTTATCACCATAACCCCTCACCATTATTAAATTCCACATACGTAGGCATAGGTTTCCTTGTGAGTAATTTAATAATTATTTTTGTAGGAGTAGCCGATCAATAGTTCTTTTCCATAAGTTTCTAGATTTTTTAATCACCATGTTTCAGATGTTATGTTTTAATCTTAATTATTCCTTTCAACTCTTTTATTTTCAAATATGCTTTGAAACATATACCCTAAGGCAGCTTTCAATGTCTTGACCTCATGACGTGAGATCATTACTTATTGTTGGTTTTGTAATAAGGATTTACATAAGATGCTTTTCCTTTAGAGCACTGGCTGAGGGCAGGGGTGGATTTTGATTTTTTCTTTTCTTCATGAGCTCTGAAGTCATCGAAGTACAGTTTAATCTGGAGTTTTATATTTTTTTCTTGCTTAAAGAATGTCTTCAGAGTTACAAAGTCAATGCTAACTCAGCTATTTAGTTTGAAAAAGCATGTCAACAGAGATGCAGGTAAATCTTCAATGTAGAATTTGTTTAAAAATAAGTATTATGTGGGCTGGGGTTGTGGCTCAGAGATAGAGTGCTAGGCTAGCATGTGTGAGGCCCTGAGTTCGATTCTTAATGCCACATGCAAACAAATCAAATAAAAGTCCATCAACAACAACAAAAAATTTTAAAAAACCTAAGTATTATATAAAAATCTTTTGAGTTTTACTTCCTCAGTCACTCCTGGATTTCATCCAAATTAATGCTGCTAATCAAGTTTTAAGAGAAGAATAATGGCTATGAGGAAATATAACTATGTTGAAAGCTAAGCGATAGATATGAGATAGTAAAAGAGCTTAGAAAAGTAATTTGAATTTGTGTTCAATTTCATACATTCTAAAATATATACAAAGTTTTAGAAAGGAAGAGACCATGATTCTGGAAGGAAAGCCTAGGAAATCATCTATATTAATTGCAGTTATGGAAAATTGTCATCTAAAAAAATTAAAATCAAAATAAAGAGGAATGGGATGCCAAGTTTGCAGTAATGAATTTTACCACATCTAGATGAAATAATTAAAGCACCTTGGCATTATGACCAGGTGGATGATGAGGTGATAATAAGAAGTCCGAGTATACTCTGCGGGTGTGTCTAAGTGTGTTCCATGATACAGATGGTAAAAAGTATGAACTACACTAATAAAATCATGTTGAGAAAATTTAGTGTTTAGGGAATATTTTTGTATTGTATATTTATAGTAAATCTGAAACAAATTCCAGAAATACTGTAAAGTACAAGTGTTATTAAAAGTTAGAATTTGTTTAACATTGAGATGGATTAGGGAAAGTATAAAAAGCTGTTTCTAATAATATTAATAAAACTTGAAGTTTTAAGAGAAAAAAGGTAGTTTTGAACACACAGAATATAAAATGTAGGAAAACATCATCATATATGCATTTGAACAAATATATGCTCACAGGAAACATTTTATTATTATCAAAATATTTGTATATGAAAACATAAATATATGTATTTATCAATGAAAGAATTCTGAAAACTCAATAAAAAATATTAAAATAGGCAAAAAGTATAAAGAGGAAATTCATGAAGAATAATAGAGACAACACATATTTAAGATTTACAATCTATGGTAATCAAAAAGATAAATTTACAACAAAAATAAAATATTTTTTCCATCCACTAGATGGAAAAATTTTATATATTCTCAGATCCCATTTACCTAATATGTCTTCAGAGGAATCCATTGAATATCTGCACTTTTAAAATTCAGAAGAATAGCTTCCACACATGAGTACTAAATGAGAAATTCCTAGAAAGGGCCTGGATATATAAATTTTAAATAAACATGATCAGGCAAACTTGAAACCCATGGTCTATATTGAAACTCTGGAAAGATAATGAAATACCTGTGCTAGCTTTCCGGTATGCATTTCATTATAGTGAAATACAGTGAGATAATCAATTTTTAAAGAGAAGAATCTCACTTTGACTCACTGTTTTGAAGCTTCCAATCCATGATTGATTGGTCCCTTTGCTCTCTGTCTGTGGTGAGGCTGCAGTCATTATGGCAACCATGTATGGAAGAACAAATCCTCTCACCTTATGGCTAGGAAGCAGAAAGTAGAGGAAGGAGGGTGTTCCAGATCTCACAGTTCCTTCCTAGGGTACTCCCTCAATGATGTAAAGATCTCCCACTAGGCCCCACCTCTTAAAGTTTTTACCATCTTCCAATAGTGCCACTCTGGGAACCCAGCTTTAATAGATGAGCCTTTGGGAGCAATTCAAGATCCAAACTGTAGCAATACCATAAACCATTAGCAGCATTGTTTTCTTTGTATTAAGATTGAATTAACTTAATTTTATTTATTAAACTCTTGTGTTTTTTTTCTCAAGTGCTTCCAAAAAAACATTTATTACTTTTATAGCAAGAAAATACAAAAAGCTACAATAAATATAGCAGATGAAAACATGGAAGAAAATGAAAGTTGGAATTTATAAAAATGAGAAAGCCCTCGTGTAAATAATAACAAATGAAAGTTAAACTTAAAAACTGGAAAAAATATATATTGAATAATTACATTCACAGACTGATATCTTTAATCTTTAAAAAAATCTCTTACAGCTATAATAAAGGAAAAGAAACCAATAAGATAAATGTACAAAGTAAAAAAAAAAGAGAGAGAAATGAACGAAAATGTAAAAAGATGACCAAAAATATATAAAGTATGCAAGCTCAACAACAGACAATATGATTAAAACATTGTGGTGCCTTTTAAACGTCAATTCCTTTGAGATTTTCACTGTCATACATAGAAAAAGTCTATCAAAAAGCATTTTAATTTATCCAAACTTTAGTTAAGATTCTGGCAATATACACCTATAGATTTAATAGTATATCCACCCATAGGAACCATTCTAAAGAAAGAACCAACCATGTTAACAAAAGGTTTATGTATTTAATCTGAAGTATATTAATTAAAATTTGAAAGTATTCACTTTTCCCCCAAAAGGTTTTTAACATTCATAATGTATGACATCTATGATGCAACTATTTAAATCTCTTTTCAGGGATGTTTAATGAATGGAGAAGTGCTCAGAAGATAATGTTAAAAATAAAATAAGATGCTGAATTGTACATAGAAATTTCCCACTTTTGAAATGTAATATCAGAAATGATGTCTCTGCTAGGTGGTCAATCTGCAATAGTTTTAATACCTCTCTTTGTAATTTCCTAGAAGGTCTAACTTTTAAATAATTGGGCACATATCAGAAACAAAATAAATACAAAGTAATAAGACAAAGAAAAATAAAACTATAGAGCAATAGTTTTAATTTTTTACTCAGACAAAAAATATTGCAACACATTTAAGTACATTCTTCCTGGATGAAAAAATTTGCCAATAAAGATTCAATCTCAGAATGTAAATGGTATTGTTAAGTTATTAACATTCCTTAGGTATATTTGTCTTCTTTGGTGAGAAACAGGCATGATATATATATATATATATATATATATATATATATATATATATATATATATATATATATATAGAGAGAGAGAGAGAGAGAGAGAGAGAGAGAGAGAGGGAGAGACAGAGAGAGGAGAGAGATATTGATTCCTAAAACAGAAAAGTCATTATGGAAACAGGTCATTGAAAACTTGAAACAGGTCATTGAAAATTTGAGTTTCTAATAATCCTGAATGGTGGAGAATGTTCTGCTAAATGCTCTCTTTGTCATTAGCACTTTTTCTATAAGAATGCACAGCTGATAGCGTTATATCAGATTAACATACAGAATTTCTGTTCACTCATTCATTTTTCTTAATTTTCTAAGCATCATATACATTAAATATGTTGAATTGTGAAGGAATATTCAATGAATAAGATATGATACTTGTCCTGGGAAAGATGTAGATTTCAGGTCATGACACATTATATATACTATAGAAGAGCCAGTTTGGGTGGCAAATGTCTGTAATCCCAGCGATTCAGAATGCTTAGCCAGGACAATCACAAGTTTGAGGTCAGTCTCAGTCACTTAGGAAAACACATTTCAAAAATAACCAACTAAATAAAATAAAATAAAAAATAAAAATAGCTGCTGGGCTGGGGTTGTGGCTTATTGGCAGAGCGCTTGCCTCACACATGTGAGGCACTGGGTTTCATCCTCAGCACAACATAAAAATAAATAACAAAATAAAGATATTGAGTCCATGTATAACTAAAATAATTTTAAAATAAATACATACAAATAACATAAAAATAAAAAGAGCTAAGGATGTAGCTTAGTGGCAAAGAAGCCCGGGGTTTAATCCCTAGTACTACACATAAATAAATTAGAAAACAAACAAACAAATAAATATATGCTGTAGAAATACAAATATCAAAATATAATACGTTGTCAAAGCATTCTTTGAGTGTGTGTGTGTGTGTGCGCGCGCGCGTGCGCGCGCGGACGTGCACACGCACGCGTGTGCGCACAGTTACTAATAATTAAACCTAGGAGTACTAGAACACTGTGCTTCACCTCCAGCCCTTATTTATTTATTTATTTTTAATTTACTATTTGTATTCTATTTATTTCGAAATAGAATCTCACTACATTTCTGAGGCTGGCCTTGAAATTGGGATTCTCCTCCCTCAGCCTTCCAAGTCATTGGGATTACAAGGATTTGCCACTACGCCCAGTTTACCAATACATTCTTAATGAATGAATAAAGATGGTGGAGGACATCTTTATTTTATCCATTCCACTAACTACTTAATATGTAGCTAAGATGGTTGGTTTCCTATGTAAATAGATCTTCTATTAACCATAAAAAAGGGAATTTTTCCTTTTATATAAAAAAAATACATGCATTTGTATGATTTCAACAAATGGAAGAAAGTAGAGCCTTATTTTTAAGGGAGATATATAATTAAGAGTTAAATAGGTGTGGCTTACCTTCCACCTCATTCTGAGTCATAAAGATAACAATTTCACTTTGAGTGAATGATGGTTAGATTTTTTCCTTTTCCTAATTCTTAAATTAAATTTGGATTAGCCCCTATTTGCCTCCATAACTGAATATCTCATTTTAGACTCTTAAGATAAGGTCACTTTATTATAGAGCTGACGTGAGAAGATGGCCAGTGGAAACAGTGCTCAGGAAGGTTTTGTGTGCCTGACACTTATGATTTATGTTACTATGCTCTTTTGGTTCATTATTAAATGCATGCTGCAACAGGTATACTTTCTTCCCCTAACTTGACATTAGCTGTCATATTCAAAGCAGTGTCCTTTAATAAGTCAATTGTGTCATCAGAGCAACCACTATCTTTAGTGTCTTTTCTTTCTCCAAGGAGCTAACAATAGTAAGATATCAATGTCTCCTTCCAATATTAGAGATTCCTAGTTCCTATTGTTAGAAAATAGGCATTCTTCTATTACTGGCATATTTGCCAGATTGAGAGCTGAGTACCTGGTGCAAGAGGATGTGTAATTTTCCTCAACCAATAAGACCACATCTGGTATAGCAGCTGCAATTGGAGGCTGTCCTATTTAGGATTACCATATTCTACTACCATTCTTCAGAGTCCTCTGTCTTATGCATAGTCCAACTAGAAGAACTGAGCAAGGTCTTATAAGAATCAGAACCTTTTCAATCTTTCAAGGCCTTAATGGTGAAACTATTCTTTAAAGTTCCTCTAGAAATGTTGTATGGCTTTTGGTTTATTATCTTCCTAGGCTGAGGCAGTTCTAGGCTTTTCATTTGGCTTTCCCACAATAAAAACCTGATTATACAAATGGCAAAATCAGTGTGATGTTTCTACCAGGATCTGAGTGTGTTTATTTCAGTTAGAGGTTCTGGAACTGGGGAAATAAACAATGAATGGGTTCAGATACCCACTGAGATCACTGTGAGATGGACCATGGATCACCTGGCTCTCTTAAGTCCTTACTCTGACCAGTAGACCACAGTGACATTTCCCTTCTCTTGGAATCAGCATTAGTAAAGACCCAGCTGTCCCAGAGGTCTGATTTTCTATTCCCCAAGACAAAATATCCTGGGTAAAATCCACTGGATCTCATTGGATAAGGCTGAGAGAACAATTAATCATATGCATTTTTGGCAGCATGACAGGGTTCTTTGTCAAGGAGATCTAATCTCCCTTTCATTCAAGGAATTTTGAATCTTTGAATTGGCTCAAGTTTGAAAATTTATTGAAAGTCTATGATGTTCTTTTATGGTTCAGATTAGTCTTTTGTTCACTTAACTTACAACTTTTCTGCCTATGAAGATCAAGAGAGAATTTAAAAGTGTTCCCATTTCATTTCTAGAGATACTGTGATCAACTAGACAACACTATGAATTTGTGCATGTCAGATTATTCTGTTTGCTACTTCAAACATGGAGAGAGAGAGAGAGAGAGAGAGAGAGAGAGAGAGAGAGAGAGAGAGGAATTTAAATAAATACTCATAAAAAATAATATACTGATATTAGGATTGCTCCAAAACCTGCAAGATGTTACAGTGGTGTAGGAATCACAAGGAGAACCAATGTTCCAGTTCAGAGGATGTCAGAAGAGGTAATGATGCAGATGAAGTGTGAAGGCAATCAGCTGGAGAATTTTCTCTTCCTATGTAAAAGCTGATCTTTTTGTCTTTTTAGCACTTCAGCTGATTGGAGGATTCTCAACAACATTGTGAAAGATAATCTGTTTTAGTCCACTGATTAGAATTTAGTTTAATGTTAAAATCTACTAATTTAGATGCTAATCTCATCTGTAAACACTCTAGCAGAAGCACCCAGAATGTTTGACCAAATAGCTGGGCACCAAGTGGCCTACCCATATTGACATATGAAATTAACCATAATATCTTGTAAGTACAAAATCCTTATCATCATCCAAGAACTATTCTGTACTTACCTTGATGATCCAATTTTTGAGCAATTAATGTCAGGAAAAAAAAAGTGGGGTGACTTTTCCTGTGGCAAGAAATCCATAGCTTAAGACTACTGGCTAGTTTTGTTGTTGTTGTTGTTTTGTTAGTTTTACATTAGGAACAAAAAGAGAAAAGAAATGGGCTATGAATATGAAAGTCAAAGAGCTAATTACCCTAATATTCAAAATTACTACGTCTTTGTTTACTTTTATACTTAGTTGTCCTAAGCAACTTAGTGAGACACAGTTTCAAAATAAAAACATAAAAAGGGCTGGGGACTTAGTGGTAAAGTACCCCTGGGTTTATTCCCCAGTACCCCCCAAAATAAATAAATAAATTAACAAACAAACTAATAAATAAAATAAAATAAAGAGAAAGAAAAGAAAAATGTGTATCTTTGTCCTTAGTTTTCTTAGCTTCATTACCTTCTAAAGATTTAATTTTCTTTATTCTAGTAAGTCACTAGGCTTCTTTAATTGGTCTTTCCTCTTTTTGGACTCAACCTTTATCTTTCAAATACTGTTTTTAATCTCCATTTCTTCTCTCCTCTCCTGGTGGAACAGTGTTTGGAATTTGTGTTAGTTTCTGCTTCCAGAAATTATAGCAGAGTGAGCTGAAAGTTTTATACAATTTGCTTCTGCTCACTGTCACTAATGTTATTTTTGAATGAGGGCTAGTGTTGGTCACTACAATAAAAGCATATTCCTGAATTCTCTGGGCCTAGGCTAAAGGATCTTTATACGGGGAGGAATTGAGTTTGATTCTTCCCATGCAACTATGCTAAAACCAACTGAGGAAAACCCCAAACCAAATGTGATTTTGAGCTGTGTAACCTGCTCATACACCATCTGCTTTAGATTTAAGAACAAAGCTGTGGCTACATCATCTCAGGAACTTCAGTTTGTTGGTTTGTTTTTTGTTTTTGTTATTTTTAGATACACATGAAAATAGAGTGGTTTTTTATTTTATTTATTTATTTTTTTACATATTATACACACATGGAGTATACTTACTCTAATTAGGATTCCATTCTTGGAATTGTACATGATGAGGAGTTTCACTGGTTGTGTGTTCATATATGAACATATGAATTTTATGTCTGATTTTTTCCACTGTATTTCCTATTCCCATTCCCCCATTCCCTTCATTCCCCTTTGTCTAATTCCATGAACTTCTATTCTCTACCTGCCCCTCATTGTGTGTCAGCTTCAGCATACCAGAGAGAACATTCTTCCTAAAAACACAACAATGGAACATTGTTTTTACTTTGGCAGTTATATCTCTGTTTCATTTGATGACAAAAAGAAAAGAAAAAAATGACACAAAACAAGCAATGGACAGAAATTGTCTGGAAGGCCTTCTCCAGAGACTGCTGCATTCAAGGTGCTCCTGGAAGACTTCTATCAAATTCACATTTATACTGGGTCTGTTTGGTATCGTACCTTAATGTGACAAAGGTTTCTCTTAAAGTCTCTCTTTGTGGTAGCATTTGGCCTTCCATTCTTATCTTCTCAATATGTGAAATGCATGCACACACACACACACACACACACACACAAACACACACAAGCACTTAGCATTTCATTTACTGAATAGGATTCAGGCCTATTTCAACACTGGACCTGGAAACTCCCATCAGTCTTGTCAGTTCTTTAATTAATTTGACATTTAAAGAACCTGTATTTTTCTCAATATTTTAAATTGTTCTCAGAAATATGGTCAACCTGAATAACAACCTACGATTATGAAAAATATAATTCTATCACTGATTTCATATTTTCTTGGCTACAAGAAGAAAATTAGCATATCCTTAAAAGATAAATATAATAATTTAAATGAGTGATATTTAAGCTCCTCCCATTTGCACATATTTATGAAAGTGTTTTTTTTTTCTTTATATAAACAAATACTATTTACCAAGATAAATAAAAGAGCTACAACTCCTCTGTCTGCTATTCAATCAAATCTCTTATTTGAACAGTGACCTTTTGCTGAAGTCCTGGTCTTCTCTCATGTCTAATACATTATCCACCTTTGCAAGCTAGTGCCGGTAATGCTGAATATGAAAGAGACATTTCTGTCTAAAGAGTATTCTGAATATTACATACAACCAAGGAATAGCATGGTACTTGATCATCAGAATAATATATTATTTGATAGTGAGTGTACAATGGCAATACTTTGACTTATTTCTTAGTGAGAAATGAAGACTATTTTCCAGTGTAAGTAATAAATGATGTGTTCTCAACCCTCATGCCCCAAAGGCATATCTTTTGTGATTTTTGCCTGTACAATCCTTATACCTGTTCTCCTGTGTCCTAATACGGGCTTCCCCTCCTTACCATTATTTCATTAATTGACTCCATACAGCAATATTTGCATATAATACCATTGACATTACAGGTGCATTCATATTTCAAGATATTTAAAGACTTATAGTTGCTTTCATGATTATCTGAAATTTCCACCTGGAAGTTTAAAAATTTGTTAAAGAAGATTCTTCCTCCTGGAATTCAATGTGACATCCTTTTAATATAGTTAATCTATATATTCATTTGGAATAAACAGCTAAAGCTCTCAATTCATATATATGACAGTATGCACAGATGCCCTTTGAGCATCATTAGCCACACTCCCAACATATTTATGTTTATTGCTGAAACATGAGTTTCAGCATCTTCCAGCAGACACTTTGATCAATAGTATATCACTTATTATGAGAGATAATTTAATTGATTTCCTTAGTGTTGCTATATCATTGCTGGAGAGGATAGTTCCACATTTCAACCAGGACTATATAAATCATCACTTCTTAAGATGGCCAGTGTCTCATTGGGGTGTTCTTCTTCATACCCAGGAGGATATAAGTCACCCTGAAACTTAAAATCTTAAATAATTAGCAAATAACAAAATACAAATAGCAAGAAATATATTTAAATAGCAAAGCCACTGATAGATCTTGTCCACATGGGCGCTGGAACTACATAATGAAAAGTTGGCTCTGGTGGTTTATTTAAGGGGTTACATCAAAGGCAAGGATAAGATTTCAAGGGCAGAGTCTTGCTTCCAGATGTCTTGCAGTCAGCAGGTTGATTGGCGTCTTTTCAGGTCACACCCATCTCAGGTTCCATGTGGGCCACAGCAGAGTGGGATAGGAATTCACAATGTCCCTGGGCAATTGACCAGAGAAAATGTCCACTGGTCATTCCTAGACACAAGATGTATTTATCCATTAGGCTTCCCTGCGCTGTGACCCACATGCAACCCATGGATGGCTCGTGACAACTTCTGATGCGATAACATTTTATTTATTATTCTTCCTTTTAACAATATTCATTAAAAACAAACATGCCCCTACATACACGAAAACATCCTCTGTTCAACCTTAGATGTGATAGTGAAGTGACTTAGAAAAGCAACTTACTTATCATTGCTACAAACTGACACACTGCTCTCAAGAAAACTTCTCTTGATTAAGGTATGACAGTTTTTCTGTCCCATCATAGCTGGTGGTGATAAAGGGGACACACTATATCTGGAGAAGGGAATATAAAATAATTGGTTCTGGGCCAACCTAAGCTGCTTCATGCCATCAACCTCTTCACATTTGGATCCAAATTAAAATCTAATTTATGGAGGGTTTAAATTTAAAAAGCACACTTAATTCCTTCAATTTGCAGAACGATTCCATTCCATTAGGCAACTAATTTCTACCTGTCAGATTTGGAATGAAAGTGGTCTCTCTCAGGAGGAAACTTTTCACTTGTAGTAATTAGGTATGGGGAGTCCGTGATGATGCCTGTGTCTGATAGCTGCTTGTGCTTAACTCTCTAAGCTTCTGAACCCTTGGGTAAACTCAATTGAAGTGTCAGCTTCAACACTTGCCTGATAGGGAAAGCTAAAATGAGGTTACATATTTCATAATTAAATAACACAACTACTTCAATTTTTATTAGAGAATCATGAAAGGTTACCTTATATAAAGTCCAAGAGCATAAATCCCTTTGTTGATCTATTATTCTAATAAGTTCCTGAAGAAAATCTGAAGAGGTCTTGATTACAATTAGATAAAAGCTGGGAGATTGTACATGTTCAACAGGATCAAAGTAATGACTAGAATTAGCAAGTGGGATGAACAGCAACAGCTATGTCTAGATCCTCACTTTGATCTTATTTCTTGACTTGAGTGAAGTGGTATGTTACAACGCAGAAGCCCTGTGTTGGTACACAGGAGACTTGGTACCAAGCTATGCCACTTACCTGCTATGTAACTTTCACAAAGCATTTGATGTAGCCTAGCTTTATCATTGTACCAATAAAGTGGGTTTTTTTTCTTTTAAAATTCTGCAGAAAACAAAACAAAAAATAAATAAATGTATGGGTTGATTACTTTATCACAAAAGCATTTATCATATTCAGTGATGATTACAAAGGTTATCATTATACTACCGATATAGTTTACCATAAACTCTTTTTATCCAAACTTAATCAATAATAACAACAACAAAAAAAACTGTCTTACTATGTCTCAGTGTTAATTATCAAACACCTTCCTTCCTTCCTTCCTTTCTTAAGTCATTTTGATATAGGTGAATGTGTGATATGAGTGTTATTTGAAATAGTAAAATGATCCTGAGGGATATTTTTAATATTCACATTTTTATTGACACAAAATAACATTTAGAAATGAAAATATGTTGGGTGATGTTTAAAGTCAAGCTAGTAATTGTGTTAAATATTTCTTAAAATATAATTGAATGTGGATTGCATTAACAAAGAATTTATAATTTTTTCCATAATAGCTAAACCAATTCACGTTTCCAATTACAATATATGCAATGTTTCAGTTAGGAGGAATAAGTTCTGAGGTTCTATGGCATAATATGGTGAATACAGCTAAGAGTAATGCATTGTATTTTTCCAAATATCTAGAAGAGAGGATTTTTAATATACTCAATATGAAGAAATGACAAAAGTTTAAGATAATACACATGCTAATTACCCATATTTGATTGTTACACAATATATACACAAATTAAAGGATCATACAGTACCTCATAAATGTGTACAATCATGTGTTAATCAAAAATTTTTCAAAAGAAACAAATTCATAATTTTTAAGACCTATAAACACAAGTCATTTGAAGGCAAAGTAAAAGTTGTGAATTTAGTGAACAGGAGCATTTTCATATGAGGTCTATACAACTGTATATTTTTAAAATGTAAATTTAAAATGTCTGAATATCTACCTCAAAGTAGAAATGGGCTTTTCAATATATTCAGTATAAAGTATTGTTCATATACCAGCTCAGGACATTTTGTTTTCAGTGTCTCATATCCTAATTGATTCTCTTAAGAAAGATGAATAGTGATTTATGATGCTCATGCAAAACTCCTTCATTTTCAAATCATTTTTGCATGATTAATTCATAAATAAATGACTGTATTAAAAATAAAGACAATCTAAAAATCAATGTCATCATTTAAATAAACTTACAAAGATAGGGCAGAAAGTAAGAGATGTATTGGGGCTTTTTGTAGCACTACATGTATCACTGGTATGAAAATTTTCTGATTTTCTATATGATTAATGAGATGAATGTCATAGGGCCATTTTAAATATTAAAAATTAAGCATAATTATTAATAAAAATTCAGATTCTTTTGGGTTAAAATAAAGGCTTAATACTTTCAGTACTTAATTGCAATGTTCATACAAGAGTATATGTAATGTGTATATATATTTGGCTGAAAACAACAGAGGATAAGAATTGTCCACATACTTAAAATCAAAATTTCTGCTAAATAAAATGTATAGGATTCAGGGAATCCTTTAATTCAAGTCCCTACTCAGACATTCATTTCTTAGAATGTCTACTCTTGATCCCTGGTAGAAAAATAGAATATATATACACACACACAAACACACACACAGAGACACACACACATATATGTGTATATATACACACACACATATATATACATACACACATGTGTATATATATATATATATATATATATATATATATATATATATATATATATATATATTTATCTTTCTTTATTACTCTATTTAGTCCTTATTCCTAATATTATATTATAATTTTTTGTTTAATGCCTCATTACTTTAGATTATAAATGTTGTTTTTACTGCTGATCACTACTAGATCCTACAAGTGGCATAATATAGAATATTTATTAAATGAATAGAGAGTGTTCTATGCACCAAGAAACCATTCACCCATGAAGCAAGTAATAATCACATGATCAATGATGAACTCAAAATCTCACAAGTTTTGGTCATGAGGGACATGGACAAACCAACATTCCTGATGATCACAGATGGGAACATTCTCAACAAAATACTAGCAACATGAAGTCTACAGCACGTTAAAAATATCATTCAATATTATCATATGGTATTCACTCCTGGGGAACAAGAATGGTTTGACATATGTAAATCAATAAATACAACCTGACACATAATAGAAAATATGGTGCATGGCTCCCTAAGGCTTCCAATGTGTATCAAACTAATCTATGTTGCATGCTTCTGTTTTGAACTAGTTTTCAAAGCATTTATGCTTACTTATTTCTCAAATCTTGGATTTATTGAGATGACATCTTACTGGAGTTAATGTTAAGTCTTTTGTGTAACTGAATACACAAAAATAAAGCCATGGTAATGATAAAAACAAGCAAACAAATAAAATCATTTCCTTTATTAGTACCAAAATCAGTACTGAGGGTAGTATAATGATTCAATTACAGAAGAAATGTCAGCTAAATACAATAACAATATAACACTCTGGAGTAATCCACTTGAATAATGTGACTCTCACAAAACCTAACAGTAAAAATCAAATGCTGAGTTCAATATAATATTTTCTTTTATGATTTTAAATAATTTTTTGCTCTTCTTTTTGTCCATATCTCTGGTCTTCCATATCTAATTATTTTACTTACTACTAAAAAAATCCATTAGTATTTCCTTTAGTAATATTTTGCTGGTGTAAAATTCTCCTAAGTTTTTTTTCCCTGGGAGAAAATGTTCTAATCTAAATTTTTAATGAATTTTTTTTAAAGTACATCATTCCAAGATAATCATTTTTCTTTCAGAACTTTAAATTTTACTGCTTCCAGCTGGCATTATTTTTTTCATTAGTTAAAATTTAGTAATCTATACATTGCTCCTTGAAAGTAATCTCCTTTTTCTTTGCTTATTTGCAAGACTTTTCCTTTATGTTTATTTTACATTGGTTTTATTATGCTTCAGGTATATCTTTCTTTTTCATTTATCCTACTTGGATACTTAAATCAGTGTTATTGTTGCTTTTTTCTTTCAGCAAATATGTAAAATTCTTAGTCATTATACCTAAAAATGTTTCTTATATTCTATTGTCTCTTTTATTCCCTTCCATGATTCCGTTCAAATTTATGATAGAGCTTCTCCGTAGAAGCTGAATATTTCTTACCTGTTGTCCTCTGTATTTTCCATCCCTTTGTTTCTATATAATTTATTCTAATATTTAGATTTTCCCTGTCTTCCAGTTTACTAATTCTCATTTCATCCATTTCAAACTGCCATTAAAACTCCCAACTGATATATTCATTTCTGTTGTTGAACTTTTTAAATTACAGAATTTCAACTTGGTTCTTGAATAAATATATTGCATCCTTGTTAGTAATCTTTTCTTCTATGCTACAATTTATAATCTTTTCTTTTCTCACTCTAAACATAATGCACAATTTTTAATATAGCCCTAACTATTCTGCTATCTATAACCATTGGAGTCTACTTTTGATTATTCTCATCTATGTCTGTCACTTCATTATGTGTCTCCTGTTTAAAAAATAGATTATTGGAAAAAATTCACACAATGAATCTACTATAAAGTGAAAAATTCAGGGCACTCAGTTTCTTTACATTCTTGAAACCACCACTTCTCTCTAGTTCCAACCATATCTATCTTTCCAAGTAAAACATCTTAGTCATTAATCACTTTTCCCCTATTATTCCATTTCCCACCCTCTGCCAAACATATTCTGCATTCTGTCTCTATGTATTCACCTATTCTGGATATTTAATGAAAATAAGTCATAGAGTATATGACTTTTTTATCTATTTCTTTTTTTTCCACTTAGCACTGTATTTTGAAAGTTCATCTGCATTGCAGCATGTATCAATATTTCATTCCCTTTTTGTATCAGATGAATAATTCTGATCTATTCATGCACGACTATTTGTTAATCTATTGATGGACATTTTGCCTTTTTAAATAAATGGGGTATTTAGAATAATGTTGAAATAAACATTGGAATATAAGTATCCATTTGATTCCTGCTTTTAATTAATTTGGATGTATATTTAGAAGATGAATTTCTGGATTAGATGGTAACTCTACAATTATTTATTTTTTAAGATAATGGAGTGATTTTTTTTGCACAGTGACCTTACAATTTTACATTTCATCATCAATGTGTAAGCTTCCAATTTCTTCATACCCTCCTCAGCAGATATTATTTTCTTTGATTGCTATCATTATGATCATCCTAGTGGCTGTGAAGTATACCTCACTTCAGTGTTAATTTCCATTTTCCTTATGATTGATTCTGTTGCTATTCATCTCATATGCTTGCCAACAGTTTGTACAACATTTGAGAGAAAAGTTCATTCAGATTCTTGGTCTATCTTTAAAAATACTTTTTAGTTGTCAATGAACTTTTATTTTAATTATTTATATGTAGTGCTGAGAATTGAACCCAATGTCTCGCACATGTAGGCAGGTGCTATACCACCGAGCCACCACCCCAGCCCCTCTTGGCTCATTTTTAAGCTAGTTTGATTTTTTTGTCTTTTTGACCTTGAGTTATGCAAGTGCTTTTATTATTCTGGATGCTAGTCCCTCAATAGATATGTGCCTAGAAAATATATTCTCTGATTCTATAGGTTGTCTTGTCATCTTCATAATAAAGATCCTTTGTGCCCCCACATTTTTAACTTTAATTTGACATTCATTCCTCATTTTCTCATACTTTTGGTGTTCCATCTGAGAACTGATTATACAAGTCAAAGTGATAAACATTTATCCCTATATTTTTTCTAGATGTTTTATAGTTTAGGTCTTGTGTTTAGATTGTGCCTGGCTATTTTTTTTTAAATGTGTGATGGATAGTAACTGTTATTAGTAGAAATAATTCATCTTAGAATAATTTTACTTTGTCATTGCCAGGTGTTTACTTTTAGCTTAGATTAAAGTCAGCTCAAATATTTAAAATATGTGGAAATCTATGAAGACTTTAGGTCAAGATTCTCAAAGAAAAGAAGACTTGTATATATGAGATCACTCAATTTCTCTCCCTGTGCTATAGCATTAGGGAGAAACTTGTTAAAAAGGCAGACTAAATCAATAAATGGGCCAAGGACCTGAAGAGAGTCTTCTCAGAAGATGATGTACATCAATCAACAAATACATGAAAAAAAGTTCATCATCACTAGCAATTAGAGAAATGCAAATCAAAACCATTCTAAGACTTCATCTCACTCCAGTCAGAATGGTAGCTATTATGCATACAAACAACAATATCTGTTGGTGAGGATGCGGGAAAAAGGTACACTCATACACTGCTGGTGGGACGGCAGTGTATGAGTGTACCTTTGGTGCAGCCAATATGGAAAGCAGTATAGAAATTTCTTGGAAAACTGAGAATGGAACCACCATTTGACCCTGCTATCCCTCTCTTCGGTATATACAAAAAGGACTTAAAAACAGCATACTACAGGGACACAGCCACATCAATGTTTATAGCAGCACAATTCACAATAGCTAAACTGTGGAGCCAACCTAGATGCACTTCAATAGATAAATGGATGAAAAAAATGTGGCATATATAAACAATGGAATATTACTCAGCAACAAAAGAGAATAAAATCATGGCTTGCAGGTAAATGGATGAAGTTAGAGAAAATAGTGCTAAGTGAAGTTAGCCAATCCCAAACAACCAAATGCCGAATGTTTCTTTGATATAAAGAGGCTGATTCATAGTGGGATAGGGAAAGCAAGCATGGGAGGAATAGAAAAACTCTAGATACGGCAGAGGGGTTGGAGGGGAAGGGAGGGGGCATGGTGTAATTAATGATGGTGGAATGTGATGATCATTATTATCCAAAGTACAGGTATGAAGACACAAATTGGTGTGAATATACTATGTATACAACCAGAGATATGAAAAATTGTGCTCTAAGAATAAGAATTGTAATGCATTCCGCTGTCATATATAAATTAAAACAAAATAAAGCAGACTAGTAGAGTGTGAAAAGATGGCCAACCAACCCAGAAGCAGGTTGGATTTAAGTGACACTTTTTTCCTTTTGTCTTAACCCATTCTCTGCAAGATATAAAAATGACACCCTTTTTTCTTCTCTGCAAGCCTTTCTTGTAGGTTAACCCAATTTACATTTTAAATGCAGGCCTAAGAAAGATAGAGATCTAGCAGAAGCTAAGAAGTAAGAAAAGCTGCTGTAGCCATTTTTTCTTTTGTAAAACTCTTCTCTAAAAGTTTGGTGCTATGGTTCATGTTTTTTTTTGGGAGAGCCCTCCCCCCTCTTTTTTTTCATTCCTCAAGCTTTAAGCATACTTTAAGCAGAGCACAATTGCCCACATCCATACATTCACTGCTCCTTCTTTAGGGAACCAGAAGCAAGTTTCAGTAATAAATTTTAAAAACTGTGACAACTGCACCTTCTTTGACTTAAGTATAGACTTAAGCATAAGCATAACAACATAGAGACCCCTTTCTTTGGATCCTACTTGTCCCATGTTTTACACTGGGCTATAAACTTGCTCCCTTTATCTAATATGTGTCCTCAAGAGTGTCCCCTCATCTTACCATTGGAGAAGTTCCCCTGTGTTCAGTTCCTGTTCCAGCATCAACTACCGCATCCTGCATGGTGTTTAATTCAGAAACTGGTGAGGGGTTATGGGAGATGGAGAAAATACTAACAGACACACAGCTGGAGCCTGGTGGTTCTTTGTCCCCTGATAAGGTATGAATGATCCAGAGCCAGCTCAGCATGTTTATTATATAGGTTTTAACAATAAGCTTTTTTTTTTCTTTTCTTGTGGGAACATTTCTTCAAAGCAAGCAGGACCAAGGTGGAAGACCATTGGCCCAATTATAATTATCATTGCACTCATAATTCTTTACCACCTTCCTCCCCTGGCAGCCGGTGTATGAACTCAAGACCATCAATACTGATAGTCCTAAGGCAAGCATGGAACTCCTTTGAACAGGGCATCACCATAATAACTAAGCAGTCTCAACTGTCCCTTTGCACCAGCTCAGGTGCACTCCTGTCACCGAACAGTTTTGAGAGCTTGATTCAAATCACCACTCCCAACAATGTAATAATTGAAAACTTTCTCCATTCTTAAGGAAGCCATATTTAACCCAAGGTCTTTTTTTTTTTTTTTTTTTGATACAGAATACCTTTCTCTGGCTTCATCCTAAAGTCCATAAAATCAATGGGATTATAAAATGAAACTCAGAAATTTTTTGATATAAGCCCATGATTGATATTGTAATATTTTTTGTTTTATGCTTAAAATTAATTGTCAACACCAGAAAGTATTTCATATATGAACCAGTTGTAAAGAAATTAAATTCCTTGTAGTAAATTTGATTCAACAGATGAAGAAATATGCTAGAAGAAATAAAAAAAAAACTGGTTGAAGATCACAGTCTTACACATTCAAATTGATTGATTTAGTAAAAGAAAAATAATCTCATATTTCTTGACTGTGACTTCTTCACATTTATTAAATTATACAACCTAGTACCTAACTTTCATGTATAGCATGTGGGTACATGAATTTTAGCATCTCAATAAAAAGGCCAATGGCAAGCTGGCAATGAGACAAGTAGTGAATACATGTGGGGCTCAATCCTTGCTCCCACCCCCAACTAACTAGTTCTATTTAATATTGTGTGTGTGTGTGTGTGTGTGTGTGTGTGTGTGTGTGTGGTGTCTAATTGTGTGCAGTAGTATAATTTCTATGTGACAATGAGTAAGTTACTTTTAACTTCAAAAAGCTTGATCTATGAGAAGAATGCTGAAATGATAGAAATGAGCCATGCTTGCTGCATTTTTATAAATTTCAGACATTTTCTTGGATCTTCAGGGACTATACAGTCACCTTTATTTTTTTCCTCCTGCCTATTTTCTAGAAAACTGCATATTACAGTCAAGCCATACTGTTGACTTGGCATTAGGGATGAACTCCTCATGATATAGTAAAATATATAGGACTGGTCAATCCTGCTGCCTGTTCCAGTGGCAGCATGACCTATGGATAACAATGTCTGTGCTTCCTAAGGCACCCCAGCAAATACCCAAATAAATAAAAATAGTATTGAAGAATTACAAGCAACTATGGCATAGTGTACATTTGCAGACAAATAGAGTTGATTTCTACATTGAATTCCTATGAGTATAAAAAGTCACAAATCAGTGAAAAAAATAGCTGATGGATATGAAGAGACAAGATGAAGCAAGTGCTGCTTCCATATAAGGCAAAACCCACAAATTACGTTAATAAAATATTCACCCAGTTCTTTTGTTGTGCACCTCTAAAACATAAAGTTATTTAAATGTTAAATTCATCCTGTGTTGTTCTCTGTACTGTTAGAACCATAGCTACATGACAATTTTAAAAAAGAATTTTAAAAAAGTCAACTTTTCTCTTTTGCACACTGTTGATTTATAAGTTTTGTCGAATGTTTGGGACTGTGTAGTTTGTAGCTTTGCCTAATCTATGATACTACAGCTACTATAAATCTGTTTAATATTACATTATGTATTAAATAAAGAAGTATGTCTATAACATTTTATTAAAGTTTTATCAATTTGACTATTGTGATATTTCTATGACATGTCTCTAGATAGAATATCAATTTTATTGTCATAACAAATTGATTTAGAATTTAATTGAGTTCACTTAAAATATTATTTTAATTAATTAAAAGAAAAGCCTCAGTCAAATAAAATATCACACAATAAGTTTTCAGAATTATTAAATAGTATGACAGTTCAAGTTATGTTATTAAATTTGAATATTTTTTTGAAATAAGTTAACCTTTTCTCCTACATTCATTCAAAATGGAAAGCAACAGAATGCCAAGGCCTTCTGATTTTATTTGTTCATGTATCTATTTGTTTGTACTGGGGATTGAACCCAAGGGTGCTTTATTACTGAGCTACACACCTTTATTTATTTATTTATCTATCTATCTATTTATATATTTATTTATTTTTGAGACAAGATCTCACTGAATTGGTAAGGATAACCTCATACATGGTATCCTTCTGCCTCAGAATACAAAGTCAATGAGATTAAAGGCACACACCAGCATGCCTTATCAAGGCCTTCTGGTTTCATGGTACATGATGATGAATCACTGGCATACACACTTGAATAGAATCTTTAAGGGGAAAGCATACGGTAAGTATTTTCATTGATTAGAATTATCTGTAAACTTTCTTCTGAATTTCATTTTCTCCAGCCACCCCACCATCACTCCTTCACCAATTCTTCACACCTGGGGCATTGGTTGTGCTGAGGAAGGGTACTCAATTAAACTCCACTTGGGATCTCTTCCTTTGTAGTAGCTTTGAATTTTCCATCCTCACTTTGCACCCAAGACCAATTAAAAACCTCTTGATGAAAATATAGATATCAGCAAATTTTTTAAAGTTCTCCAAGTTAAAAAAATTGATCATAAAATCTGATTTTCAAATAGTGGAAATTTAAATTCTTAATTTCTTTATAGCCTATTTGTAGCACTTAACTCAAGGTCTTTTTTTGATGCAGAATACCTTTCTCTGGCTTCATCCTAAAGTCCATAAATCCGGTGGAATTATAAGATGAAACTTAATGTTATTAATCATTATATTTATTAAATGCTTTTTTTTCTTCTTTTTCTGATTTCTTCCCATTGTCCTACATCTCAGGCTTCCTTGGGGACTCCTACTTTTCTTTTCCTTCAGATGTCTTTAAGTACTGCACTTCCTCAGCATTCCATTCTTGGCTCCCTCCTCAAGTATATTTTTACACTGCACATACTCCTTGCTGATTTTACTCACACATGCAATTGAAAATCCAAAGCAGTCAAAATCAGCTTCCATCCAGAGATCCAGACCTCTACCGAATGTTCCAGAGAAATTAATTTATTAAAAAAAAAAAACTAAACTAAGCTCACCAACTATCCCCTAAAGCAATTTTTATTTTCTATTATTTATTTTCTGAATTATTGCCTTCTCCATACCAGGTAAAAACTTGTCACTCAAACTCAAGTCTCAGAGACAATTCTTAATGTCTCTTCAAAGTCTCCCATTTTGTTCATTCTCACTATTATTTCCCTTTAAGTCTTTATCTTCTCACCCACAAATGCAGTGTAGTTTTAAGTAGTACCTTTTTTTTTTTTTTTTCGGGGTTGATTTGTGTGTGTGTGTGTGTGTGTGTGTGTTATCAGTGCTGGCAGAAATATTTTTCAAATACACAATTCTGACCAGGCAATTCTTAAAAGGTAAATCCAGAAATAATCTGTAATGCTTCTTCTCAAGCCTACAAATCAATTGCTTTCTTCTCATGAGAAATTTTATGTAAAACTCATTTACTAACATGAAGGAAAACTGATAGAAAACATATGTGCCTACTCCAGAGATTTTTAAAAAATAATACCGTGCTATTGCAGATGTATAGAGGAGTGAAATATCATTCAAATAAATTATATATACTTTGTAACTGGACTATTTGAGAAAGTCTGTTGTAGAAAGCATGTAATAACACATGCATTTTCCCATCCAACACAATGAATATTGGCAATTAATGTGCCATGTGCAAAGCTATTGATTATTTTGGGATTGTGTGAAACAGTGGGATATTTCTGATAAAATTCTGTAAAAAAAGAGGAAAGTATACTCTTCTTTCACATATTATGGGAGTTTCAACAACTAAAAATTCAATAAACAGTAACAATCTCTTTTAGTAAAACTTCACTCTGCACACACTTTTTAATTTTTATTAATGAAAAAGTAATACTCAATATTTTTTGTTTATGACAAAAGGAGCTAGTTCTAGGCATTTGTAATTATAAAAGGATTTACATCTACACTGATATAGTGATGAGTGGAAATTGAAAGACTTGAAGTAGAACAAGATTTCATTGTGTAAGTCTATTGCTCATTGTAAGGTAACAAGCATTATTGGCTTCAGTCCACTAAATACCATCTCATAAATTTCTATTGAGAATATAAGCAGATTCCATTCTGTGCTTGATGCCCAACTTCTCAACCTAATCCTTCTCTTTCCCATAACTATTTCATTTACTGCAGTGTGAAAAACAACTTTGAGCCAAGTGGGTTTCATTGGTAACATGCATATGAAATTTCACAGAAGAATGTATTTTTTTGAGTTCTGAACTAAGACAAGGAAGAAATCTTAGAGGATACCTGTTCAATAATGTACTATAGTTTATTTTATGAATTAGTGTAGGATATGTATTATTTTTCAGGATATATATTGCTTTCTTGGATTATGCCTAGATAATAATACAGTAGTGAACATATATTTACATAGATATCCCATAGCAAAAATCAATTCAACTATAGCAAAGATTTTCTGTATCCTATGAATTTTTATCCTTACCTATATTATGGTAAGGGAATTCTCCTCTTCAGTAGCTGCTAAAAACTATTCAAAACAGAAGGAAAATTTGTCATTTTAAATCTGTAACAAGTGTTTTTGTTTCAATAATACCCTGTATCTATGATTTGAAACCACATCAAAAATTATAACAGAGAAGTAAGCAATCAAGCATCATTCTCACAATAAGGGAACTGTCAAATATGTTGGTATTTCCTTTCCTCTCAATATTTCTCAATTTATTATAGAAATATGTTGTGACTACATATCAAAGTTATTTGTGGTATTTAGTTGCATGCTGAAATCCACTTTTGAAGATCACAATTTTGAGAAATTGACAGTTCTCTAATAAAATCATTTCTCAGGATGTATGTGGGCTTCATACAGATTCAACCAACCACAATTAAAAATATTTGGAAACAATACTTCTAATTGAACCTGTGTGGACTTCTTTTTCTTATAATTATTTTCTTAAAAATACAGCATCATGATTACTTAAATAGCATATACTTGTGGGGGGGTATTATAAGTAATCTAGAGAAGATTTAAATTATATGGGTGAATTGCATAGATTATATGCAAATAGTATGCCATTTTACATTACAGTCTCTCGAGCATCTTGGCTATTGACATCCTCAGGGTGCAGATTAGAACTTAACATCAAAAGGATCAGTAGGTGAATGCATCATCTATACTATGGGCAGTCTGCAGAGTTATGTTTGGGGCAATGTATAGATGCCATGTCCACAGACAAGAATTCACTGGAGAAACATGGCGTACTTGGTGTTATTTCTTCTAATAGGAGCCAACGATAAAGAAGCCTTAATAAATAGTCTATTTGAGGTTAGGTACCCTGCATTTAGACCTTTTGTGCTTCCTTCATGGGAGATTGCAAGGAGACTATAACTGCCTAGATATGGAGTTGTTCATTGTCCTGAGGACCTGAGAGACATGCCTAGTAGTGGAAAGACATGTCCTCAGAAGAAGTTGCAACTCCTCTAGCTGAGAGTTAAGGCGTCATGCTTAGCTCACTCAATTCCAACAACCTAAAGAAATCCCGGAGGTCAATCACTGGATGATTATCATCATAAGCACCTAAAATGCTTTCTCTTTCCTGCAGTATTTGATTCAGCTCAAACTTCCAGTAAGTATACTAGTAAATAATTTGTGTTACAGAGGAAGATACTTAAAAACTAACTTTGAGCTAAATCATTTGGAAACTCATATGAAAGTTGCAGTATCTAAGCATCATAATTAAAACTCCTCAGAGTAGGATATGAGAGGCTTAAATTAGAACAAAAGTGGCATTTCTATTGCTGATTTTCATTCCTCAAATAAAGCTTTTTATCACTTAGATATTATTAGTTCCTACTAAATTAGAAATCCATGCAGAGACCTGTAATAATTATTTAGCTCAGAAAAAGTATTTGCATTTTTCAGTAATGTATGTTATGAAAATTTTGATCTGATAAGTTAGTTTTGCACAAACAAATTGATGAAAAAGTGACCTTAGAAGTAGTATTTAATCAAGATTTCTTTCCATATATAAAAATATGGATGGTATAAACATTTGTTATAAAAGAAAACTAAAAGTAAAATTTCAATAGTGATAGACTTGGTCTGTAGAAATAGTCACAAAATTGGAGATGGGGAGATTGACAAATCTAATAAGCAATGGCACAGTAAAAAAAAAAAAATTAAAACAGGAGCAGCAAACACCAGCATGTGCTTATATTGTTTAGGTGAGAAATCCCCAAATTGGCAGCAATTATATGTTCTATGCCTCTGCTGTCTTCCCATTATGATTCTTCCATTATCCTCACAAGCTGCATTAGACTGCTTCAGAATGATTGACATTTCCAGTAACTGCTCCACACTGCTCATCTACTCTTGGCATGGACTCTGTAGAGCCCCAAAAAAGATACTTATTTTCTCCTCTAGTTTTATCATAAGAATCTGTATTCATTATAGGAACAAAAACCAGATAAGAAAATATTAAACGTTCCAAATCACATAGTCCAAGGTACTATTTTAGGTCCATGTAAATATGCATCATTTGTATAATAGACCTTTAAATTTTGGTCTATTATACAGTTGAGTTTTCTAGGTGTGAATACCCTGATATGAATATGGTGGAGGGGGGGAAGTCTTCCCATATCTTATCAAAATATTGAATGTAATCCTTTTTTAGTAAGATGGTAGTAAAATATGTAGCACTTCTTACATAAAAATCAACCATTTTGACATTTATTTTTTCTTGTATCTCACCGTTTTTCAACAATGAGTTAATATCTAAATGTCTGATTATTTTTCTTATCATGATTTTCTAGAAGCTAAAAGAGTGGATCAATAGTTTCCAAAATATTATGAACTTTTGAAATATTTAAATTTGTTTCTCTAATGTGTGTTTTGGAACCACTAAGTCAAGCTATGGATTTAACAAAGAAAAAAGGACTTTTGCACGTATTCATGAAGTTCAGAGGACACGTGTATATCCACAAAAGCCACTGGAACTACATAGCCAGTGTTCAGGATATTCATGTTATATCATGATCTCGGTTTTCTAAAAATGTATTTAAACAAACATAGGGAAAAACCTATACCAAATAAAAGTTTCTGATGGATTTTGGGGGAGAGGTGGTTCATAGAAACCAATGGAATATTTCATTGTTTTGTTTGAGCATCTACTAAAGCACAATGTGCTACTTTTTATTGGACAAGTAAACAGACTTTGCCTTGTCCTGAAAACCCCATTCAATATGTAATATTGTTACTACCAATTTACTGAAAATATTCCTGACATATTTTTTATAACGTGTAAACTTTGTTAAAATCTTTTTGCTACTTAGTCAACTGCCTTTGAGTTTTTGATCCTGTAGAGAATTATGAGAGAATCAAAAAATGTTCTTAATATGTAAGTCATGACCTATACTTTTAAAAAATTCTCATCATAGTTTCTTCTGACTTCTGGTAGTTGTAAAGTAACTAATCACAAAATAACCATCATACCCATTATAATTTTATGAAAAAAAAATGAGAAAAAAATGTTGAAGGTATTTGTGAGTTAAGATTAAAAAGGAATGGACCTTAGAGATAAAGATCTATTCCTGGGAATAAAGCAAAAACTAAAATAGACTCTCATACACATAAAACCTAAAATAACTATCTACAAATTTAAGGTCATAGTCCAGTAATTGATCTGCTGTTTGGAACACACACACACACACACACACACACTCAAACACACACTTACAGAGTTTCCCAGACAGTGTTAAAAAAATCCTTGGAATCCTATGTCATTCACAATGCCCATTATACAATCAAAATGTTATAGGTATGAGAATATGGAAAACATATACTATATATTTAAGAGAAAAATTACTTAATAAACACTGACACTTGGGCCACCTGGATGTTGGAATTGACAAAATAGCATGGATAAAAAACTGCAATGTATATGTTAAGAATACTGAAGGAATATTTTAGAGAGAATTTCAAGAGATGTATGAAAATTTTTATAAAAACAAAAGAAGTGGCCATTCTAGAACATAATACTAATCAATATTTTACAAAATATAAATTGCATACCATGAACAAAAAATTGAACACAAGAGTATAAAAGATCTGAGTCCCTAAAATCATTAAAATTAAATATAATTCAGTATTTTTAAAAATTTTCTTTAAACAGGTCACATAACCAGGAAATATAAAGGAAAGCACGTTGAGGAATAATATATACTCATCCTCTTTTTTATACTTTTAAGTGATATGAAGACATTACAGGAGGAAACTTTTTTTAATAAGTAAGAACTGGAAGCATTATAAAACTTTTCAAGAATAGATGTTCAACAAAAATAAAACTGGGAGCATATATACAAATATATAATTTATATATATATATATATATATATATATGTGTGTGTGTGTGTGTGTGTGTGTGTGTGTGTGTGTGTGTATACCCACAAAGATATATTTGGTCTTTTGAAAACAGGGGAAACAGTGTCAGATGAAAATTTTGGATGTACAAGAAGAAATGAGGAATGCCATATATGTTAAGTTTGAAATAAGTGAGTGAGTATAAAACCCATTTTGATTTATTACTGTTTGAAAATAAATTGATTGCCAAAAAAGAAATAAATAAACAGTAATAATATCTTATGTAGTTAATGGTTTAGGTAGAAGTAAAATATATGAGAGTAGCATAAAGTATACAATTAGACATAAATGGAATTAACTTGGTGAAAGGTATATTACTATCAAAGTGGTGTCATTTCCATTTAAGGTGGATTGTGATGAAGAATAATATGTAATCCCTAGAACTGTCAATAAAATACAATTCATGGAGTTTTAAGTGCAATTTCAATAAAAAAGATAAAATTAAAATTTTAAAATATACAATTAAACTTACAAAAACCATTAAGTAAGAAATGAAGAATAGCAGGACTTCCAGAAAGCAAGTAGCAAGCAATATGGATGAATTAAACTCAAGTATATCCACATTGAGCAAATGGAGGGAAATTTTAAGTTTGAAATAAAATGTAAATATTAGAGACTAGAAACACATGATCCAACAACATGCTATTTATACACTTAAGAGTTTAAATGTAAATCCAACAAACATTTGTAATTCTCTTCTTACTAGCATAACATGTACATACATGTATATTTATGTATACATGTGTATATATATATATATATATATATATATATATATATATATATATATATATATATATATACATATAAATAGTTTTATCCATATACCACTGCCAGGCACCTATGTAATTGTTTTCACGTTATTTAATAGTCTTGATTATAGTAATTTTGATAGATAAATCTTGCAGAATGCTTACCATGCACTCCCAGCTGTTGACATTGGTTTACAAGGATGATCTCATTAAACAATAGCATCAAATTATTATATAGTAGAGATTGTAGCATCCTCACTTCATAGATAATTTAATAGCTACAAAGAAAAATTGTGACACTTAAAGTAACACCTAGTAGTTGAATTCATACATTGTAACCTCAACGCTTACAAATTTTTTGTCACTTCTATTCACTTTTTCAGGCATCTTTCTGAATCTAAATTTGATTACATTGATCTGGTAACTAAAGCCCTTTTCTTGGTTTCTTATTGTTCTTGAAATGATAACCAAACTCTGTTACATAACTTGGTTTTTCTCCTTCTCCTACCTGTTCTTTAGTGATCCTAGTCATCCAGTTTTTGAATATGTCTTGCTCTGTCTCACCCACTTTCACTCCCACCTTAAACCATCTCATCATGATCCCACATAACTTTGGATCTCTACCACCTTTTTACTTCTCTGGACACACTCCATTAACATTTTATTATCAAACACCTTTCACAAACCCAGTCTTCAGTCTTCAGGCCAACCCAGACCTTCTGTCTGTATTTGAATACATTTTATCTTCTCTATTTTGCTGTTTTTCTATTTTCAAAGTGCTCACGACTGACTATATTTTTCTCTGGAATCATATTGAACAAACATTTATCTTTCATGAATTTGGTTGTTATTTAAGTGCTAAAGTCATATTTAAAAACTTGGTTTATGTTTTGTTGATATTTTCTAACACAGTCCTAGAACCATAAACTATATCTATTAATGGTTAGAAAATGCTATATTTCAAAGCTGAAAGAAAATTGTCTTTCTTAGTTACTCAAAACCACCCAAGTGTTGGACCTTGATTTAAAAAGAATAATTAAAAAGTCAAACTTTTATTCCCTAACATTTGTTGTCCAGATTTAAAATATATCTTCATCAGGTTAACCTTGACATGCAGCATTGTTGACTCCAGAGAGTCTCTCTAGATCTATATTTATTTATTTATTTATTTGGTACCAGGGTTTGAACTCAGGAGCACTCAACTACTGAGCCACATCTACAACCCTCTTTTGTATTTTATTTAGAGACAGGATTTCACTGAGTTGCTTAGTACCTTGATTTTACTGAGGCTGTCTTTGACCTCTCCATTCTCCTGCCTCAGCCTCCAGAGCCACTAGGAGTACAGGTGAGTGCCACGCCATGCTAACCCCTTCACTTTCCACACCTCTCCCTTCCCCTTCCTTTGTGAAACTGGTATGTGTACCACACTGTGATATATTTGCAAACTATATGTTCTAGGTTCCATTATTTTCATTTTGTAAATGGTGACAAAGAGAAATGCATTGGGGGTTAGAGAGATATGGAAAGAAAGGTACATTTTACTTAGAGGATAAGAGAGCAGACAGGGATAAAGACAGCTGTATAAAACATTTTGAAGTCCATTTTAGTGTATTTATCATCCTTGCACTGATAATTATTAAGAGACCCCTGAATAGCCGCTGTTAGTTTGAATCAGCATTGATTTGCATTGGTTCCCATTAGTTTGAAATTTGTGTTACATCACATTTGGAAAACACAACAAAACAAACAAAACAAACAAAAAACCTTCATTGCATGTTTTAAAAGCAATTGGTTAATGACGTTGTTCTGAAATTATGGTGGAGACGTCTTTTGTAATAAATTTATCTGTTTTTTTGAAATATACACTCCACATAATACTTCTTGCAAATGTAGAAATTCTACCCATGTTGAATAACCAGCTCTCTCTCTCAAGGAGCTCTCAATTCTTGGAACAGTATTCTGTGGGTATTTAAACTTTAACTGATGATTATATTCATTTCATTTGAATTTTCATTTTCTTTCCTTGGCCCACACTAAAGAGACATTAAAGTTAACCATCTCAAAGTCCCTGGTCTCAGTAGTTTTATCATCCCTTTTAATTTTTCAGAAGATTAAAATAACAAGAGCCCCTTTGAGATTCCTGTATCTAGGTTGGCAGGTGAGTAAATGCTTCTCTGGAGTGACATTCTCTTTTAATGATGAAATTACCTCTATCATTTGTTCACCTGTTAGATATCTGGCAGCCTGATTTCAAATGATGGTTTCTGTGATACCTATAGAAAGTATAGAAGTATTCATAGTGTTTTCCCCTAATCTATGGAGAAGAAAATAGTGGGTGGAGTATGGAAAAATCATTTCTTTTTTTAAATTGTCATTTACCTCCCACTGTAATTGTATGTCATGATATTATTAAGTGCAGAATACCATAGATAACTTGACCTGATTTTCTTCCGTGTTGCCTGTCACCTTAGGAGAATGCCTAAAATAATTAACTTATAAAGAGAAAAGGGTAATTCACATGTCTCTAGAAATTTGTGATGTCTTCAAGACTTTCTATTTAATTGGAGTATAAATTTTCAAAATAGTTTCTAATTATCTTCTGTATTTCATAGTGTTCATTGTGATGTTTCCTTTTTTAATCACATATTTTAATAATTTGAGTTTTCTTACTCTTTCTCTTCATTAGTGTGGGTATGGGTTTATCAACCATATTTATTTTTTCAAAGAACCAAGTTTTTATTTTGTCAATTTTTGAATTGTTTCTTTTGTTTCAATTTCATTGACTTTATGTCATTTGACAGTAAGTGGCTGGAGCTAGAGATATCATATTAAGCAAAATAAGCCAAATCGCAAAAAACTAAAGCCGAATGTTTTCTCTAATATGTGGATGCTAATTCACAAAAAGGGAGAGGAGTGGCTAGGGAAGAATAGAATTATTTTAGATTAGGTAGAGAGGTGTGAAGGGAGGAGAGACAGAGAATGGGAGTAGGAAAGATAGTAGAATGAATCAGACATTATTACCCTATATGTATATATGATCATATGACCCCTGTGATTCTACCTCATGTACAACCAGAAAAATGAGAAATTATACTCCATTTATGTATGATATGTCAAAGTGCATTCTACTGTCATGTATAACTAATTAAAACAAGAACAAAGAATGACACGTTTAAAAGAAAAAAGAGAATGGTTTTGGCTCAGAGTTTTAGAGGTGCCAGTCTCTGGCTATTGCTTTTAACCAACTTATGGGGGTGCAGGATGACAATGGCAGGGAGCACAGAGAGGAGCAAACTACTCAAGTCATGACCAAAATGCAAAAGAGGGATATGAAGTCAAATCCAGTCCCATAATCCCCTTCATGGGCAGCACCCACTGACCTAAGGACCACTAAACCCCACCTCTTAAAGGTGCCATAAGTTCCAAACAGTTATCCTGGGCACTGACCATTTAACCCATGGACTTCTGGGGGTTATTTAGATCTCAACTATAACACCCTCCAAATCAAGAAGATAAACTCACATTAACTCAATATATAATTACATCAGAGTAAAAAATAATCTCTCTGTACATTTCCATTTTATATTTACGATATCTTCATTTTAGTTAAATTGGTGCTATTTTAAAAATAATCAACTATATCATAAAAATATGTTGCCACAAATACAACTTTCAAATTTGTTAGTATAAAAATGTTACTTAAAATTTAAATTCCATTTTGTCATTTTATAAATGTAAGTAAACCATATTTCTGGAATCAAACTAATCAGTATATAGTAAAATATTTAACAATTTAGCTTAAAGTCAAATGGCTTAATAACAGAAATTAGTTCATTTATTTCTTTCCTCTATAATGATAGCCTTCAGTGGGAGCTTTGCATGCATTTAAATTTATCTTAAATTTATGCAAGAATAGAATCCCATTTCCTAGGCATCATTTGTTTTGCAGTTTTGCTTTCAGCCATTTTTAAAACCACCTGCTGTATTTGCCTTATGCTCAAAGTATGCTGTTGACAGTTACTAATAATGCAGATTATATTCGATTGTGATGACAGGCAAAACACTAAGCAGAAATACAACAAAACAATCCTGCATTTGTTTCCTCTGTTTAAGTGTGGCTTAAAAGAACCACATCAGATTTGCAAGAGCATTAATAATACCAAGCCTTACTGAACTGAGATATAGACATTATGTGAAAGTCAATACAATTAGACAATTTTCAAGTGTTGGTCTCTTTTATAAAGTTCAAAGATGTGTACATTATCTAAACTAAATATATTCAGTATTTTTTATATCTTTGTAAATCCTTATAACTTGCCATTAAGATATAATTAGTAAATAAAAAGATTTGGGAAGAACATTTCTGAACACAAAAATATCATCAACATAAATTCAGATTTTTCCATTTTGCATACATTTCTGCTTAATTCTTTTAGGTACATCTACTAAAAGAATTAGAAAATACTTAACATTTTCAAATACTGTGATTAAGACTGGACACAAGGGACATTAGTTATAATTAATAGGCCTATATTTGGATAGTAGTAAAAATGGTGGATGTGGGAAGTAATTGTCCCTGGGACACATGTATTTTGACCTACAGAATTAGCCCTGCTTTCACAAATTTTTGTTGTGAATTGTTACTATATCTGATGTTTTCATTTGTTCATCCAGAAAAATGTATGGATACTCATGATCCCATAGTCCTTGCTACATGACTGTTTCTTGTTTGCTTTTAACTCAGAGGTTATCTTTGAATTTCTTGAGGCAGAAGCAATACAAGCAAATTAGATTCAATTTATCCAAGTAAATATTGTAAAAATTATAAATTATAATTCAGCATACTCATCTATAAATGTTAAAGATTTTATTTTATATTTAGCATATTGGATTAATTTTTTCCTGTCTAAGCTATCCTGATAGATATCTTACAGAGTCTTAAAGTTATGCATAAACAGACTGTTGCAGGTTTTATCAAAACGTGTGGGAAGATCTGGTTAGGTTAATTCAGTATTCAGCCAATCATAAGAGAAATAAGAAAATTCAAAGTTATATTCAACAAAATTATTTCTGATTTTTGAACATTATGTGTCCTCAGATTAAGTGCTAATACCATTTATTCATAATGTATTTAATCATTATATGTTTATAAATTAGATAACCTCACTTACTCTTATTTTATAGATAAAAAATACCAAGGTACTAAAAGATTTTTTAAGGGGTCAAATATATTGAGTTGCAACTGAAAGACAAATGCAGTCCAATAATTTCAGAACCTGTGTTGTAACCACTCCAACCTACTCTACCTATTATGCCCAATGAAATACAAAGAATTGGAAACAGTCCTCAGGAATTTGGGAAGGCCACTGCATCAATTCACTGACCTCAACCTTTTGTGCTCTCTCGTGTAACACAAGGAGAAGAGGCATAATCTGCAAAAAGAGAGGCTTTGTAAATGTACTGGCTTTAAAAGGAGCACTCAATTTTAGCTCCATGATCATGAACTTCCTGGGCCTCAACAGTTTCATCCATTTCCTGGGCAAATCATATCTAATTTCTACACAATGATAGTAACAGCCACTTGGCCATGGAATAGTATTTTTAAAAAGTGAAGAGATAGTTCAAAAACACATATTTAGAATATGAAATGTTTTTCTATTGTCATAAATGAAAACAGAAACCAACTAAACTACAATTAGTTAAATGAGAACCAATTACATGCCTAAGTAACAAAGAATAAAGTAAATTATTATTATTGTTGTAGACCCACAATAACTCATAGAATTTATAACTACCATTCCTGTTGAAGAATGCATTTATAAAGGAAAAAAAAGGGGGCAATAGGGAGAATAGCGTGCAAGCAGAATGGTGCACAATGAGACTAAACCTGGAGGCAGATTTATATAGCACTGAAGGTGAGCTCTGGCCTCTTCTTCAGTGAGCTTAAGATCTAAAAGGGAGGTTCATCTTAAATAATTCATAATTTTCCTGGGTAGAAAAAACTATTATGCAGTATAATGATAATAATATTCTTCTTGAATATTAATAAACATATCTAATCACATATATTCCAAGTGCCTAATGTAATTTATACCAACCCAGTGCTTAACACATGACAGGCAAGTGCTCTACCAGTCCATGAGTTGTATTCTTAATGTTTACATTCTAGCTGCAGAAATGGAATCTCAAAGTAATTTTCATTTTTTGCTTTTCCCTAATTGCTAGGGTTGTTGAACATGTTTTCACGTCTTTGCTGGCCATTTGCATTTCTTTTGAGAAGTGTCTGTTAAGCTCATTTGCCCCATTTATTGATAGGATTATTTGTTTCTTTGACATTAAATTTTTTGAGTTCTTTATATTCTTGATAATAATTCTGTATCAGATAGCAGCTGGTAAAAAATTTCTCCCATTGTGTAGGTTCTGTCTTCATGCTTTTGTTTCCTTTTCTGTGCAAAAACTTTTTAATTTAATACCAACCCACTTATTAATTCTTAGTTTTATTTCTTGAGTTTTAGGAGTCATATCAAGGAAGCTGGTGTCAATGCCAATATGTTGCATGTTGATCCTATGTTTTTTTTTTCCTAGCAGTTGCAAAGATTCTGATCTAATTTCTAGATACTTATCCTAAAAAACTAAAGGAGCATACTATAATTATACAGGCACATTGATGTTTGTAGCAGTGCTATTCACAACAGCCAAGTTATGGAACTAGTCCAGGTACCCATTGATAGAAGACTAGATGAAGAAAATGTGTTATATGTACACAATGGAGTTGTATTCAGACCTTAAGAAAAATGAAATGGCATTTTTTGGCAAATAGATGGAACTAGAGAACATCATGTTAAGTGAAATAAGTCGGACTCAGAAAATCAAAGTTGAATGCTTTCTGTCATATGTGGAAGCTAGACCAAAGTAAGGGGGGAAAAAGCAATGAAGGATCCCATGACATTAGAATGAAGATCAGTAGTATAGAGGAAGGAGATAGAGAATGAAGGAGGGAGGACAGGAAATGGAACAGTGGAGTAAAACTGATAAATTTATATCATTTATAAATATGATTGTACCATAGTGAATTTCACCTTTATGTATATCTGTAAAACACCAGTTAAACAAAACTATAAATAAAATGGAAGGAAGATCAGTAGAGGAAGTGGAACAAAGTATGGGAAAAGGGGAGGGAAAAGGAAGTACTGGGGACCTAATTGGAGCAAAGTATATTCCATGCATGTATGATTATTTCAAAATGAACCCCAAATATAATACATGCCATTTTATCAAACACAAAATTTAAAGAGCATTTCTGTTACTAAGCAATGACTCTGAGCAGATATTTTATGAAGCAGATTTACATGTTTTATGTCATTTTATTTTTATATCAACCCCATATGGGGTATACTAATCCTAAGTTTTCAGGAAAGAAACTGAACATAAACAAGTTCAAATAGTTTACTCAAAAGTATAAAAATAGTGAGAAACAATGCTATCTTCAAACTTGTCTGATTCCAGATCTCTTAATTATGTGTTAGAATTTCCTCTAATGTGCTACGTGTCAAATCGCAGCCCATGAAAGAATATGAATATGTTCATAAGTTATAAGAATTGTTTTGTTTAAAGATAGGAAATACAATTCCTCCTTTTAAAAGATTTTTTTATAAATGTGTTGATAATTAGAAATATTGCTAGCTTCTTTTTTTCATTATGATTTTTGTACTCTGATTCTTATAAAGTTGTTTTAGCCAGTGGACAACTACAGGATGTATGGAAATTTTCTATAAAATGTGAGCAGGAGTCAGGTATACATGATGTGTGTAGGAGTTTTATATGGCACAGAAGTTGTTTGATAATGAGTATTGACTCAAAGATTTTATTCATCTTTTTAGAGCTTTTTGTTCCACTTGGCCTTGTTGGTTTGTTTGATGGTGCTGGGGATTGAACTTAAGCCCTTTTGCAGGGTAGGCAAGCACTCTACCAACTGAGCTATATAGCCCTAGCCCTCCTTGTTTGTTTTAATGTAAGCATTATCCTTTCTGATATTAATTTATGGTTAGGAATGCGGGCTTTCTTAGATATTGGAAGTAATTGTTTTTAATATTTTACTTAATTTTTATTATCATATATCATTTACACTTATTAATGGGGTTCAATGTAAAATTTCAACACATGCATGAAGCCTGCAATTAAAAATTCAGCTTTACTTTTTCCCTCCTATCTTTTCCAACCTCATTGGTTCACTTTTTTTTCCTTTTTTTTCTTTTTTATTGGTTGTTCAAAACCCTACAAAGCTCTTGACATATCATATTTCATACATTAGCATACCTTAGCTTCAAGTGAGTTATGAACTCCCTTTTTTACCCCAAGTACAGATTGCAGAATCACATGGGTTACACATCCACATTTTTACATAATGCCATACTAGTATATATTTCCCCAATAGTTTCTTTCAAATGTCTGAATTTTTTTAAGGAAGAAGACACAACAAGTTTTTGGGTTTTTTTTTTAATACTGACCATTTGTATCTTTTTGTGTGTGAGAATCAGTTTGGGAGATGCTGAGAGGGGAGAAGAAGAAAAATGTTTATGTGTCTGTTTTGAAAATAACAGAAAATAACTTTTAACAGTGATATGCAAAGATATAGAACTGTAAGCTCCAGATTTACTGTAAAACAAGCCCTGTGAGGCTGCCTCATCAAGATTAAAGAAATGTTAGACAATTTCCATATTTCAGTCACCTCAGGGGGAAAGACATTCTTAATAAATGGAGTGGAATTCTTCACAATATTTTCTACCCAGGATACAAAAATTTTCCTAGTCTTTTATTCGTTGATGAAAAGAGATAAAGAGTAATAAATATAGCAGTGTAGTCATATAAATATTTAAACCTTGTTGTGTTTAGGAAATTATGTTTAGCTATTTATTGAAGTTATTTTCTTTATAGCATAAGAAACATTGTTATTTAAGGTGAAAAACCAGAATGTAGGTCTTGTTTTTGTTTTCTATAATTTTTTTCTCTATTACTTAGAAAATTCTGACCTTGGGGTCTAATTTCCATTTTGTAAATTTGCAGAACAAAGTCAAAGAAAAAAAGTACCCTTCATTGATTTATGTTCAAAAACAACTTGAAATCTTCTTATTCTACATTTTCTTCTTCAATGCTGGTGAGGAGCTAATGCAGAAAGAAACAGATTTCTTTTACCCTGAGAGATTGAAAGAACTCATCCATTCATTCATCTATTAAATAATTTTTGAGTGTATGCCAAGAAATATCGTCTCCATGGGTTGATTCTTGCCAAGAGCTTTGAAAGCAACAGAACTCTGTACAAAAGTTTGATCAGAGATCATGGCACTGATGTGCCCACTCTTGACCAGTTCAGTTCCACCTAGACTTGAACATATTCATTGGCCTTAGATAGCCCACAAACTCTTCCCCTGACCAATAATTAATACATACTTCATGTATCTCAGTATCTCTTACATTGGCCTCATAAGCTAAGTCTTAGAATTTAGACTATAAGCTTGAGTCCCTAAAGCCTTATTGAGAAAATCCACCTTTTTGAAGACGAGAAGTAAAAAGGCTCAGCACGCCTGTTTAAACTAAAAGGTAGGGAGAAGAGAATTACGAATAGGCTACAAATGTCAGGGTAAAAATACAGTGTCCTCAACAATATTCTTAGAAATTCTTGTTCTTTCTAATATGTAAATTACTGGGAGAGGTTGTTAAAATTTGCCTTTAGGATCATGGATGTGTCCGTTTCTTCACTGTAATTCTATAATTTCCCACTGTATTCAAAAATCAAAAAATGTGTATTAATATTCTTTATTAATTCTTAATAAACCTTTGTTGCTATAATATCTATTTTCCATAATACATACACATTTTCACTTTATTTTTTATATAGATATTTCTCTAACATTTCACTGTCAAATTTTCTTTGCTCTTAAATTTTAGTTTTGTCTTCCGCAAACCAAATATAGAAACAAATTTTGGGTTGATTAATCTGGAAGACTTTCAAATATATAATAGGTTTGGATACCATTTCTTTTTGTTTTTCTTTTATCTTTTTATTAGTTGCTCAAAATATTAAAATGATCTTGACATATCATACATTTGATTCAAATGGGGTACATAATCTTATTTTTCCATGTGTACAGATTGCAGGATCACATTTGTTATACAGCCACATTTTTATTCAAATTTGTTAAATGTCACTATTTAATTTTTTCTTCTACTGCTTATAAATAATTTTCCATTATTTGAATGAATATGTGCATAGTTTAATTATTAAATCTACTCTTAGGATTTTTCACTTCATTTTCACAAAACTAAGGAATTTGTGAATCTCCCCAATGCCAAATAATCTCATTTCTTCTTTTACATGTTAATTGTTCCTTAGTATTTTAGTGTTTCCGAGATTCTATTCATTCATAATTATACTGTCATTTTTCAAAAATAGTCATTATTATTCATGTTTTGAATCAATTCAACTTTTATCCTCAAAGGAGTAATTTTATTATTCATTTGCAATAACAAAATTCCATTCACATCTGCCCACTTGTTAGCTAATGTCTTTAGCCTCTATTGTCTTTGATACCTTATTTCTTTCTTCTAGTATCAATTCCCTTCTTTCTTAAATATACTTTTCATCATTTTTTTCAATGATAAATTTATTTGTTTTCCTGAACACAACATTTATTTCATCTTTAATTTTGAGTGATTGTTTTAAATTTTGTCTTTAGAGTTCTATAATTGTTGTGCCTAGCCTGGAGATGACTTTATTTTTAATTATAAAATATATGAATATAAAGAATCCTCATGTATAATCTCACATTTTCTGCTCCTATTTTCTTTGTTCTATCCTTCTTCAATTTCTTATACTATTTGTTGGACCTACTTATCCTGTTTTTCCAGCATTATTTGAAGTGTTATTGGCAAATATAAATTATGTATGTTAAAGAGCACAATGTACTATTTTAGTAGTAGTTTGATTATTGTGAAGTGATAACCATTATCAACATGGTAAGCACATCTGTAAATTCAGATGTCTGTGTTTGTGTGATGGGGGGGAGGTGGTTAACAACACTTGGCATCTACTTTCTTAGCAAACTTCAATCATATAATACATTATTTTAACTATTGTCATTACACTCTATGTCAAATACTCAATATCTTTATGTTTCTATTTGGATTTATGGTAAATTCCCTTTCCCATTTTCAAGTTCACTGATTTTCTATTCAGCTGTATCAGATCTGCTGTTTAACCCATATTCCCACTTAGTTTTGATTTCAATAATCATTTTTATTTCAATATGTATTTTGCAAAAAACATGCATCTTGCTGATATATCTTATTATTTTCTCATATTTTACATATTTCTTTGCAGTTTTAAAGATGGTACCAAAGGGAGTTTTATTACCTAAAATTTCTCAGCATATTAGCTTATATTTATAGTGTCTTAATTCTTAGCATTGTGGACTACTTTATTTTACCATATGGAATCCAAAATGCTTGGGACCAGAAGTGTTTCATATTTTTTAATTTCTAAGATTTTGGAATATTTGCACATGCATGATGATAGGTCTTGATTATGGGGTCCATGTCTAAACAGAAAATCCACATGCACTTTGCACATAGTCTGAAGGTAATTTTATAGTTTTGTGTGCTTGTGTTTTGCCAATGACCCATTCCATGAGGCTAGCTGTAAAATATTCCACTTGTGGAATCCTATTGGCTCTCAAAAAGTTTTGAATTTAGAGCAATTCAATTGTAAGTTTCAGATTACTGATTCTCCATCTGTATTAACTAGAAATCACGTGTATTACAGTAGGGCATTAATACAGTAAAATCTTATGGGAATTGAGTTTAGGGAGTATCACTCCTTAGAGATTTTGCTTTTTTCCTATGGGCTATCTCAAGGATAATATCTGAGAACTGAAACAAAGGGGTTAAATATTTCAGTTTGTTGGTTGTTCAATCACATGGCTAATATAAATATAAACATTCAAATTAATGCAAGGGAAAGCCACTGGTTATGAGCACTGAAGAAGTCTCCTTCTCTATACAATAATTAGAAATCACATAGATGATCTAAATATTTTATTAATATCTTGGTCCAAAGGAGAAATGCTTCATCTTCTCCCTTTTATTGAAGGTTTTAAAGTTAGGTGATTAAAAATTTACATATTATCCCAGACCCAGTCCTCACAATGTGGAGTCTTACCACTACTATGACTTAACATTAAAGAAAACAAGCCACTAGACAAAGCCTACCTTATCCCAAGGATGGCTACAATGCTAGTTTAATTGTTTTCTACATGTTCCTCCAGGTTTTAATTCTCTCTTCTATTGCACCTGTTAATGTGTCATTTTTAAATAAATATGTATCCAAAAGCATCCTTTATAAAATCAAGTCCATACTTTTTTTAGCTTTATGGATGGAAGGTTTTCAGTTTTTTTTTTTTTTTTAATATACTCACTTGTGAGTCAAAATACTGTACAATGTCAATGTGGGAAGTTAAGGCAAATAGTCAACTTCTTCTTAATGAAGGGACATTATCTTTTGGATTTAAATGAACCCAGACAGATCAATTTTTCTGGAGAAGGGTTCACTTTTATTCTACCTTATTATGTATTCTTGATCAAAGTCTTTGTTAAATATCTTTAAATTTATCAGAAAATAATAACATTTAAAAAATCTTACTATTATTTTAATAGTAAGCAGTAATGAGATCAGATATCATGTAGAGTTTATATTTTTCAAAACATAAATGTAACAGCTCATTTAGCAGTGTACTTTAAAATACAATAATAAATCATTAAAATTGACAGTAGTTGTCAGGAAAAATGAAATATATGTATTTTGTAATGTGTTCTCTTTTTTGCTTAAATGTTTACAAAATAATCACAGTTTGGGAAATTTTTAATAAACCACAAATGATCATTTGCTTTTACAAATGAGGACTTTGATTGTAAGAGAAAAATGTGATAATTAGTGTGTTGCCATTTATCACATTCATGAGCAAGAATTGAAATATTTGGGGGCAAGTCATGAGAACACCAATTAAAACACTTCAACATCCACCCTCAAGAGAAGATGTACCCCAATTAAGAGGGACTATGTTAGTTAGAAATCATTTTCTAAAAAAACCTTTTTTTTTTTACTTTTGAGGGGAAAAATATGATGCCATTGAGTGCAGTGACCCACACTTGTAATCCCCAGTACCCAGGGGGCTGAGGCAGGAGGAGCACAAGTTCAAGGTCATCCTGGGCAACTTGGTGAGACACTGTTTCCAAAAAAGGGGATTAGGGATGTAGATCAGTGACACAGCTTCCATAGGCTCAATATGTAGTGCTGAAAAAAAAGTAAAAAATAAAGAATCAATGCCAGCACTTTTTTAAAGTATTATTTTTTAAATACCTTTTTAAAAGTATTGTACTTAAGCAAACACATTTTCTAAAATACTGAGATAATTTAAGCTTTTTTTAAAAGAGGGCCAACTTCTTTAGCATATTTTACATATTATTTTACAAATAATATATAAAAATAATACTTTAATTTATAACAATTTAAAACAAAATTTTTTAAATCAGTTTTTTTTCCCTGAACACTTTGATGTTTATCAATCAACTTCTTTTGTATAAACGTCTATTTTTCTCTTAGTCCGGATAGAAGATGTGAACAAAAACTTTTTTAAAAAATAATAACAATAATCCCAATGTCTTTGGCCTAAAATCATTCAGAAATATAAAAACTCAGGAGGCAGTTATCTTGGCTAACACTAAGACATAATTCTTAGGAAAAAGGATGATTTTCCTAATGCCATCACAAGTTATCTTCATTAAAGCAGACCAGAGCTATTTCTTATCAGTTAAAAATACTTTATTTTGCATGATTTCATTTGCTACTTATAATTTTATGATGTAGGCAGAGAAATTATTATACTGACACAGCTTTCCAGTCCCAGTTCAAATATCTTGTTCATAAAACCTTCCCTAAGTTTATAAAATTCATAAATTCCTTCCTCTGTTCTCCCTTAGTGTATTAAAAACATTTACTTCACTATTTTAAGCATATAGTTCAAAATAGCAAAATATTTTAAAATATTTATTTAAACAAACAACAAACTGAAAAGCTCTGTTGCCTGACAATGCCCTCTTCATTATGCCTGTTAACACACTCCCAGTTGCTGACAGTGGAACTGACCTTGACCTAATAAAAACTGCCTTGCCCCAGAGTTCACATCTCTCTACCTAATGACCACCTGATAAAGAGTGCAAACCCCTGTCTCAAGAGAAGACGTGTTCTGCTACAGCTTGTTTTAGAATTCTCTAGAATCAAGGTGAAACTGGTTTAAATGTCTTCCTCTGCTCTGTTTAGGTTTCCCCAACTCCCTTCTCCTCAGACCCCTCTTTGATTATGTCACTTAAACAAGAGAGATGCTTTCTAAGAAATCTATTTCAAGTCATTCTCCACACTCACTGTTTCTGGTGATCAGAATCAACTTCTTTTAAGCGTGGCAGTAGTTTTGTCACCAGTTCTCTAATATACTGTTCTAACTGTAACATGCACATTTTGTTTTCATATTTTAACAGCTTCAAAATAAGAATGCTTTACAGATGATGACATTATTGTTATTGCTGGAGACATCATTTCTAACTTCAGACAGCAGACATTTCAGTGAACAAATGATTTAAAAGACAACTTGAAGAAGACATATGTCTTCACTGTTTTTCGAAAATTTTCCGTGGACTTTCTTTTGTTATATTCAGGATAACTAAAATTTGTAGAAGGAAATTTTATTGACTTGGGAAAATTCCAGACAACAGAAGAATATTCTTTTCTAGATACATTACAGCACTAATATTCTTGATAATGTAGTTCCATATTGTGTGGAAAATAAATTTAGAAACCAAGAACTCTGAAATATAAAATGGTTTTAAGAGAATCAGTTTTGACTGTAAAGATGTTTCTAAGAATACATTATCAATATAAATATAGAAAATATTTCTTTTTAAGTAATTCATAAAGGACTTTTTCAAAAACTATTAAATATAATTTGTGTGTGTATGTGGCGGGGGAGAGGCGGGGTATCAGGACATGAACTCAGGGGCTGAGCCACATCCCAAGCTCTTTTTATTTTTTATTTTTCAAACTTTGAGGCAGGGTCTTGCTAAGCTACTTTAGGGCCTCCTAAATTGCTGAGGCTGGCTTTTAACTTATCATTCTCCTGCCTCAGCCTCCCAAAGCACTGGGAAAAAAGGCATGTTCAACCTTGCCCAGGTCAAGTACAATTTCTTAACCCATTTTGTCTTAATGTTCCAGGTGTGAAACACCTATAGAAAATTAAATACTATAATTATATTATATGTAATATAATTATATCATGATAATGCAATTTTACTATAATTGTAATAAAATTAATTAATATAATAATATATAAACTCCTATTTATGATTTTCAACTTATTTTAATTCCTTTGCATCAATTTTGTTGAAATAGTTGCAGGATTAAAAATTGGGACATAATAGATCAATAATACAATTAAAGGCAATTAAGTCATTACTTTTTTTTTCTTTCTTACTGGACCATTAAAATAGTAGTGCATGATACAACAGGGATGTCTGAGAGTAAATATAAGTATTCAAATATGGTTGTATTTCTGGTTATATGTCTTGGTTGTGCAAAAATTTTTTGGCTACTCATTGACTTTTTGTTATTGTAGATAGAATATTTGTATTGCAAAATTCCTTATAATCAGTTTCTTAATGTATCCATACCTACTCTCATTTAAGTAAATATTCAGCATTTCTGTAACAAGGTGTTACACTCTTCTTTTAGGCCTGTTATTTAACCAATGAGTAACCAAAAGGAAGTCTTTTATCAGAGTCACCTCTGGTTCCAGGAACCACAGATCTGGTGTGTGTACCAGATAGGCTCTTCTTTTTTGGCAACACTGTGGGACATCAATCCTTGCTTCTAGTTGTTAAACTGATGGAAGTTGAATTTTATTAAGTGTATTTTCATCTATTGATCAAAAGTTCTCCACTTTCAATTTGTTAATGTCATCATTTAAACTGATAGATGTAAAAATCATTGTTACTCTTTTTTAAAAAATTATTTTTTTTTAGTTTTAGGTGGACACAATATCTCTATTTTATTTTTATGTGGCGCTGAGGATCAAACCCAGTGTCTCATGCATGATAGGCGAGAACTCTACCACTGAGCTACAACCCCCAGGCCATTGTTATTCTTTTAATAAATTCAGTTTTTAATCTGTAATGTATTTTTTTGTTGTTTATTATGATCTTCTCACATTTTGTCATCTTTCCTGTAGTAATTTTGTTAATCTGCGTTTTTCTAGAAAATGTTCATGTCTTTTGGACTCTTTAATTGACCAGTCTAAAACATCATATAATATTCTTATATAATTTCTTTAATTTTCTTATAAACTTATTATAATGAAATTTTCATTTTCTATACTATAGATGTTCATTATGAAATTTTCATTCCCTATACTATAGATGTTCATTTTCTCTCTTAGGCTTGCAAAAATTACTGTTTTTAAATTAATTATTACTTTAAAAAATATCTGATTTATTAATTTCTTTTTTATTAATTCTATCCTTTGGTTTATGTGATGCTAGTTCTAGACTCATAAACTGAATATTTGACTTATTTTTACAGTCTTGTAATTGTAATTTAGAAACATTTAAGGATCTCCATGTTTTCCTGAGTATAATTCTAATTGCTTTCCACAAACTTAAATATAAGATTCTTATTTTCTAGGTAATTCATCATTTCAGTTTTGATTCAGGAATTTTTTACAAGAGTCCCCCCCCCCAATTTCAAAGGTTTGGGCAGTAATTCCTTGTACTTCTTTTTGGAATATATTTTTTCAGTGACCAAATACATATTTGATTTTTTCTAAACTTCTTTTTTATATGAGTGTATGGCAATTTTATATTCGATTAAGCTTAGCATTGAGTTTTGTTGTACCCAGATCCTTTACTTTATTAGTTCTTAGAGGCTATGGTTTCATAAAAAGCAAATAACAGTGGGAATTAAAAGACCTAAAATCTAGCTTTAGCTTTGTTACTAGTGAACTGTAATTTTATGCAAGCTATTTTCTCTCCTTTGGTATAATATAGAACTGTCCAAAAAATTTTGTTGTGATAGTGAAAATACTCCAGAGGTGCTTTGTAAGATATGGTAGCCACTAGCCATTGAGCCCTAAAAATATGGCTAGTGTGAGTGAAGAACTGAGTTTTTATTTTTCTTAATTCAGATTTATAGCCACATATGACTAGACTAACTGATCGGATAGTTCAGATTTAATCTGTGAAATTAAAGTTGGGCACCAAAAATCCTAAGGGAACCCAATTCTAAAATCTTAACTTTCAAGCTGTGGTTTTATACCTTCATAAAATACTGTGACAAAATGGAAAATATGAATAGTTGGTAAAAGTCCAAAATTTTTCCACCTCTTTCAAGCTTGTACCATTTTTGAGACCTAGAAATCATCTATATTTCAGAATTGAAGCTATGATAATCTAAAAGCTTTGAAATGTGGAGTTATTTAGTGAGGGTTAGCTTCTAAAAGTCAACCCTAAGGTAAAAATCACATTATGCTTATGAGTATGCTTTACTTCTTCATCAAATGTGGGGTAAACCCATGAAATCTATCACATATTCTTTCCTCAGGGGGCTGTAGAACAAAAAAAAAAAGATATCAAATCTGAAATTCCAAATTACAAATTACTTAGAAATTAATGAAAATGAGAAATTTATATCAAAACTTGTGAATTATAACTAAAATTATTCTCTAAAAATGGAGAGTCTTAAATGATTTAATTATTTGCAGAAATAGTGCATTGTTGGTTTCCTGCTTGCTTGCATACCTTACCAGTGTGATGCCCATGGTAGATTGTAGGACGTCCAGTGCGGGGTCATGTTAGCACTCGATGTGTATCAGTAAGACCCTCAGGAACAATGCCAGATCAGATTGTAGTTATTGTTGTTAACGGTCAAGTAGAGCAGTTGGCTTCCAATTCAGAACCATATGAAATGATGATGAATATTTTTAAACCCTAGAGTTTTTCTAATGAGTTCTCTTTTGATCAGCTTTTTCATTGCTCTCACCAAAAGACCTGACAAGAACAATTTTGAGGAGGAAAGATTTATTTTGGGGCTCAGTTTCAGAGGTATCAGTTCATAGATAGCCGACTCCATTCTTCAGGGCCTGGCATGAGGCAGAACATCATGGAACTGTATGGCAGAGGAAAGAAGCTGGGAACATGGTACTAGGAAGCAGAGAGACAGAGAGACTCCACTCACCAGATACAAAATATATACCCTAAAGGCACAGCCCATATCCTACATACCTTCAGTTACTACTCAGTTAATCCCTGTCCCAATTAATTCAATGACTGTGTTAAGACTGCCACAACCCAATCATTTCACCTCTAACCCTTCTTTCATTGTCTCACACATGAACATTTGTCGGACATTTCACGTCCAACACATAACAAGTTCACATTACATATGAGAGGATATGAGGTCAGGATTGAGTGAACATGGGTTTTCCACCTCCCATTTAGACCTTTACCATCCAAATACAATGCCAGGCAAAATCATTACCATTTTACATTTATCTTTCTCTCACCCTTCTTCTCCCTCGAATTTCCCTAAGTAAAATGAAGATAGTTTAACTTGGTTGTATCCAGTCAACTCAGTGTTGTATTAAAGTAATAACTTCAGTAGGTCTTTGAAGTATTTGTAGTAATAACTATATTTAAAGAGAATTAGTAAAGAATAAGATCCTTTATATGTTTTTGGATTATCCAAATTTTCCCATGTAAGTACTAATTTCTAAATATAACTTTGTATATAGTATCAGATTCCCAGTTTTGTTACAGTTGTGCATAAAAGAGCAATTTTTTTTTTCATAAAGCCTGACACAAACTCCTTATGTTTTAGCTACTAGTCTGTTTTGCCTATTCTGAATTGTAGTTATAGCCTAAACATATCTAAGTAATCAGAATCCTTAGTCTTTAGGTGCTGCAGTTACACCAGGCAGTTAGGGTCAGAAGTTAATTGAATTGATTGACACCCAGCTTGTGTCAGGTGATTTGAAGAATTCATTGGCATGAAAAAAACCCCCATACATTTGCTATCAGAAGTATTAGGAGTATACAGTTGAGGAGGTAGTATGTATTTTTTTGCATTTCCTCTAAAGAGATTTATTCTCTCATTTATTTATTGACTTAGTCGTTTATTTGCATCAATATATACTCATGTGTATTTGGTACTTTTAGTTGTAATGAAACACCATGTTATTTATTTTCATGCTCAGATGTTCTAGTGATGGTCCTTGGGAGCTCCTTCAGTTTGGCTCTTATACCTCTTTGGCATGCTTCCATTCTTTTTATTCATATATTTTCTTAAGCACTACAAGATACTCATCATTCACATATCTATATATATACCTATATTTATATTTCTATATATTCACATATCTATATATCTATATCTATCTATATTTCACCCCCTACAATCATACAATCAGCTATTTCTTCAAAGATATGTCTTTTCTTTTACTGGAGAATGGTATTTAGATACTAAGACCTTGATGCTAGGTGTGCTTATTACTGTGGGGTACCATTGCTTCTAAGTATTCTCAGTGAACAGATCTGTAATGGATGTCTCCATACTAATAGTTTTGAATAACAACAATAAAAAACTTTCCACCTTTAGACCTACTCACTGAAGGTAGAGGGGAAAAAAAACTTCTTCCTGATTAACTATATTTCAAGATGGTATTAATGGATTGTGTCTTCAATTTCTTAGTAGTAGGGCTAGCAAATGGCACTTTGGAATGAAAATATTGATTTTTTAAAGTTAAATATGCCCAACCTTTAAATATTTGTTATGCTTAAGCGCTATAAGATCATATCAGCCATGCTGAGGCATTAAAGTAGTAAAATCTTGTTTGCTAAAACCCTGCTTCTCATCTAAGAGTGTCCTGAATTCAAAATGTTCTTCTTTGGACCATAAAATGAAATTGAAGTATCAGGTTTTCACTTACACAGTACTTGGCTTTTATTACTGTTTAGTCATGTGTTTTACATCCATTTCTGGTACTATAAACAGTGAAGAGAGAAAATTAATGAAACCATCAAGATTAAAACTTAAAAGTTTATCTGTGAAGTTCAGGGAGTTGAAACACTGACATATCAAAAACTGAGTTGAGGTTTATGTCTTGAAATATTCTTGTGTCTTCTGACCATCTTTGTATTTCATTTTGGAAAAAAATTTCTATATTTTTATTCTTGTCTCGGTGTTCTTTTACTGATGAAACTTCATAATTTACTTGACTTTTATTAGTTTTTCCTTAAATCCTTTTGAAAATTTTAAAGTAATGTTGGTATACAAAAAGGGGTTCATACTTGATGTGTATGTTTTGATCAGTGTGTCTATAAGTATATACCTGCTAATCCATCATGATAAACAATACTATAAACTTAGCCATCACCTTCTTCCAGTTCTCTTTTTTTCCCCTCTACCCTGCATATGGTAAGAATATTTAACTTAAAAGGACTACCTTCTTACTTTTTAAGTATATAGTGCATTATTTTGAACTCTATACCTAGTGCTTGCTTTCTGTTCTAGGATCTCATCCTGAATGCCACATTACATTTAGTTGTTAAATCTCCTCTTTGGTATCTTTCCTGGTTTTTGGTGACCTTGACAGTTTTGAGGAGTCCTAATCAGACATTTGGTAAAGTGTCCCTCATTTGGGTTCTCTGATATTTTTCTCATGGTTCAATTCTGCTTTCAGTATTTCTATTTCTCATCACTGAGATATTCACCAAAAAGTTTATGTGTTTTACTGTTACTGTCTCTGAAAATAATTCACATTTTCCTCCTACCTCTGGCACATTTGGCTTGAAAAGATAAGAAGGTAGAAACTAATATTCTATTTACATTGTTCTACATCTTTCAGAAATATTAACTTTTTGGCAAATAGCTCAAAGTAATTCTATTAACCTGTCTTCTACTGTTTGAAAAAGTTGTTTCTTCTCACCTTATCCTCCCCAGCTTGAGAGGAAGCCATTTTTATCTTCTAGGAGCACTAATTTAAATTTCTAACACTGGGCACTGCCTGTGGTCTTCGGTCCCTTCCCCAGGGTTCAGGCTCTTTAGCCTCCTCTGTGCTTCCTTTTTCTGATGATCGCTTCCCTTTGGGCACTTAGGCTTCCATTGGCCTGGGTGGAAAGATGTTTTCTAGGTTCCCCTAGTCCTGAAAGTGGGGCTTTCTCAGCAACCAGAGATTAGACCTAACTTCCAGAGGACTCTTGAACAATGACCAAAAAGGTGTAAAATTGCCAGGAATGTTTATAGCTGTTGACCTCCAGTAGGGTCTTAGTGGCCATTAAACTGGACCATCAACTGAATCCAGAGGACACCTGAGTAGGTATTATTAATTTCATATAAAATCAAAATGGTGGTGTGTTCTTCCACTCAAACCTTTAATACTTGCTTATTAGGGCACCAAGATTTAGTATATATAGCATGCTGTTTCACAATTGCCCTTAGTGTTTTTTTTTAATTTTAAATTATCTTCTATATTATTTTTTGATCCTTTCTACAGCGCCTAGAAACACTGGTAATGATTTTGATGTATTTCTTAATGTTCTTTCAGTCACTGTGTCTCTCTCTGTGAAAGTTCCATCCAGCTGTCAGAGATGGCAGTGTAATTACAGTAATTCCATAATTGTGCTCTTTAGAGCTTTGCAGACAGTGGGAGGAGGTGATGGAGCAAATTTGCTTCTGCCCATGGTACTAGTTCTCACACCCTCTTTGAGGAATCAAAAACCCATGCCTTCTTTGAGAAATCAGAAAATAAAATTTCTGAGAATGGCTATTTTCTGATTGCAAAAGACATAGTAATAATTTTACATTCCATGTGAATGAGTTGGGATTGATGTATTTAAGTACCTGCAGGATCATAAAAATGATTGTTACCTTTCCATCAGTATTTTAGCTGTCATTTTGTAATGATTATACAGGGATCTCCTAAAAATAACAATTTCAAACAATTCTGTGTTAGTAAATGGGGTCTATTATTACCCCCACCATTCCCCACTATCTGCTTTTATGAGATTAGGTAGAACCAAGTATGTGGAATTCCTGTGTTTGTACATCATGCGTGGTCATATGTGGGCAATTTCTTATGATTTTATTACATTTCTCTCTCTGATCCAATGGAAGGGAAAAATAATCCTTGGGTTTTTAAATACAGTAATTATTCTTTTTCTGTAACATACAAGGCCAGAAGCTGCAGTGCTAAGCCATATTTAATAAATTCAATCAAATAACTTACTTATTACAGTGTAATAATCATTTTAAATGAAAACAAATCCCCTTATGTCTACCCTGAAACACTTGCTTCAGTACTTTACTTAGAAGCATTTTTGTAGGAGGTCTAAGAAAACAAGGTGAATTCAGCCGTTTGCTTGATGTTTGTTTTCATCTCTGCAGCATTACGAATAGACTTTGTGAAAACTGAAACCACAACTTCAAAACAGAGCTAGAAATAACACAGTTTTCTCTTCTGTTCACTTTATTAATCCAGCAAATAGATCAGGAAGCTCATCCGTCTGACCTTGTAACAAAGATGTTAGCCTATGCAACATTCCCCATTTATAACAATAAAACTGTCACACATTGTAACTTAGGAAAAGATATAAACTTCATAATTCTAACTACTCACTTAATGAATGCTTATTAATTTCAGGTAAAAAGGTGACTTAAAGGCCTTTGTGTAATTAATGGCAATAAGTTTTATATATATTGGTATTTTTTCTTTGTTTGGAGCGTTAAGGTTTCAAAAGAGAACTATGAATAGCTTCATGAATCGTCTTTACACTTTTATGAAATGAGAAACTCAGTGTGGTTAATAGCTAAGAACAGAACTTGTTTTTCTTATTTGAAGTTAACTGATTTCTTCTGGAAATGGAAAGTAGACCGGGGAGAGGAAAGGGTCCACCCAGTGCTCACACCCAGGGTCAGCGGTGGGTATCCTGACCTTGGGCCCCTCTTCTGCCTAGCTTAGTTTCTGTCTCTTTCTTATTTCCTCCTGTCATAGCTTAAACTCTATAACTTTTTCTTTTTGTAGGTAAAGCCCCAAGTTTTTTTTTTAACATTTTTTGTTGTAGTTGGACACAACACCTTTATTTTATTTATTTATTTTTATGTGGTTCTGAGGATTGAACCCAGCACCTTGCATGTGCTCGGTGAACACTCTATTGCTGAGCCCAGCTCCAGCTCATAAAGCCCCAAGTTTTCATCAGCCTCATTTGTCCAACTTAGTTCTTCATTTCTCCTCTTATATTTTTGCAAATAAAGCTTTGATTGAAGCTGAAAATTAGTTTACCTAAGCAAACAGTAAAAAGACCTGTCATGTGTCAGTCACTGCATGGTGGGGCTAGAGTTGAACAGCAGAATGGGAGACTTACATTCTAATGATAAGGCAATGCCTTACACTGTGACAAGTGAACTCAGTCAGGGATGTTGAGACACAAATGCTGAAGAATAAGAACAGATGTACTGGTAGCTGGATGTGGTCTCCAAGGCCCCCTATTGTGATTTAAATTGCTGGATAATGTGGGGATGGCTAGAGAGGGGAAAAGGTCACTGTCATAAGAAATCATTTAAATGGTAAATACCTGTAAGGCTGTGCCACTACCTGCCAGTGGGCCAACAGCCCTTATTTTAATGAAGGTAATGTGATAAAAAAGAGGGATTTGTGAGCATGCCATGAGAACACCCAAGAGAGTTCCCTAATCCCATCTTACTGATGAGGTGGGACAGAGGTCTGTGGACACTTCTTGGAAGAGTAATGATTTGATACATAAAGGATAACGTGGTGTTCACCAGATGGGAAGAGAGTGGGATCTTAAGACATAGTGTGAAGCCATATGCTACGTACAATCCATTCACAGGTCCTGGAATGGAAGTGGGATGTAAGGAAATAGGGATGGGAGCAAGTAATCAGAGGCCTTGTCCGCTAGGCAGAGGTGCTGGGCAGTGACCCTGAAGTGTGTTGAGGAACCACTACAAGTCTTAAAGCAGTACATCAACACAATCAGATGATCCTTGTTGAGAAATCATTTCATTTTCATAGCTATGAACTGGACAGGTTCAAGAGGAATAAGGGTAAACTTGGGATGACCCATGGAGCTTATCACAATCTTTATACTTTGTGTTTTCTTTCACGGTGCTGAGGATCTGTCCCAGGGCCTTGCATTTGTTAAGAAAGTGCTATGCCACTGAGCTACACCCTCAGCTGTATTACAGCTTGTGAGGGAGAAATTGTGAGGACAGGGAAAGGTCAGTTTCAGGAAGTATTGGGAAAACTGGAGTTCTTAGCAATTGAATGCCTGGCTGGTTGTGGATATGGGGGAGAGACAAAAGACAAGGGAGTCCTAATGTGGATCTTGGGGGCGGAGGTTGGCCATTAATTGAACCAGGAAGTTTAACAGGTGAGCCTTGATAAAGATCGCTAATTTAGTCTGGATCATACTGAGCAAGGCAGATATTAATTCATTAAATCAATTTTTATTTTTTACTCACCTAGAACTAAAATGAATATCCCATATAGGCAGCAGGCCTCTCCTGTGTGGTAATTTGGGATTGCGCTCCCTCCTTGGAAGCTCCTCCATTTTCAGCTTGTAGTTTAGAAAATGGAAAAATATGGAGGATTGTTCTTGCAAGGTTTTATGGTCCAGTCCAGGAAGTCTCACCCATCACTTTGTTCTGCTTTCCACTGGCCAACATTAAGTCACATGACCAACTCTAACTTTAAGAAGTCTGAAAAGCCTACCTATGGGCTCAGGAATGAGAGGAAATGGCTTTGGCAATCATCCCACAGATGGCCACAGGGTGACTTACGAACACCGAAGTCTGAAACTCAGAGGGAAGACTTGAGCTGGAAATGTGCTTTTAGAAGGTGTGAGAGACAGAGGAAGTCTATCCTGAGGCTAGATGAAGGCCTCTTGGAGAACTAGTAGAGAAAATGGTAGGCCAAGGAGAGAACTCTTAATTTGGCCAACAGAAAAATGTGATTTGAAAAAAGGGTACTTAGGAGGAGCCTAAAAGCCTCAAGAGAGGTGGGAGGAACCAGGCAGGATGATGCCTTGGAAGCCTCTCTGTGGACAGGTTCAGGGAGTAGGTGGAATGCAATGTAGTGATCACATCAGGAATATGATAAACTCTCAAGGTGTCTACTGACTCAGGCAATTCACTATTACAGGGGTAATTTATGGTACTTCTCATTTTGAAGGGAGTCACTGCAGAAACCAGATTTTAGCTCTCTGAAATGAAATGTCAGGTTTATTTCATTCTGCTTTTGTGATGTGTTTTTTTAAAAACTCATAGTATGATGTATAACTGATATTTATTATATGCAATTTTGTTAACTTACCTAGAAATAGAGAACAAACATTTTTCTAGTTCCACATTAGTTGGTTCATGCAAAGAATTTATTCACCCAGGGTGTACAGTTAATCTGTGAAGGGAAAATCACTTTTTGTTTGTTTGCTTTGAAAACAAACAAAAAAGGGAATAGTCTGATGTAACTCTGTAACAACTTTGCTAAACTAAGGCAAATCTCGAATCAATTATTTTCTCTAAGGAAGTTATAAACAGTTTTCTGTGTGTTTAAACAAATGTTATTATTATCCTTAGTTTGCCTCACTCCTGTTCTTTAGCTAGGAGCATATTATGAGGGACTTTTCTTTCCTAGAGCATTTTTTTAAACAATGGGGAAGACAGAAATAAAGAGGTTTATATTTGGGTTGAGGTGGGAACTTAATATTCTGGTATTTAATGTTGAGCAACAAGCCCTAGTTTTTTTAATAAATCACTCCATGGCTATCTTCGCCTTTTACTTCCAATCGATTCACATTTTCTACTGTGGCACATAACATTAATTTTAAAATGCTTTAAAATTGTTTTTACATATTATAAATTGTTTCTCACTTAAGACCAGAATATTAAGAGGTAACAAATCTGGAAGTGAGCCTTTGCTACTGGTGTCCTAATGAAAAAGGTGGCAGCAAGAGTAATTTTCATTGTGTTTTATATTTTATTTTAAATAACATTGCACAGTTCTTTTCAAATGTCTTCATTTTACCTTTTGGTAAAATCCTTAAAATAAAGGTCATGTTGAAACCTTGAGTTACTATTTCTTTGTGAATCTAATTTAATATTTTTACTTTGATATATTGAGGTTTTTAATATTATTGCCTTCACAGTTTTACTTTCTTTAAAATTCTGGCATTTGCAAATAGGATCAAAGTAGGTAAGACATACAGAGAATATGGAGTTTAATTTAGATCTGTTTTCTACAGAAAAGGTAGAAATCATATTCATCTTTGTTTTTCTTTTTGTTCTTGTTTTACTGAAGATTGAATGCAGGAGTGCTCTACTCTTGAGGTACAACCCCATCCCTTTTTGAATTTGAGTCAGGATCACTATGTTGCTGAGACTGGCCTTGACCTTGCAATTTTTCTGCCTCAACCTCCCATGTAGCTGGCATTATATGTACCATCGCCCTGGCTTCAGATTCATCTGTTATTTCTAATTCCTGTTTTGAAATCTGGTCTGTATAGATCTTGACTAAATATTTGTGAATTGAAGATAATACTTGAATCAGTATCTTATTAAGAAAGTTATGTGATTGAGTCATACCAGAGTGTGCTGCATCTCTGGCTCATTTTATTGCAGTATTTTCTTCATACTTGATATCAGGGTCAATCCTTAACTGAAAAAGATGAGCTGGCTATGGGTTTAGCATCCAGCAATTATCTCCTCATTATGCTAGAGTTGCACCATTGAAGAAATGTATGGTTGCTGATGAGATTTTAAAGAAAGTCACACTTTGTGTCACCCTGGCCCAGTGCTTCAAACATGCTCAGAACTCTTCTTCATTACAGGCCTATTTTTCTCCAAGTATCATTTTTCCTCTTGTGATTTATTTAAGGTATATTTTTAGTTCCAAAATCTCACTGTTTTATCAGCTTCTGGTTGTGTATGTTGAATAGGATGTTGAATTGGGGGGAGGAAGATGAGAAAGGGGGTGGTGTCTGTATCTTTTTCAGGTTTTTTTTTTATTTTAACTTCTCAAAATCCCTTCCATTCATTCCTGTACTCGATCATTTGCTGAACAAGTATATTGTGCAACTATAAATGTCAAGTGGTACATTGGACATTTGGATTGCAGTACCTAGGACAATATCTGGTATAGTCATTTACTTTGTGAAGTAGTATACACACCCACTGTTTTAGTCAGCTTTTTCGCTGCTGTGACTAAACGACCTGACAAGAACAATCTTAAGAAGGAAAAGCTTATTTGGGGGGCTCATAGTTTTAAAGGTCTCAATTCATAGAAGACCAGTTTCATTCCTTGGGGCTTGAGGTGAAGCAAAACAATATGGCGGAAGAGGCGGAAGAATGTGGTTGAGGTAAGTGGCTTACATGATGGTCAGAAAGCAGAGAGAAACTCCATTCGCCAAATACAAAATATATATCCCAAAGGCATGCCCCCAACGACCCACCTCCTTTCTCTATACCCTGTTTGCCTTCAGTGACCACCCAGTTAATCCCTATCAGGGGATTAATTCACTGATTGAGTTGAGGCTCTGATAACCCAATCACCTGCTTAAGAACCTGGCTCAGGCTCCCTTCTGCCATGCAGCTGTAACAGCTCTAATTCCACACAGAATTCTCCCCTCTTCATTTAACTCATTTGGGCACCACATCATTGTCTCAGTTATACTAGCTGCTGTAATAAATAAGGCTTCTAATTTCTGTGGCTTAACACTCTATACATATATTTTTCATTGGTATTGGATAGTGCAGTGTGGTTCTGAATAAATGGTAATTGAAAGACCCAGGATGAGGGAAGCTCAATCATCATCCAGTCACCTTGGATGTCAGTGTCCAAATTACAGAGGTGATAGAGGAGGAGAAAATGCATATAAGACATTTTATGGGCCGGAGCCTGGAAATCATAACTATCACCTTCTTTTCTTCCATTGTCTATAACTCAGGCACATGGTCAACCCCACTTCTAATTGAAGTAGAGAGCTGGGAAATGCAAGTGGCTGGGTCCCAAAAGAATGCCTGGTAAGCTGAGTTTGAGGGATAATGATGAGTATGCCTTACATAACTGTGTTTTTCTGCCAGTGTAGATAGAATGACTTGTCTTCTTTTAGTAACTGACTGTTTCAGAAATCCTTTGGGAATTGAAATGGAGGCAAATGTTTTCTTTTTTTCTTTATTTTTTTTTCAATGCAATGAACATGTTAAAAGAGTAGGAAAACCAAATATTTGATGGTTTTACTGTTTATTTGCTAGAAATGCATTCTCTTGGGAGATACTGCTCTTCTCCTTTGTAGAATTGCTCTTCTCATCTGGCAAACTAGTTTGGTGAACCAATCCCCTTGGTGAAATCCCTGAGCCTCTTCCTTCCATTGCTGCTTCTCAGGGTCCTGCTAGAACTCAGAAGTACCTGTGTATTCATTCATCCATTCATCCATCCAGAGCAATGGAGAGAGAACATTTGAAATCACTGTAATAGGATTAAATACAAGAACATATGGAAAAGGCGCTTAGCTCTTACCTTTATGGTGAGGGAGAAGAAGGCAATGCTGTTTCTAGAGGAAGAAAGTTTGGTCCAGATCTCCTATTACTCAAGGATGTTTTTCTTCCCAGATAATGAGCTTTTCAAAGAAAAGAATACTCTTTTGATGGTCTTTAATACATTGCTCGACTTATGCTAGATGCTCACTAAGTCGAATTTTCCAAATGAGGATGTAAGTGAATACCTTGATAAACTTTACTATGCACTTTTCCCTACATTATTCTATGGAGTGCTCAACCCAGCTGTATGTTATAACAGATACTCTTCTTTCTGGTTTATAAGCAATGAACTTGTATTCAAGGAGATTTGATGTTTTGTCAGCAGCACATAGTGGGATAACAGAATAGATCTCAAGGTGTTCTGTACCCAATCTTGTTCATTTTTCACTCTTGGAAACAAACTAATTTACATATCAAAATAGGGCTTTGAGATTGATAGTGTGTGTTTTGGGGTTTGAATCATCCAACCACTGGAATCTCTTGGAGTGATGAAGGCTGTTCGTTTACAGTGAGTCAAGAATGTTCTTTTTACCAGAAATAAAGAGATGATTCTTCACCATGTTTTATAAGTGTGTTATGTTCCTCCTAGAACAGATTTTTTTGTACCTAGTAGGTACTCTATAAATATTTCTTAACTAATTGACAGTGATTTAAAATGTGTACATCAGATTTATCTAAATTGGACAAGCTTTCTGTTAGGAGCTGTCATAAATTCTACCTATGTAATCATTGTGTCACAGGAGATAAAATTTGCCTGTGGTGTATTTTAATCAAGGGATTTTTTTTCTTAAAGCACGCTAGCTTGTTTTTGTCATCTTTGCTGCTTCTTCTGTCTTCTAGCACTCACCTGCTTAGAGTCCACTCAGGACTGTGGGAGCATGGGAAACCTGGATGCTCCTACTGTCACAGGTTGAAACATGTTACAATAAAGTTGCTTTCGTGTCTTCCAGTGCTCTAAACTATCAAACTTTAGCATAGGGATTTATGAGCAACACTGGTCATTTCCATGTCTGACTTATCAATATTTCATACCATGAAGGTATCAACATTCTTTACATAAATATAATGTCCTGATGCTCAGTTCATTAAAGTTGCAGCTGATGGAGAATGGAGATATTGTTTATAGAAGTTTAAAATTAAAGATTTTCACACAGGTACTCTGCTTCAGTTCAAACTTACATGTCTGAAACGACCCTCCACACCTCCCTCCCAGCTAATGATTGCCTGCTGCCACCCATCTCATCCAGTGGCCGGCTCTGAATCATTAAGCATGAGACTCTTTGCTCCTTTCCTTTGGACCACTCATCTAATGTTGCATTGGCATCTAAAATGTCTCTGAAATCATGAAATTCGAGACCCTGTTTTAACTCCAAGTTTTGAGTGCCTTTCCTAATCTGCTTAGAGCTCTGAAATTAGGGGAAAACAGCTGAGAGACAGATCTGAGTGTTTACTGTCAAATCAGTTGGAGGATTTAGGTTAAAAAATAAATAAAATTTTAAGGAAATTTCAATGTTAGAAGATATTTCTCTTCAATATACTTGAGAAAGAATTTGTTCCATCATCTCTGGAAGCATTTGCTTTTTTCAAAACTCTGTAACCAGGAGATGGAATAGACAGTGAGAATTTTTCAGAGTATGTGGTGTATAGAAGAAGGTGGCTGATTAATGTATGATGAATGACAGAATGGACAGACAAAAATAGGATCCTGAGCTTCCATTTTCTGTTTTTGCTTAACAGGAATATTTTTTTCCAGTTTGTTTTATTTTTTTCAAGAGCAAGATACATGCCAAGTGTTAGATTCACGTTTCACATTAATTGTTACTACAGAAACACCATTAGTGCCTCAGTCTACTGGCTAATGTCATTTTAATCCATAGGATATCCAAGAGTACTTTTGAAAGTGTCTATAATGAAGGACTTAGTGGTATCAGTGTTTAAAAAGAAACAAGTGAATTTCAGGAGTATTAGAATTTTAATCTGATACTTTTTTCCAGAATTCTAGAAAATGTCTTAAAATTTCTCTTATCTGATGATTGTCTTATTACTAATAAAGCATTAACAAAATCATGTTAACCATGCTTAATGAAAGTAGCATTGTAATATGTACACTGAACTTTGTCCTTCAACCATAGAATAATAGGCTAACAAAATGTTAGATGGTTAAGTTTCATGCGCTAAGCCAGGAGACTCAATGAGTGTTTCATTATTCTAGTGACTTCTTTTTGCAATGAATTTTGATCTCCTATTTTGACAGAAGTGAAAGATATAGAGTTACTGATTTTCTGTCTCTGTTTTTCAGGGAAATATGGTGAAAGGAATGGGAGGTGCTATGGATTTAGTGTCCAGTGCCAAAACCAAAGTGGTGGTCACAATGGAGCATTCTACAAAGGTACCATGTACTATGCTTTCCTAATCCTGCTTCTGGAAATTCACAGTACACCAAAATGTGGCACCCAAGGTCCCTGACTGATTTATATTGTTTTGCTCAGTTTATTCAATGTAATAGCATTATATTTTATAGAGGAAGATGACAATAAAAGTAGTTATTTATTACTATTTGGCTAAATGTTTGTTTAACTTTGAGTGAAGCCAAATCTAGGGGTGTTCTTCAAATAATTGCCTTTCATACACATTGAAAGGACAAGTTTTAATGTCTTCAAAGGCAGTAAAAAATATTGGGGCAGATGTATTGTTCTGGTTCTTAGATGATTATAGTTGTTGCTCACTGTGTTCAAAATGAGAAGCACAAAAGAGTGTAGGTTTTAATAGCAGTTGTTTTCAGATGGACAATATGACCTCTTAAAAGATCTGCAAGATGTCATTTCCAGAAGGTGTCAGAAAATGGTGGACATGGTGATAGCAAGTGTTCTCATTCTGGAAAGTATTTTACTTTAATAAATTATGGTTATATATGGATTGCTAATATGTGCTAAGCACAGCTAGGCTTTGTCAGCGACCAAGACCGGGCAAAAATCACTGATGTCATGGAAGCTCATTTTCAACCTTCTTTCTCTTCTTTCATCCTATAATAATCAGAGCTACACTTTATTGACCTTTTCTCTGTGTGTCAACAGTACAGTTAGCATTCTGCAAGTGTTTGTGTATACAAACCCATGACCACAGAGTGGTTAAATCACTTGCTTGATGTCATGTAAGAGTGGATTGAGATTAGACCTGGGTGAGACTCCAAAGCCTATCTTTCTAACCTTGGAGCTGTCCTGTCATTAATTACAACTTTCTTCCTTGTTCTCAAATCAATGTCTTTAAACCAACTGATTTAATCACTTTCCTGACCTTCACCACTAACTTCTGCTGATTTCATTATAGCTGATATTGTGTGGTACCATCTTCATTTTCAATGTCTCCTGTTTATTGTCCTCTATTTATCATCATTTTTAAGTATTAAAATCTGGTTCTCCCTGAGAGACCTGCCAATATGAGTGGACACTGTAGTGCATTTGATTTGTTTTTATTTAGTGATGCAGCATTGCATAAGATCATGGAGCTGGAAGATTCACACTTCGTTTGGCTCCCCTGGGGGAATTCAGTTACAAAACCATGTGATGCGTGCTTTGAGATGGTTTTGTTGGGAAAACTGCAATGAATATGAATTATCATTAATTGTTTAGTAAACAGTGGGAATGAGAAGTGGTGCATAAATGTGGAACAATAAAAATGGAGCCAACACAGGTGACTTCTGAGCGCAGAAGCATCCAAAGTACTTAATTTCAGAGGTGGAAGGATGCCAAGCTTGCAAATCAAATCTATATCTTTTTTGGAACATAATGTCTATTTGGAGAAAACTCTTTCCAACTTCTCTTTTGTTGTTACTTTAGTGTTGAAGTATAAGCACTGAAGTCTGACTTACTTTGGATTATTTTTGTGCATTCGTTTTCAAAATATTAGGCCTGTGTTTAGCACATTTTCTCTCTTGTCTTTTTCTCTTTCCCTCTCACTCCGCCTAAGTCTTTTCTTTCTCCTCAGCTAGAATTTCTGAAAGTGGAAAATAAATGGTACCTCATACTTTGAACCAGAAATCCCTTATTAAAGCTTTCTACAGAAGTAAGATAAATATTTTTACCTTTTCTTCCTTCCTCTTCTCTCAGAGGGGAAATAAGCCCTGAGTTTTAGAGTAGAATTGGAGTTTGGTATTTTTTCCTAGATACTTTCATTTGAACAAAGCAATAAAAAATGTACTTGTGTTTAAAAGAATTGTAATGGTTTGTGCACACATAATAGTTAGGTAACCTTGAAAACTAACCAACAGTGTCGCTTCTGACCACCCTAAAAATTTTACCTGTGCACCTACCTATTCTGTTGCTGTTCAGTATTATCTACCTGAACATATGGACACTGGCCCAGCTCCAGGCTACAAGGGGCCTGTGCCACATCTTTCCTGCATCTGTTACTTGGCTATAGGTTGGAATGGAGGCAGAGAGAAGGCTCCTCACTCTTGGTAACCTTTCCAGTTAATGACCAGTTCACAGCCAAAGGGAATGATGCCTAGTGTTTCTTAAGACATGAGAGTGAAAAATTTTTGCAATGAATGTTTAAAACCTAAGAAAAGAAATATTATATTCTTGGGCCAACAATTTTTTTTCCCTGTGAGTGGGTGGACCTGTCCACCAGTTTTTTTAGGTGCAGCTTTCTTTTCATTCTTTTCCCTCATCTGTAGAGTTACAGGTGCAGATTATTTATAAATACATCATTGCCTGACCTTTCAAAGCATGCCTTTTTGTAATTGTTCTAATAAGAGAAAGGAAATTCTTTCCTTGGAAGCCTTTGCAACTAGCTCTTTTCATTAGGGTAGGGACCAACAACTTCTGAAACCCCAAACCTGGCTGCCTACTGGTGCTGCTTTCAATTGACCCCTGCCTTCAGATGACCTTCCAGATGTATGACAAGGGCAGGCATCAAACTGGCAATGTAACATAATTCTCACTGAGGCTGAGAAATGAGGGTTCCAGGCAAAATTATGAAGTAGTCAGGTTTTTTATTTCTTTTTTCTTTTTTAATGCTCCCTTTTTAAAAAGCTTTTTTTTCCCATCTCTTTATATGTCCCATCTTCTGCCCTCTAAAACTGGGAGGGAAAGGAAGAGCAGAAAGGAGTGATAGCCCTGGTCCCTTGTGTGGGGTGCTGGGCAGGGGCTACGCAAGCTTAGTCTCAGTTTCCCAGTGACCCTCTGACGCATCATTCAGGACTATCAGGATATATACGGCTCAGAAGCTTGTCCAGGTAAGGGACAGGGCTAGGACTTTGATTCAGTCTGTCCCTGCCTGTCATCATCATGCTGAACTGGGCCACCTCTTTACAAAACTGACTCTGCACCAGCAGCTCCCAGGTCTGTTCTTTTCAGAAAGCTTCAGGTTTTAGAATTACTCCTTTCTTTGCCCTTGCTTTCTTGGGCTGAATTCCTTCTTGCTTTGGTGAGATAGATATCAGTAAAATGCTTAAAGGAACACAATCCGAGAATACAGTTGTGCCCTTAGAACCTGCCTTTCTCTCTTCCATTATTATAATCTTGCAAGTTTTACCAGGGCATATAGTATCCCAGGGACAGACTCCCCTGCATATAGATACATTTATGCCACCAGGCTTGGTTCAGTGGGATTTGAACATTTCTGATCTCTATTTTCTGAGCCATGTCCTTTAAAGACAAAACCAATGACTTTTGGACTTCCTTAGTCCTTGTTCTACCCATCTGATAAAGGCCTTAAATAGAGCAGCACCCTTGGGCTCCAAGTTGTAAGCCAGGTGCAGAGGGCTGCAAAGCTGCCCCCCACCCCAGCTGGGGTCCATAGGTGCCCTGTCCCTTTTTATAGCCTCCTGCCAGGACTCCTCAGAAATCCATCCTCAGCCCTCTTGTCTTCTTACCATTTACACCTTTCCTAGGTGCCATCTACTATTTTTGGAGCAACTATTATTTTTCACTGAGTGGCTTCATAATCTTTTTTTTTCACATCAGAATTCTCTTGATGAGATCTAGAACTATATTTCTAACTACCTATCAGACAGCTCTGCTGGGTTGATTCAGAACCGCTTCAGCTCCAACACATTCCCATGTGTATCCATCCTTTCACCCAATTATGTTCTTCCTCTTTTTGCCCAATAGAGAAGTGGTGATTTCCCAGTCCCTGTCTGAAGACACCCATGCCGCCTTTTGATCTTTACCCTCCCTTCACCAAGCACAGTTAACATTGCCTTAATGGAGCCAACAAGTATTTACTGAGCACCACTGTACACAAAGCATTGTCCTACCTCGGGCTTCTCACAGACAGATCCCACCCCAAAAACCCTGATTTCTAAGTCTCTGTGACAAAATTGTTACAACACCTGTCTGATGCCTGCATTTAGATAGATGGTATGAATGACCAAAGGGATATTTTTGTTGCTTTGTCTTGAAATTTGATAGAATTTCTTTATATGAATGTATTGATTCATTGAGGACCTACTATGTACTGGTAATATTGTGGGGTCTGAGGATATAAAAGCTGGTGACATGTGGTCCTTTCTATAGGCAGCTCAGAGTCCCCTGGAGAAAGAGTCATAGAAAAGAAGAATTAACACCTAAGAAAGAAGGGTGCAAAGCAGTGAAGAGTTTCCAGTGGGACGTGTGGAGCACTTCCAGGCAGGGCTGAAGGGTGGGGGCAGAGTTTGAGAGGGAGAGCGTGGTTGCAGGGGATGGAGAACTAGACACAGGGCAGTGTAGGTCTGAGAACAAGAACATGCTAAGGGAGAAGGTTTAAATGCACAGATACACACATAGTAGCCAGAGTGGCTTTTAAAGAAACATAAATGAGACCATGACATTTCTTCCTAGCTCCAAAAATCTATGGTTTCACGTCGTGCTTTGATTCAAGGCCAAACACTTTGCCACTGTCTCCAGGGCTTACCTGGTTTGATGCTATTCCCTGCCTCTCTGGTTCCATCTGTAACTGTTCTCCCTCTCCCCAACTTAGCTTCAGCCATACTCCCTGAAAATTTTGGAACCTTCTAAGCTATGTCCTGCCCTGGGGCATCTGCACTTATTCTCCATGTCTGGAATACCTTTCCCCAGATATCTATATATTTCACTCCCTCACTTCACTCAGACTCAAAATACCAGCGAGGCTTTCCCTCACTGTTCTTCTGATGATCCTAACTCACCTTCTTCACTAGAATGCATCAAGCTCCTTGAGATGGCAGGGGGGTCCTGTCTGTAAGAAGCACTCAGCAGAATGGTGCTTGGCATACAGTTGTATCCATGAATGCTTGTTGAATTCATTAATTATTCAGATAAGAAGTTTATTTTGAACATACGGAGGACTTTTGGTCTTTTCTGAGATGTTGCATGTTTATCACTTCCATTTTGTTCTTACAGTACGCCTGTGACATAGGTCTTATTATTTCCTTTCCAAAGACAGACAAACTGAATTCCATAGGGATTAAATATTCTGATAAAAGTGCAGCAGAAAATGAACAACCAAACCAAACCAAGCATGTGCTTCCTACCTCTGGGTCTCAATTTTCTTTTGCTAAAGTTTTCTGGCAAATATCATCACCATGAACAACATAGAACAAGGGTTTTGTTCTCAGTTTTGAGTATTGGAAATGTATTCCTAAGAGTATAACTTCCAGAGCAGAAAAGCAAAGAAACAGTCACACTTGTCATTTACTGTAAACAAGAGAAGCTTGGCCACCTATTTTTGAGAACATAATTAAGGCCTGCATTTCTAAAACAGGTTTAGATTTTATTTTTATTACAGTAGGAGGTCTGAATTCTCAAGGGATAAAAGAATCATAATTATATTGTTAAGAAGGTGGGAGTAAATCTTAGGGAACAATTTTCTAATTTAGTTTAATCAGTGTCTAGTAGCACAGGTCTCTTAAAAAAATGTTGAAGACTATTTTCTCTTTTATTTTCTGTGAAGAACAATCATAAAAGTTTATTCAAGTTTATTCATTATATTTTTTCAGACCAAATATATTACTAAAAATAAAAAAAGAAAGTTTTATTGTTTTAATCCTTTCTTGGGAATCATTCCTGAAATAATTGTCAGCTAAACTGAAAAGTATCCCAAGGTAAATAAAGTATTCCTTGGCTAGGAATAGTAATTCCTAATTAATATAGTTTCAACTGGTTTAATTTATTTTCATTCCTCAAAGCTTATTACTCTTTTGTAGTTTGTTAGTCAATATAGTAGCTAGGATCCATTTGCGAAAAAATTTGACCATTAAAAAAAATTGCCTGGCAGGCTAGGGTGTGTGGCTCAGTGATAGAGCATGCACAAGGCCCTGGGTTCAATTTCTAGTACCACCAAAAATGAAAGTAAGAAATCAAATTATTACATATTTTTTTCCTTTTAATTGTTCTTGTGATCAAATGCCTCCTCCCCCACAAACGTTATTCTGTGGGATGACAAGGTGTAACACAGTCAAACAGCCAGAGGGCTCTTAAACTTGTCTTCCAGAATTCAGTTAAGCCCATAACTTAAAATTTCATAACTTTGAGTTTATGTGCATGAGTACTCACATTTAAAAAAAAAAATGGAAAGAAGAATAATGCTAAGTGAAGCTTTGTTAGATGGCTTACCAATGCATGATTGGAAGGGAAAAGTAATTTCTTGTCACTTCTGCCATCTGGACATTAGAGACCCCAGGATGCAACCTTTACAGAGAAGATAAAGGCTCAGCTGCTATAATGATTTTTGTGTTATACTGAAGAAAAAGGGCCTTCTATTCTAAGACCTCAAAACCCTGAAGACTATTTTCAGGGAAATGGCTTGCTGTATCCATTGTCTCATTTGACTAGTTTTTCCCTTGTGAATTCCCAGTAACCACAAACGGTTATTGCATGAGCGATAAAGATCATTTGTAACAGCAAATGTTCTCTCAGTTATCTGAACCTCTCCACTGAAGTCCCCAGTGGATTGCCAGAATCTCTACTGAGTAGGTGCTGTATAAAGACCAAAAATATCCCATGAGGATGAACTCAGTATGAGTCATTTTATTCTGTCCTTTTATTCTGTTTACCTTGATTTTCTTTATTTAGCAAATTCCATTTCTCTCTTCTGGTTACCGGTCAATCATCATAGTGAGGTGACAGTCATGGATTTTCTAATACAATATTTCCTGATATTTTATATTTGGGGGTGTGTTCATTTGATTTTAGCATTAAGATTAGGGGAGAGAGTCTGGAGTTGTGGCTCAGTGGTAGAGCATTGCCTCGCACATATGAATCACTGGGTTTGCGCCTCAGCACCACATAAAAATAAATAAATAAAATAAAGGTATTGGGTCCATCTACAACTAAAAAGAGTATTTTTTTAAAAAATCAGTGGAGTGAAGGAAGAGGCCCAGGAATGGAGACTGTCAGCCTTCTCTTGTGATGTTTTGGTGAGTCTTAATAGAGGCCTTTCCTTGGCTTCCATGTGTAATAGGAGAAGTTTTAAATATCTCCTTGCAGGTTCAGCCCTTGCAGCCCCTCTTTTTAGCAGATTATGGCAAACTTTGAAGACTAAAAAGGAACAGGTGTAAGAGGTAGGATAATTCATTCTGTTTTCATCTGCCCTTTTAAATTTGCATATTGCCGGTTTCAGTCCTGGATTATCTTTTCTTCTCCCCTTGATCTGTCTCCCTAAAGTCTTGTGAGCCTCTTCACATGCTTCTCTCAGCCATGCTCCTCCTGGAGTGAACACAGAGATGCTGGGAATGGACAAGTACTTATCCAAAAAACTAGAAAGCAGCCTCTAGTGCTCCAGAGGCAAGTAGTCCTGTGGTATTTCATAGCTCTAACTCTGTAGGAGTTCCTGAATTAGAAATGTAATGTTCAAACTGAATTTATTGATCACTGTGTTGCCAGAGCTCTACTGATGGCTGTAGATACAAAGATGAATGGTCTCAGCATTCAGGGAGCTCTAGAACTATTGCAGGGTGGTTGTAGGTCAACAGTTCCAACACAGGTAGTGAGAGAAGGAGGCACAGAAGCACCCAAGAGGTTGCTCTAGACCAGAGATGCCCCTGGGACACTGATGTGCAGGCAGCAGATAGGAGATATTGGAGAAGATTCTTCACAGAAGATAATACCTGAGCCAAGTCCTGAAGATAGATAGGAAGTTGATACCATTTGAATCTGGGGTGATGGGACGTGAGGTGGTCATGTTCCAGGTATCAGTGAGCATTAACAAGGGCTTAGTTCTTTTAGGAATAACTGATTTCTAGAATTTGTGTATTCTGTGCAGTTGATTATTAAGACTTTCCTAAAGACGGTTCCTGAAAGACAAAAATATATTGCAGCCACATTTAGGAAGTACCTAACACAGATGATGAGTGTGAAATGAGTTTTTATATAAAGCAACATCTTAAACAAAGCTTATACACTTGCCTCATGTCAATGAACCATTAACATCAAATGCAAAAATCATTCTGTCACACAAAAGAGAGCTTGCTATCTGGGATCAAGTTCTCTGTGACAGCATTAGACATTGTTATGATAGCAAGGGGATTTATCATCACTTAACCAGAATTGTGCATTACTGTAGAATGTAGGTCTAGGATTTCATGCAGACATCTAAAGAATTAAAATGCTGTCAGTACAAGTTTTACATGAGGCCTCTACCCATTGAAGGGGAAAGAAAGAAACTAGGAAAGCAGGTGGAAGAAATGGATCTAAGTGTACATCCAGGTTGTGATGAAGTCAGCGAACAATAGCAGGCTGAAATGAGGAACCCTCGTAGCAGTCGTTTGCCATTCCTCTGACTTTTCTGACATCTCTTCTACAGGAAAGCAAGAAAAATGAGGAAAGATAAAGATGGACAAAACCCCACAACCCTGGATGTTGCTATATAGATTCCAGAAGATTCCATGTGATTTCTACAGTGATTGCATAGGAGGATGAGGCACTTCAAGAGAACACTACAGTGCAGAGAATGGCTTTCTGGCTTTCTAACGGCAAAGTTTAGGTCCTTGTTCTTTGTTGCCACACTCTACTGCCTGTCTTTATTAGGGTTTATTTTTAAATGCTATAAGCTCAGCTATTGTTCCTTCTTTGTGAATCACTAATGTATGCAGCTGCCACACCACCCTGGAAGGCTCAGCCCCGCGAAGTTAGAGCAGTGTGCTAAAGTGGGAGTCAGCCGTATTTTGTCTTCATAGATAATCTGTTGTTGATTATTGCAATTGTGACATTTTAAAATCTTTCTGCATCTCATTTTCTCTCTTCCCTTGATCTCTGCTATGTCTTGGAGCTAAATGTAAATGGAATCATCTAGCTACATTGTTCTAACTATGAGATTATACTTGACGCCCTTTTCCTAGGCAAGCTTTACAGTTTGCCTCCAAATATGAATCATGTTTTAATTAGTTTTGTGGGTCTCAGTAGTTGTGTTTAGGCCACTTTATGTATAATTCTATGTCAGATTACTTCACAAAGGTCCTTGAATTCCCTGGGTAGGTATAGAAATGTTAAATATAAACTATATAAACAATACCACCTAACATTTATTGAGCACTTTCTAATTACCAGACAGTTGAATTTCACTTAATTCTATCAATAACTATGTGAAATAAGGTGGATGAGTAAGCATGGGCACAGGGATCTTGCACAGATAGTGTGGAAAAGAGTCAGGTCCTTTGGCTCTAGCCCATACTTTTTACCACTGTGTCATTTTGTTTATGCAGAAAATGATCTATAAAAGGTCTCTATCATAGGACACAGTTGGTGCTATCAGTCGAAAAGCATGATTTTTCCTAAAATGAAATTAGTTGTTCATTAAAATCCAAGTGGCTGCTTTCACATCAGATGTGTGTTAAGAAAGGGTACTGTAGACCTTGCTCACATAATGAGAACAATGTTAAGAGCTCCCTGCAGAAAATGTTCTTCAGAGGCCTACAGATTGTTCACTTTGTTTGAAGTCAAGCTTGGAATTCATTGTGACATGCCTTATTGGAGCTATATTAAATGTAAGAAGACCTGACAAGTGTAGAAGTTTGAATATTCATCATTAATATCAGCTGTTCAATTTAGCTTCCATGATATGTGCCAGATTTGAAATTTCAAAAGGAAAATAGATAATTAGAAATGAACTGAAAGTAAGGTTCTCTTTCTATATCTCTAAATTTTCTTGTATGATGTCTCTGTGTTTCATATGTATTTAACACTAGTTTTGAATGAAATAAGATAATAGAGTTTGTCCGTTTTTAAAAGTCCATTCAAGATTTCCAGTAGACTTCTCTTTCCTTTGCTATTCATTCATTCATTCATTCATTCATTTATTCACTCCAAACCTATTGAATACCTTCTATGCCTCACACGGAGTAAGTACACCAAAACCTTTAAATGAATGCTATTTCAGAGTTGACTGGTTACCTCAAGAAGTAAAATCTTAATTTAACACAGTTATCAGAAATTCATTGCCTCTGATCATATACATGGTCTCATGCAAGTTCCAGGGAAGATATAAACTAGGTAGCAGATAAGTATTCCAATGGGTTAAAAATGAGATGGCTAAAGACAATGGTGGCATGGTATGTGGTGTGCTTATATCTAGAAGGGAGCAGTAGAAGCATTTGCCATTTTTAAGAGAAGATCCAGAGTGTCACCAGTTAGACTTCAGTCTCAAGGGAAGTAGCAATTTAGGTTCCTGGTGCTTGGTACTTAAAAAGGAGCTTAATCACAATCAGAAGAAAATTATCTGAAAGTCAGAAAGCTGGTTTCCACTCTCAGTCCTGCTTTTTGTTTTATGTGTGAAGAAAGGGTACTGTGGCTAATTGAAAGTTGGAAAACATGCATTTAGACCAGCTCACGTTCAATAATGAGCAAACAGAAGCTCAGACAGACTCCAGGAAGAGCCAAGAGCTGTGTAAAAAAGTAACTATAATCATAATATGCTGCACCACGGGGCCCAACAGTGATCAGTTTTATATGGTCATAGGTCAGAATGATTAAGATTTTGACTATCGAGTTAACTACAAATTGTGGCATGTTCAGATGGGAGAATTGAAGATGATGGAGGGGACAGTAGGGGGTGGGAGTAGCATTTGTACGAGAATTAAGTCCTTTTCTACCATGATAAGAAATCAGTAGGTAATGTTTAAAATTGATTGGCCAAGGACTGGGGATGTTATTCAGTGATAGAGCACTTGTCTAGCATGTACAAAATTCCAGGTTCAATCCCTAGCACCACATAATAATAAAAATAAATAAATAAAATTAATTAGTCAAGACACAAATAGCAAGGTAAACATAATTTAAATGTGGATATAAGAAGAAAATGTATAGAAATATAGAGGAAATGAGGGGAAAAGAAAAGAAAAGAAAAAGTAATGGATTCCTGTTGGGTAGAAAGACAAGATACTGCTATTTTCTGGGTATGTATTGCATTTTAGTGAATGAAATTAAATGTATTATTTTTAAAAGGGACCTTAGCTTTTATGTTTTATGTGTGCTTTCTATACTTGGCAGATAGCTGCTCACATTTTTTCCTAGAGATCATTCCCTGGAAGGAAAAAATAATCTGGATATTAAAAGTGAGATTGCACATCAAAGACCCAAGGCCCAAGAGTCCAAATTTGTGGCAGGGTTTTTTTCCCAAAGAAATTATGTATGCCTTTAACTGTTCATGTAGCACCGTCCCTAAATTATTTTAGAGACAGAAGCTGCTTCCAGAAAGGAAGTCAAATCTAACCTGTGTAAAAATTTTAAGATAGCCTGTGCCTAGGAGACAGTCTTTCTGATAGTTCCTGTATGTCTCATGGTCACATCAGTTCTAAATGAGAATTTCTCCCTAACTTCTTGTTCTGATGTTTTTCTTTCTTTCTTTCTTTCTTTCTTTCTTTCTTTCTTTCTTTCTTTCTTTCTTTCTTTCTTTCTTTCTTTCTTTCTTTCTTTTAAACAGGGAAATGTCCACAAAATCATGGAGAAATGTACGTTGCCCCTGACTGGCAAAGAGTGTTTCAACCACATCATTACAGAGAAGGTAGGGAGCCTTTGTCCTTTTTATTCCCTCCAATATCCGCCACAGCCTTTTTTATTTAGAAGCATCTTTAGAATTCTTTATTACCTCCTGAAAGTGTATTATATCAGTAGTCATAGGATTAATTGATTCTGTGGGTAAAATGAATAGCAAAATTCATCAATTTAATGTTTCTAATTGTAAAATTTTTCATGGGCAACTCTCTGGAAATATATACACACAAAATCGAACTGCTATGCTTGGTAACTGAGAGTATATCATCAGAGGAGTTTTATTGATCCCTACATTTTGACTATTAAGATGTCAAGCTGGATGATATATGCAGAGTTAAGGGCACATTCATCACTCCTACTTTACTTTCTTGCCTTCCTGGTTTGGTTCTTTCTAGTACAAATTGTTGGGTTTCATTTTATGAAGCTCAGTCAAAATTGAGTTTTAATCATTTGGGTGCACATTACAATATAGACCCTGTACTGAGCCAAGAACTATATTTGTCCCGTGAATGCTTTCTGCCTCTCTTATAGGGGGACTTCAGAACACACCAGCTATTTCAGTGCCTCTCTAGAATTTTCTTCTTAAATGGAAAATGTTGGCCATTGGTACAACCCAAAGACGCTCAGATCAGAGAAGAATTGCAGTCATATTTTTGTTCCAGATTTGAATTTCTGGTGTTGAAATGTTGTAATTCCCATAAGTCAACTGGAAAGGAGGCACTTTCTTGATTCAGTATTTTTTATATCAGTATTGGGAATTGAATACTGAGGTGCTCTAGCACTGAGCTATATCCCCAACCCTTTTTATTTAGAGACAGGGTCATGCTTGAACTTGTGATTCTCCTACATCAACCTCCTGAGTAGCTGAGATTATTGGCATGCACCACAGCTCACAGCCCAGAATTATTCTTGATAATAGAATAATTCATGGTAATTTTTAGGCTTTAGTCTTCATTTTTATCAAGTTATATTTATAGCTTATAGCACTAAGTGGAAATCTTCCTAAATATTTTTAAAGTAAGTTTCCCTCTTTTTAAAAATAATAGATTGTTGGCTCTCTAATATATCATGGGAAATAATTCAGGGTTGATAAAGATGCTAAAATTTTTAAAGCAATGAGTCAATTTGCTGTAAGTTTAATCTCCCTGATTACTGAAACTTTATTTTCACTATGCCTAATTCTGTCTAAATCAGCTCTGTGCTTGCTCTTAATAACATAATCCAGAGGTCCTTTTTTTTATTTGTTCCATTTTTATAAATTTACAGTTTTTCATAATTCAGGAGAAAAGTAAATAATTTTGAATAGGACTCTAGACACATTATCTCTAAAGGGGAATGTCCATTAAAAAAAAGTCATTTTAGATGAAGTAAGTTAATGGAATATGTGGACATTTCTAAATTATCAAAGCACATTTCTGCTAAAAAATAGATCTTTTTAAGAAGCATTTTAAAAATGTGCAAACAAAAGGAATATTTGCTAAAATATTTCCTCTTAAGTATAAACTACCTTTTTCTATATAATCTATCATATTATCAAGCAAAGAGGGAAGGCAAGCATCTCCAGTCCTGGGATGTTTTGCTTCTAGGGGAAAATATCAATCACTTGCAGATAGTAATCATTTTAGAGTTTGGGTTCACGCAGAAATGATGAGTTAATCTGTTTAGGAGTAAGAACATGGCTGTACCGTGCCCCTGCTGTGTCTCTGGCCTGGTATTTTGAGTGTGTTTTCTTATTGTGTCTGACTGTATCACAGTCTTGGGGAGTGTTTTTTTCGAGATACATGCCTATAGATGCAAAGACAGGTTCACTAAGAGGTGCGCAGCTGTCGTGCAGCAGAGCTGTAATTTTCATCCAGCTCTAAAAGCAACATTCTTTCCTATACATGTTTTTGTGTCCTGATATTAGCCTTCTAGTCAGGAGCGTTAAAAATGACAGTTCAGAGTTGGACTCAGAAAGAAGAAGAAAATAAAGATTCTCAGCCTGAAAATAATCTTTGAATTAATTAAATCCAGAGTAGAAGAAAGATCTGGGAAGCATAACATTCAAGTCTGAGAAAGAGGAAGCTAACTGTGAGAACTCAAAGAGGTAACGGTGCCTAACATACTGGAGAAGCAGGGGGAAAAGTCACAGGGAAGCGGTTCTTGTGCTCAGAGCTTCCCCATCAGTAGACAGGAATGCTGAGGTGGAAGGTCATGTTGATGCCTTCCTTTCCACTAAGGTTAGGCTGTGGCAATTGTCACTACCGTCACCTGGGACTTTAGACCAGAATGTAGCAACTAAATGTTCAAATGAGGTTGGTGTCTCATGCTTGCACTGAGAATAGCGTCTTCGTTTGATTTGCATCAGATTTGCATACCGGAGGAGATTTTCATACTTTTAAAGGGAGTATTTTAACAGTTCATAGTTTAATGGTTACCTGGACTGGTTCTCTTGTTTTTCGCGGCCAGGATAACTCTTTTTTTTTTAAATTACCTTTAGGCATTTCAGAATACCCTATCTTGTTTCCTGTAATTCTTCACCCAACACCATTTATCAACATTTTTTTTTTAGTCATCCCTGTCCTTTCTCCATTCAGGTATCCCCTGCCTCCCTCCTTCCCTTTCTTCATTTTTTTCTTTCTTCAGATCATTTCACCAAAAGTGTTACTCTTGGGTGGGTTACAATACTAACAAATGCCACCAAGAGTCAAAACAGTTGTTTCTTCGACACCAATAGTGTTCTGTATCTAATTGCTGATTAGGGAGTTGACATTCATTTATATGCTTAAATGTCTATTTAAGTCTATTACTCATTTTTAATTGGATTATTTGAGATTTTCTTCTATTGTTTGTGTTTTTTACGTATTCTGAATATTAAACCTTTGTTGGGTATATAGTTTACAAATATTTCCCATTCTGACATTTTTTTCATTGCTGATTCTCAGAGTCTTTTGTCCCAGATCTTGTCTGTCTTTTAAAAAACTCAGGAGGTTATTTATTTTGTACTGTAAAATAATTATGGTGATGAAAATTGTCATTGTCATTTTCTTGTCTCCCACAGGCTGTGTTTGACCTGGACAGTAAAAAAGGGCTGACTCTGATTGAGCTCTGGGAAGGCTTGACAGTGGACGACATACAAAAGAGCACTGGGTGTGATTTTGCTGTAAGTGTCTCTGTGAGCTAACACGGCCTTATGTGCAACATCATAGGCTCCCGGATGTGTGTTTACAGGACGTGAACCATTAATTTGTAATCATTTTGGGAGTTGACCTTTGCAGTGTACAACAGTGGAAGGAAGGGTGCCTGCTGATGAGGGCAGGAGGGAGCAGGAGCCCTGCTCTGACTCATGGGCCAGGGCTTGGCTCAGGAGTCTGAAGCAGGAGAGTGAGGAACCAGCAGAAGCTGTTGGAAACAGGGCTGGCTTGAGCTCCAAGCTACTTGCTGCAAAGTTCCTGGGGGGTCACTGTTCTTTGAGTATATGTCAGCTGTGGTTAAATTTGATTAACTCAAAAGGGTGAGCCACAGGTGAAGAAATTATTCTTCCTTATTTTTAAACCCGGTGGTTTTAATGGGCAACTCAGTCCATTAAAAGTTAACCAAAGTAAAAGTAATAACGTCTCTGAAACAACAGAGGAAAGATTCAATTCTCAGACCCTTTTTAAAGAACCAATCTACTATTTAAAATGGAATATTATTGCAAGGAGAAGAAAATACATTCATGTTGCAACTACCCATCTTGAAGAAACAAATTTAACAACAATTATTTGATAGTCATGTGTAGATTCCATATAACTTTATGCATGCTACATGCTTGGGTTATACTTATCAGTGCATAACAAATTTCTTAAAAACAAAAGTTGCATAATTCATTATCCACATAATGTGTTTCTGTACCAAGGTCTTTGTCTATTAACCTTTTCTGAGTTTCCCTTTTGGAAAAAAAAAAAAAAAAAGAAGTCTCCCAGTAATACTTCGCTTGGAAAGCGCATCTTTAATTAGTTTTCCAATTTCATCAAGGTGGAAAAGAGGAATTTGTTTACACTTTAAGTATTTGCAAACAGTTCTTAATCATCTGTTCTTCCATCTTTCTTTTTTTTTCCTTCCCTTTTCAATGTGGAAGAGTTAACTTCTTTGTCAGGTAGCATTTTTAACATCCATAGAATTTTCAATGTATATTAACAAGAATATACATTAGAAGACCCTAGTTAGTTATTATAATTCATGTGGGTAAATCAGAAATGAAAAAGATGAATTCTTGTACTTTTGCAAAAAAAAAAGTGCTAATTTTCCTATCTTTAGACAATGAAAGATATTTGTGTTCTCTCTTACATTCTAGTACCACTCCTTCATTTCATTGTAATTGTTTTTAACTGATACATAAAAGTTGTACTTGTTTATGGGGTTTTTGATGTTTTAGTACATGTTGTTTGATGTTTCAGTACATGTTTACATTCTGTAATGTTCAAGGCAGGATAAATATATATACTTCTTATAACACCATTTCCTTATGTTGGAAACATTCAAAATCTTTTCTTCTATCTTTTTGAAATATGAAGCACATTATCATTCTCTGTAGTCACCCTGCTGTGCAATAGCACACCAGAATGTTTTGCTCTTGTCTCACTATAACTCAGCACCCATCTATCAATCTCTTTTATCACTTCCTTTTCCCTACTCTCTCAAGCCTTTGGGAATCACTGTTCTGCTGTCAACTTCTATGAAAACAACTTGTGTGTGTGTGTGTGTGTGTGTGTGTGTGTGTGTGTGTTTGTGTGTTTGGTGCTGGGGACTGAACCCATTTTTTTTGATCCTTCTCATGCGTAAGATCATGCAGTACCTGTCTTTCTGTGCCTGGCTTACTTCATTTAACACAATGATCTCCAATTCTATGCGTGTTATTTCAAATGACAGGATTTCATCTATTTTTAAGGCTGAATAGTATTCCATTTTGTAGATGTACCATATTTTCTTTATTCATTCATCAGTTGATGGACACTAAGTTGTTTCCATTTCTTGGCTGTTGTGAATATTAGTGCAGTAAATATGAGAGTAGAGATGTCTCTTTAACACAGAGATTTTTTTCCTTTGGATATATATATAGTAGTGGGATTGTTGAACCATAAGATAGTTCTGTTGTTAAGTTTTTGTTGTTGTTGTTGTTGTTTGTTTTTTTGAGGAACCTCCACACTGTTTTTCTCAGTGGTGGTGCTGATTTACACCTCTTCCAGTGTGTGTTTTTTCTTTAAATTCTTGCTGATACTTGCTATTTTTTTTCTACTCACTCATAATCTTAGCTGTGTAGAGATATCACTGTGTAGATATCACTTGACATTCTAGTGAGATGATATCTCAATGTGGTTTTGATTTGCATTTCTTTGATTATTAGTGAGTTGAGAATTTTTTCATATACCTGTTGGCCATTTGTATGTCTTCCTTTAAGAAATGTCTATTTCACCAGAATGGCAATATGTAAATCAATGGTTGTGCAACTGATGTGATTCTGCAATCTGTATACGGGGTAAAAATGGGATTCATATCCCACTTGAATCAAAGCGTGAAATATGATATATCAAAAACTATGTAATGTTTTGAACAACGAACAATAAAAATTAATTAAAAAAATAAAAAAAATAAATGTCTATTTAAGTTTATTACTCATTTTTAATTGGATTATTTGAGATTTTCTTCTATTGTTTGTGTTTTTTACGTATTCTGAATATTAAATCTTTGTTGGGTATAGATTTTACAAATATTTCCCATTCTGTAGGTTGTGACTTCATTCTATTACTTATTTCCTTTGCTGTGCAAAAGTTTTATAGTATACTGTAATCTTATTTGCGTACCTTTGCTTTTGTTTCCTGTGCTTTTAGGGACTTATGTAAAAATGACTTGCCCATTCCAATGTCCTGAAGTATTTCTCCTTTTTCTTCTGGCAGTTTTATAGTTTCAGATCTTACATTTATGTCTCTAGTCTGGTTTGAGGTCTTTTAGAACTGATGAGAGGTAGGGATCTATTTTCATTCCTCTATATATTGTTACCCAGTTGCCCAGCACTATTTATTGAAAAAAAAATCCCTTCTCCAATGCATGTTCTTAGCACATTTGTCAAAAATCAGGTGACTAGAGATGTGTGGTTTTATCTATCTCTAGGATCTCTGTTCTGTTCCATTCGTCTATGTGCCTGTTTTTAATGTCAATATCATTATTGGCATTAAAATTAAAATTGTTTTAAATTACTATAGCTTTATAAGGTATTTTGAAGTCAGGTTGTGTAATGCCTCCTGCTTTTTTCTTTTATTTTTTATTAGTGCATGTTGACAATGCAGAACAGGGGGATTCATCATGGTATGTTCATACATGCATATAACTTGAATCATTTTCACCCCCTGAAGCCCTTCCTACTCTCTTCACCCCACTCGCTGATCCCTTTCCTCTTCTTTGATAATCTCCCTTCTATTTTCACGTTTTCTGTTCCTACCCCTGCATCAGATTCCATATATGAGAGAAAACGTGCAGTTCTTGTCTTTCTTTGGTTTATTTTGCTTAATATGATGATCTACAGTTGCTTTGTTCTTTTTGCTTATGGTGGTTTGGCTACTTGAAGTTTTTTGTGGTTCTGTACGAATTTTAGGACTTTTTTCTTTATTCTGTGAAGAAAGTGCTTATTGTGTTGATAGAGATTGCATTGATCACTTTGATAGTATGATCACTTTGGGGTAGTATGAACATTTTAACAATATTGATTCTTCCAATTCATGAACACAAAATTTTCTATTTATCCTCTTCAAATCCTTTCATCGATGTTTTATAATTTTCATTGGAGAGATTTTTTACTTTTTTTGGCTAAATTTATTCCTAGGTTTTTGTTGTTGTTGTTGTTTGATTGTTTGTTTCTGTGTAGCTATTACAATTGGGATTGCTTTCTTGGCTTCTTTTCAGATAATTTACTATTGGTGTATAGTAAGGCTATTGATTTTCATATGTTGAATTTTTATCCTGCAACTTTACTGAATCATTTATTAGCTTTAATAGTATTATTTGGAAAAATCTTTTGGGTTGTCTATATAAAATCATATAGAAACAATGACAATTTGGCTACTCCTTCCCAATTTGGATGCCCTCTATTTCTTTGTCTTGTTTGATTGCTCTAACTAGGACATCCAATGCTGTTAAGCAAAACTGGTTAAAGTGAGCTTTCTCGTCTTGTTCCAGATCTTAGAGAGAAAGACTTTTCCCTATAAGTATGATGTTAGCTGCTGGCTTATTTTATATGCTCTGTATTATGTTGAGGTACATTTCTTCCTCTTTTGTTTTTATCATGAAGGAATGCTGAATTTTATCAAATGCATCAGCTCTGGCTGTGGGCCCTGGCCAGAGGACAGAGACTGCTAGGATCTGCCAGGTGTTAGGTTTCAATCAGCCCAACCCTCAGCTTCAGGACACAACCCTGTGCTCACTTCCCTGCCCTACCTGCTGGGGAGAATCTTGCTCCTCTCTGTACTTAACGTGGTGGAGGCAGCCCTGTGGCCATCTGGTAGAGGAGGGGCCAAAGGCTCAGTTTGCAGGTACTGGCCTAGAGCAGGAATCCTGAGGCTACCACTAGGTTTCCGCACAGTGAGCCTGTTGCTGGGCTTCAAATCTAAGGCCTGGTCTCAGTCTGTGCCTGTCCCACCCACCCCTGTTCCCAAGGGGGAGACATCTCTTTTTTTGCTGTGCTGTGTAAAGTTGGAGAAGCAGAGATATGGGCCACTTTTTCCTTCCTGCCTTCTTCAGTGCATCTTTTCTCATTCATTATGCTAAAATTAGGCATTATGTTGTCTAACGCCGGCTTCCTGAGCTCTTTTGAAGGTAGTTTGGTGTGTGGAAAACTGCCAAATCAGTTTATCTGTGAGGAGGTGATCTCTGGAGTGTCTCTGTAGCCACCATCTTCCTCCCAATCCCATCTTTCCTTTCAACAGTGACATGCAATCTTGTGTCCATCGAATTAGGCTGTTGAGATGAAGTGTTAGTTTGGATGTCACTGTTGTCCCAGCAATTTAAAGGTGTGACATCAGCTGACCCATCCAGACAGAAGAACTAGCTTTTGGGGATCTAATGATGGATGGCATCTCTTTAGACCCTGACAGAGGAAATCACAGAGAGCAGGTGGTTTCTCCATGAGGCCAGAGACTCCAGGGCTCTTTTAATAAAAATCATAATAACTGGATTATCAATAAGGGTATATTTAATAATAAAAATCACATTGAGGATAATATTTCTTTTGTGATAATCCAGAAAATATTCCGTGCCGTAATTCAGAAGAGGTGCTTTTCACTATGTAGGTAGCATTATATTCTATGTGACTCTATAAGTTCCTCATTTTTCTTTGAGGCCTTTAGATGTAGTTTAATGATAAAGTGAGGCCCTGGGTTCAGTCCCCAGCATATACAGAAAAGAATTATGTTTAAGAAAAGACCCAATAGCTCAGCTTTCAATGTGCACCTGGCAGTGAAGATTCTAGAAGGGAATGATTAGTCTGGTTATTGCCTAATAAAGAAAAAGGTGAAAATCTAGTGCAAAGCAATTTAAAATGTGTTGTAAAATGTCTGCAGACCTAACAATACAGGCTAGTGAATGGGCAAAAGTTACAGAATATGGGGCTGATTGAGAAAATACTGAGAATCTGAAATATGCCAGCATTATATAATAGGACCTGACAAAAATATGGTTTCAGGTTATTAAAAAAATGATTATGATGAATATTTGGGCATTTTAAAAAAAGAACTTTTCCAATTTATCATAGTGTAATTAGTTCTTTAAATGCCACATGAAATAGCTTCTCCTAAAAAAGTCTGTAATGACCATCACACTTTGGATTATAAATGCACCCCGCCCAACCTCTTGGTCCCCAGCTGATGGAACAAGGAGATGGGTCCTAGTTGGAAGAAGTAGTTCATTTCAAGTGTACACCTGAAGAGAACACTGAGACCCTGACTTCTTGATCTCACTTTCTGTGCTTCCTGGCCACCAGGAGCCATGTGCTTCTGCCGTGATGCACTGCCTGGTGATAGGCCCAAAAAGCAACAAGACCAAGTGACTGTGGGCTAAACCGCTGACACCATGAGCCAAAATAAACATTTCCTCCTTTGAAGTTGTTTATCTCAGGTGTTTGGTCATGGTGACAGAAAGCTAACAGGGAACATATCTAAAGTTACAATGAACTCCAAAGGAGGCTGTGTAAATTTAGTCATAGAAATGCAAATATTGACTCTCTTTCTGGAACCTTCAGTACACTCCAAAAATAATCTTACATGGTAAAAGGGTGATTCACAGCTAGAGGATGCACCCCTCGATGGACGGAGATCTGCTTTCATATGATCACTCTCCCTCAAGGTGTAATTGCTGTGAGGAAAGAGACGCTCCTCTGTGTTTTTAGGTATTGAGTTCTGAATCCATCGAGAGAGATAATGGAGCTGGTCGAACAAATGTAAAATGTCGTCATCATTATAGAGGCTAGGGTGAAGGATGTGGCTTAGGTGAACAGCCACAGTGGACTTCCCATGTACAAACCCCAGTGGTGGAGAGGCTTTGGCTCCTGTGTATAGGTCCGAGTGAGAAAACCACAGGCCTCCTATACCCAAGGAGACTTACTGCTGAGCTTCCTTCCACATGGCCAACAGCAAAACAGCATGTGCTCCCCACATGAAGGCTGATCCCAAGGAAGAGGAGTCAGAATGAATTTCAAAGGCTACAGTTCCTTTCCATCTAAGTCCCTGGGGACATACTAGAGGCCAAGGTGTTAACTAATGGGCAGGAAATGAGACAGGAAGGGAATAGATGCTCTACCTCAGTGCTGTTGAGTGGTAGAGCCATGGGCACCCATTCATGCTCCACAAATGCTTGATTGTGGTGGCATTCTGTCATGCCTTTCTATCTTTCTTTTTCTTTAATGGTGATTAGAAAAAAACATATTACATAAAATTTATTGTCTTAATCATGTTTAAGTATGCAGCCCAGTAGTAGTAAATGTATGCACATGGCTACACAGCAGATCTAGAACTTTTTTATCTTGCAACACTGAACTCTATTCCACTCTGCACCACTTTCCTCTCTTCACTCTCTCCAGCTCTTGACCATCTGTTCCACTTTGTTTCTATAGTTTTGACTACTTTAGATACTTCTTGTGAGTGAATCAGTACAGTATTTGCCCTTTGTTGACTGGCTTATTTAGCTTGCATATGTCAGATTTGAGGTTCGTCCCTGTTGTAGATGTAACAGGATTAACTTTTTCAAAACTTGCCTTTTCCATGTGGGTAGATCCCACACTTTATCCACTAATTTCTTGGTAGACATTTGAATTGTCTACTTCTTGAATATTATAAATAATGATGCAAAAGAGCATGGATGTACAATTATAATTATCTCTTTTAAATTTTTTGGTTATGTATTCAGAAGTAGAATCGTGGAATCATATGAGGATTCTACTTTTGATTTTGGGGGAAATTTCCTTAATGTTTATTCCCACCAATAATGCACATGGGTTCCAGTTTCCCCACCACCTCACTGTTGCTTGTTATTTTCTACTTAATAGTGGTCACGCTCACGGGTGTGAGATAGCTCATTGTGACTTTGATTTTCATTTCTCTGATAATCTATGACGTTCAGAATGTTTTCATAATTTGTTGGATATTTGTGTATTTTCTTTGTCTATTCAGTTGCCTTTTGTTGTTGTTGTCGTTTGATTTTGTTTTGCTTTTGTGTTTTGAATTTGTCTGTTTTTTTTTTTCCCAGTGCTGGGGATAGAACCCAGGGCTTGGGCCTGCTAGACAGGCACTTTACCACTGAACTCCACCCTAGTGCTAAATGCCTATTTTTTAAATCAGGTTATCCGATATTCTTTTGTTGTTTTTGTTGAGTTGTAGAAGTTCTTTAGATATGTTTGATGTTAACCTCTTGTCAGATATGTGTATTGAGAGTACTTTCTCCCCATAAGTCAGGTGTTCACTCTGTTGATTGTTCCTTTGACAACTCTTTTTATGCTATTAGCACCCAACATTTTCACAACTAAGGAATCCTTTGGCTTATTTTTTCTCCCATCACCCTCACATTTTGAAAGAAGTCTGTCTTCCAAATATTTATTAAGTCATAATTCATTTCAAAGAGTCAAAATGATATTGCACATTTCCTCATATTAAAACTGTGACAAGCTAATGAAACTGCCAAATTCGTTTGTTTATATCTGTACTTACGTCATTCACTGTGCCAGTAACTTGATGGGTCAAAATAGAAAGAAATGAAAAGGAAAGGTGATATCCTACCATTTAAATCCCATTATCTCTAAAATATCATTTTGCAGTGACTAGTGGATTCAATTGTTATTCATCTTTCTTTTCTGATGAATGCTTAAGTTACTTGAAATAGGTTTTCTTTACCATAAATGTCTGTAGATCTTTTTTGAAACAGAATAATTCTTTGTTTTATTAAAATAAATTTAAACCATGAGAATATATATGGTAGAATAAACTTCCAGTGATCACTTGTCACCTCACACTATTTATTTATTTGTCTATCTTCACAGTGCTGGAGGTTGAACCCAAGACTTCATGTGTTAGGGTCTGTAAACAAGTCAAAATGGCACCTGGCATTTTGCCAGAGGAAGTGGTTTGAGAAGTAACGCCATCGAGCCATTATGTGTGGAGATTCCTTATTGGTTGAGTGCTGTATCTACTTTATGTTAATTAAGATAAGCTGTGTGGAATGTATATATACCCCTCCTGTCCTACAATAAACGGCTCCCACTCCTGCTGTATCAATGTACACAAGTTGCTCGTCACCCCCCCACGCCGGTAATTTTGCTGCAGCTGGACTGTGGCACTCATGCATGCTAGACAAGCACTCTACCACTGAGCACACCACAGCTCCATCTGTTATTAATCACTCAGTGTATGTCACACCCAGCTGTGAAATGTGGGGGAAAAAATACACCAATTGGCATAGCTCTTACTCCCAATGGTCTTGGTCTTATTCCCTAGGCAAGAACACACCTAAACCACCAGTGGCAGAAAAATTAAATAAGAGCATTGCTTATTTATATACTTGCCATGGAATCTAAAAGAAGCCTGCTGTAGATATTCTTTGCCAAATTCAATAAGTTTGTATTCTCAAAATCTATTATGAACTGGCATTATACTAGAATTAAACAGTATACTCTTGGGATATCATTAGACTGAGAAGACAAATTATTGGCTCATCGTCTATACTTAAATCATGTCTTCTGCTCAGCCTGTGGATTACACTGACAGAATAATGTGCTTTGGTTTGTATAGACTTACAATGTTGATGAGACTGTGAGAACAGAAATGAGAAATGGTAGTTTAGTAGATATTTTTTATTACCAAAGAGACAAGATGAGTCAAGCCTACAGAAAGCTTCATCATCATCTTTTCCAATAAAAGTCCATTTTCACATTGAGGATATGAGTAATATTAAGAGCTCAGAAAGGAACCAACACAAGGAAAGGGATCAGGTATTTAGTATTTAAAATTAAATTATTATGTTGTAATTCTACAACATGTACAACCAGTAGAATGAGAAGTTATGCTTCATTTATGTGTCAAATGCATTTTATTGTCATGTGTAACTAATTAGAACAAATTAAAAAAGAAAAAAATTAAAGTATTAAAAAATTAAATGCCTATTAGAGATTATCTGTTTTCAAGAAAGAACAATTTTATTTTACTTAACTAATTCCACAAATTCTGTATTGTTAAAAGAAGAAAAGGAGATGTTTGTGAGACATACTTCCCTAGTCAGAGCTCATTTGTCTTCTCTTCAGTAGAGGGTGAAGGTCTATGCATGTGAAATGACACTCTTAGCTGTTGGGGTTCGAGTGTGCAGAGTTTAGCTCCCTCAGGCCTAACACTTTGCAAGAGCTGTGGCTGTGATTTAGGTCAGCTGAGGCCCTGAATTTAGCAAGACTGTGTCTCAAAATAAAAAATTAAAAAGGGCTGGGGTTGTGGCTCAGTGGTTAAGAGTCCCTGGGTTCAATCCTTGGTCCAAAAAAGAAAAGCCCAACTTCTGACACCACATGGCTATCCCAGAGTTAATTCTAGAGGAAACAACAAGAGGTGGTGCTTTAGGTGAAAGAGTACAGCCCTGGGGCAGTGCCACCCAAGTGGCTGACTTCTGCACCAGGCTCAGTGGTAATTCCTGCCTGGACTCTGAGGGGCTCAGAAAATCTCTCTTTGCAGCATGCAGGGAGTTGGGGTGGCCAGTGGACTTCTGAATTGTGGCAGCAGCAAGGGACATGAATGCCCAGCAGGGTCTCAGATAAAAGGCCGGTCTGGACTTTTGTCACATTGTTAGAGTACACCTTCCTCATGGCCACTTCTTTCATCTCTCTCCCTGCACTCCTAAACACCCTCTTCCCATAAAGTCTGTTTGCAGCCTGTACACATCAGGTTTCCAGACTGAACTCAACTCACGCGATGCCTCCCAGAAATGTGGATTTTGGCTACTGATGAGCCTGGAGAAGCAGAAACTCGGAGTCATTGCTTGTCAGCAGCTTGAAGATCTCTCAGTCCAGTTCTGGAGTGTTGGGCAGCCAGTACCCCACAGAGAGCCCCATAATCTCTGCCACCATTACCATCACACCAGAGACCCCCTTGGCACAAAGTACCCAGCTAAGCAAGGGCTGGACCCCAGCAGATGCCAATGCTTCCCTCTCTCACATACTCTGGAAGTGTCACAGGTGTGCTGTGGCCAGCTCTCTGATCATTGCAGAGAGGACATGGACAGCAGCGGTTCTGAGAGCTCCATGAAAAATACCTCTCTTATTCTTTTGGCTCCTGGGGAAGAGCCCCAGAGGGAGAGCTCTGAGGAACCTGTGCAAGCAAAACTCAGCACACATGTGCCTCAGTGTACAGAGCACATTGCTATCTGGCAAGGCACCTAGCAGGCAGGTAATCTCTAAAAGGCTGAGTGTCCAAAGTACCCTTCCACTAGGACTCGCCAGCAGCCCAGCACCCTTTACCGCTGGGGTTGGAAGGCACATTGCCAAGCTGGCTCCATTGTTTCCCCTCGGGTTTACACTCAGGCCTACCTGGCAAAGGATGTCTTTAATGTAACCTCCGCACAGCTCATGGCCCTTCAGATCGAAATAGTTCATGATGACCCAGTACCGAGCTGTGATGCGGTTGTCCTTGCGCTGGTCACAGCAGCCAAAGGACTCATAGTCGGAGCAAAACTCAAGATGCAGGGGAGGCCGAAAGGGAGGCCCATAATCCAGGCACTGGGGGTGTCCCTGCAGCAAGCCTATCTGGCCCACGAATGTGAGACAGAGACAGACAGTGCTGGGAGAGAGCCTGGGGACCCAGGAACACCGACCATGATGCAAATCGGGCTTGGGCTTTCTCAGCATTTTGGCCTTGGGAACACTCCGGCTGCGGTTTGCTCAGGTTGGCTTCCCTGCTCTGCCCATGTTCCCTCCCTCTCTTCCTCCTTGCTCCTCAACCCCCTTTCTCTTTCTTCCTTCTACCCCCATCCCCGCCCCTAGTTCCAAGAAGTGGTTTCTGAGCAGTGTCCCTCCTGTGGGCTGGTGGCCAAGTGTCCCTTGTGGAAGGAAAAGGAAGTTGTCCCTACCTCCTTCGTCCCACCTAAACATGAAGCTTGTGCTACTCTCAAGCCAGCGCTGAGTCATTGGGCCAAAAGGTGCAACAGTGTCAACAGCAGAGGGGCCTGATTCCTTAAAACTGCACAGAATTCTGCAGAGCAGGCTGGAAAATCCACACTTGTTTACTATTTCTTCACAGGCCGAGTGGCCCAGAGTCGCTGTGAGAACACCACATTACTGAGTCCCAGACAGCAGACTCTGAAGGCAGACTTCCAGGGCTCCTGTGGTGCTGTAGGGCACTGTGAGGACTCAAGTGTGGGTGGGGGAAGACGGAGGGGAGCTTTGTGGAAGCCAGGGTGCCCTATGGCCCCTGGGGTCTGATAAGGTGTGTATGTGGATGGGAAGAAGGAAGGACATTTCGTGAGTCTTGCATCTGCAGCAAGGGGTGAGGAAAGAGAAGACAGTAAAGGAAGAGGAGGGTGTCTTAGTCAAATCAAGCTGCTGTACCAAATATCACAGGGTAATTTATAAATGACATTTTTAATCTCATGGTTCAGGAGACTGGGAAGTTTAAGATGGAGGACAAGTTTTGGTGTTTGATGAGGGCCTTATTCCTTGTTGATGACACTGTTTGTTGCATCTTCATGACATCACATGGCAGAAGGGTCAGAGTGAAACAAATCAACTCTCAAGCCCCCTTACAGAAGCCCTAATTGAATCCTAAAGGCATCACCTTTGTGTGTGTGTGTGTGTGTGTGTGTGTGTGTGTGTGTGTGTGTGTGTTGGAGATTGAGCCCAAGGCCTTAGCATGCTAGGCACTCACTCTAACAGAGCTACACCCTTGGCTGCTATATTTTGTTTGTTTGTTTGTTTTTCCTCCCAGGTACCAGGGATAGAACCCAGGGATGCTCTGAGCTACATGCCCAGCACCCTGCCCTCCCCATCTTTTGAGACAGTCTCACTATGTTGCCAAGTCTCACTTCAAAATTTCCATTCTCCTGCTTCAGCCTTCCAAGTTGCTGGAAGTTATAGGTGTGCATTACCAAGCCCATCTTATAGTTTAGACCCTGAATGTCCTCTTAAGGTCCATGTGTCAAAGTCTTGGTTCTTGACTCATTGTGCCACTGGAAGATAGTAGAACCTCTTGGAGGTGGAGGAAGTTAGGTCACTGAGAACGTGTCCTTGAAAGGGATAGTGGACTCAGGCTCCCCAACCAACCATGGAGTGAAACCTCTACAACTGTGAACCAAAATAAACCTTTCCTTTTTATTAAACTGATTACCTCAGGTGATTGTGACAGTAACGGAAAGCTGAATAACACACCAGCCCAAGGCCCTGCCTCTGAATATTAACACGCTGGCAAATTAGTTTCAGTATATTAATTTTGAGAGACACATTAAGACACAGGAGTGTGACCCAAAAAGGACTGTTTGGGATAATTTTACCAGGAAGCACAGGATGTTTGGGCTATTTTTGCCAAGTCTATACCAGCTTTAGGGGTACTCCTCCTCACTTAGTGTAAGTTCCAACACCACTTAAGAATGTGTTTTGCTCTGTACATGTCCCTTACACAAAACAGGCCTTTGGAAATTCTTCTTGAATGAGTAGACAAATAGCCACAAAACCAGAGGCACAAACAGAGACACAGGTCCATGGGGACAACTGGTTCCCTGAGCTTACTCTTTATTTTCCATGTTTCCAGTTCACTTTGCAATTTCCTTTCTTGCAAAAGCTTACCTTTGAAATGCAAGTTTTTAAAACTTTTTATTTTTTATATACATGACAATAGTGGAATGCATTACAATCATAATTATCCATTCAAAGCACAATTTTTCGTAACTCTGTATATAAAGTATGTTCACGCCAAATTATGCCATTATACATGAACTCTTATTTTTTTGCATTACAATTCTTAATACACCTTTATACCACAATTTATCATCTCTGTATGTGTATAAGGTATGTTGACACACCAAACTCACATCTTCATACATGTATTTTGTATAATGATGGCCCTCTCCTTCCACCATCCATGCTATTCCCCTTCTCCCTCCCCTTCTCTCCCACCCCTATTCCCTATCTAGAGGTAATCTTCCTCCCTTGCTCTCCCTCCCAACCTCATTTTGAGTCACCCTTCTTATATCAGAGAAGACATTCGGCATTTGTTTTTTTGGGGGATTGGCTAACTTCACTTAGCATAATCTGCTCTAATGCAATCCATTTCCCTGCAAATGCCATGATCTTATTCTTATTTTTAGTGCTGAGTAATATTCCATTGTGTATAAATGCCACATTTTTTTATCCACTCATCCACTGAAGGACATCTAGGTTGGCACCACAGTTTAGCTATTGTGAATTGTGCTGCTATAAACATTGATGTGACTGTGTCCCTGTAGGGTGCTGTTTTTAGGTCCTTTGGGTATAGTGCAAGAAAAGGAATAGCTGGGTCAAATGGTGGTTCCATTCCCAGCTTTCCAAGGAATCTCCATACTGCTTTCCAAATTGGCTGTCCTAATTTGCAGTCCCACCAGCAGTGTATGAGTATACCTTTCCCAGTGCATCCTCGCCAGCACTTCTTGTTGTTTGTCTTGGTTCCAATGTGTTGCTACAGAGGGTACCCCACTTGGCTTATACTCACACGCAGCCTTTGCCAGGATGTTAAGAGGGAAGCATGAGCCTCAACCTAGCCAAGTCTACATTACAGTGCTCTCAATTATGACAGCCCAAGCAGCATTTAAAATCCAAATCTTTATAACCAAGGAAAAAGGAGGGAGTACTCAGAATGATTGTCAATACAGCTCTGTACTGTTCAATATCAGACCTAGTTGAGTGTTCCTTCTTATTTGTGGTGCTAAGGATGGCACTCAGGCCTCACGCACACTAGGCATGTGCTTTACCTAAGCTACATCCCAAACCCTGCTTTTTAAAATATAATAAGGCATCCATGATTCACTAGTGATGGTGCAGTTTCCACTGGGTTGTTTGCTCAAAGGTCAGATAATTCATTGCTTTGTAAACCTTAGCATGAAGAGTAAGCTGGACTAAGTCAAGTGAGTTCACAGCCACTGTGACCTTCTGAGAAAGGAGGCAACACCTGACCCAGAATTATGTAAGAATGAATGAATGCATTCTTTCCTTCCATAAAGAACTGAGAGTATCTTTGACATTTGTCTCAGTTTTCCTTTTGCCATGAAAATATGGATATCACATTGATTGGGGCAAAAACTCCCTGCAAGACTAGCAAGTGAAGGTCAGCTGGCAGGAGCTCATGGGATGTAATGACAGTATGAGCTTCTAAAACATTGTATTTCATATGGAGCTACATTTCAGATAGAATTACATAATGCATATGATTGTAACATAATTACACAATAACTAATTTTGCAGTAGATATTGTGTCAATTTAACAAATATATATTCTTGTGTGCAAAGTTATTATACTAGAAGAGGAATGTTTAATGGAAAACTGATAAGCAACTTTTATGCTGAGAAGGCTAAAAGTGCCCCTACCCCCAAATATAAACAGATTATACTAAGATAACAGTAAGGAACAAACTGCTATTCAGAATCCAAGGAAAGAGATGACAACAGGCTGGAAGGGAACAAGAAAATCTTCTACCTGAAGGTGAAGTACAGGTAGGAAAAAACAGAAAACGTTTTTAACTTGAGTGTTAGGTGAACTTACTCTAAGTCTGGAACTAAAAACTAGAACCAGACTGAATCACCTCAGATCTCACTCTGAAGCATACTTTTTAAAAAAATCATTATTTTTAATTGCTAGGGCTGCCCTAACGAAGAACCACAAATTGTGTGGCCTAAACAATAGAAATTTCCTCTCAGTTCTGGAGACTCAATGTCTGAGATGAAGGTGTCAACAAGGTTGGTTCCAGACCTTTCTCCAAGCTTCTGATGGTTTGTGTTGCATTTCATGACTTGGAGATACCCAATCTGTGGCTTCATGTTGGGATGGTATTCTCCCAGTGCGTGTGTCAATCCCCTTCTCTTTTTTCCCCCCCTTTAGTTGTAGTTGGACACAATACCTTTATTTTATTTATATTTATGTAGTGCTGAGGATGGAATCCAGTGCCTCACACATCCTAGGCCAACTCTGAGCTAAAACCCAAGCCCCAATTTTTAACTTTTGATGAGGATACCAGTCATCCTGGATTAGGACCCACCATAATATCAGCATTTTAACTTCCATTATTCCTGTAAAGACTGTCTCCAAATAAGGTCATATTCTAAGATACAGGCTAAGGTTGCAGGGGGAGTGGTGATCTGATATAGGAGCATGTGGGGACACAAAATGGGAAGCCTACCAATCGCTTGGGAGAGTAAGAATAGTTTTTGCTTGAGCCAATGACCTCTGGGTTATGAATCCCTTTCTATTCTTTTTCTGGCTACCCAGCTGGGCAGGTAGTAAAAAGTGACTTACCTGGGAGGTGATACAGATAGCACCAGTGTGATTTTCAGAATCATACTAATTAGGTTAGCAACCTTGTGCTAACACCTACTAGCTGTGACCTTGGCAAAGTTACTCGCATCTCCACGGGCTCCATTCACCTCCTTGGTAAAATAGGAATAACTCATAGAAATGTAGTGGTGTTATGATGAAATGTAAAGTCCATAGTGCTTCATAAATTCTGGCCATTGTTATTATTCACAGAACTGGCTTTACCTTCAGTGGACCTAAATAATTTCCACAAGGGTTGACTCATACTGCTTTTATCAAAAAATCAGATATGAACATGCTAAAAAATTTCTAGGAAATCTTTGTGTGAAAACCAAGAACTATATCTACTCACCTCACATTTTGAACCTCCATTCTGTAGCCATTTTACAGCTTTTGATAAAGGTTTCAGGGAGTAGATAGATGCTCTGGCTATCTTGGCCTTTGTTTTGAGATTTTGAACACATTATCTGGGAATTTCATTCCTCTAGTGGTAGTCTTTCATATACAGAACTCCTACACAACCCAATCACCCACTCCCAGCAGTAAAGTTAGACCTAATTATGTGGTGGCTTTAGCTTGACTTCTTATGGCCCTTTTGGAATACCTACTTGTTTTGTGTGTACCTTGTAAGGCTGGATATTTATTGATAGAAGTGTTTTTATCAAGTGCAAAATAATACTGAACTATAAATTGACAAAGCATAATTTATCCCCCAATTTTCTTGCAGATGCTTTGAGAGATAAAGTACAGATAGAAAAGAACAGAAAATGTTTTTAACTTGAGTATTAAGTAACCTTCATAAAAAAGTACAATGGGAAAAACGTGTGGCTTGTCATCTAAATATTAGGCTTACTGTAAAGTTAGTGAGCGTTCATGGAACTCAGTTACTGGTTATCTGAACACAAAATGCATAAAAGGCAGACATTTATGAAGCACTTCCTTGAACCCCCGAACAACTATCACAACATGCTATCAGGCCCAGCTTGTGTTCTCAAAAAATTGCCCCTGGGCTTAACTGTGTGATGCTGGGTTACTATTTCACTGGTAAGGAGTCTTCCACCAGGCAAATGCTTACTGCTGCATTCTAGTTTCCAAGAAAGGAGAGAGGACACCTGTGTTCTGAAACATCTAAGACTGATGTGCTAGGCAATAACAAAACCTAATAGTCTTTTTAAATTATGCAAGTGCCAGTTGAAACAGCCAATTCCCACTACCTCTTTGATCCAAATTACTCCTTCATGGTAGAAGGTTCTTTTTCTCTCTGGCAGAAAAATTCTCAACCCTAAATTTCCATGTCTTAATACAAAAAAAAAAGAGTCACTTCCTAAAATCCATCTCTCTTTCCAAAATTCAACAGAACTCATCACTAATATTTTTCTTCATCGTGGTAAATCTAACATGGGTAAATTTAGAGTCTAAAAATACAAAAATTCATTTTGCACCACTAGTTGTATTTTATTACATAACAGCAAGAGGCAAGTTATCTGCAAATAATAACTGCTACAGAGCTATTTTTTCACTTGGAGAATCATTCCATAAAAAACATTTTATTTTAAATTACAAAAAAAAAATATGTGTGTGTATATATATTTACATGGAACAAAGGCAGCGGCATTATTTTTCTAGTTATAACTTACAGTAAAAGGAAATACAAAAATACTTTCTATAGTCATAAATACTTTCTATAGTCATACTTTCTTAAACTATCAAATAAATACATTTAGTAACAATCTACTGTTATTACAGTGTGGGTACAACTGTGAAATAACTAAAATTTAATATCAGACTCCTGGATTTACAATACTGTATTTTTTCACTGATTTCTTCCTCCACTTAATTTTCTTCTTTAACACTTGATGATCTTGTTTTAAAATATACCGAAAATATCTACAACCTAAAAAATAAAATGAGCAAAAAATTTTAATACTTATCATCCAAATTTTTAAAGTACATGTGTATAGTTTGAAATTTTTGCTTCAACTCTATATATACCAGTATGGCCCACACATATTCTAAGAGCTGCCACCAATAAAATGTATTACTTCACAAAGATGTTTTTGATCCATTATAATTAAGGCACATATTTTAGCTTTTTTCCTTCTCTTTCCCCAAACCCTATAGTGATATACACATTATTATGTATATTCGTACATTAAAGGAATATTCTCCAAGATCAAATTAGTACTACTTCCCTCTCAACTTTAGCTTCTAAGTCAGCAAAAGAGGCATTATCACAGTCAGAAAAAGGTAAACAAACTACAAAATACACCTCCTTTGTAAATCCACTAGAGAGCTTAACTAGCAAAGCAACCAAATAGCTGAATTTCAACCAGAAAAGGTCCCTCCACAGAGCAAGGGGCCCATCTTGTTTCTCATACAGAATGGGGAGAAAGCTAGCATACCCCATTCTGAGCACAAAGCAAAAGCAGACCACAACCAGAATTTGAGTACTGTGGTGTAATGATGATAACCAGAACAAGAGGGAAAAAAAGCTCAACTTTTGAATAGATTCACTCTCTCCACGCTAACACCCAGATAGGAGAGATGTGCCCATTTTCAGGCATAACAACACCTGATATTCCTGGACAACTTCAGAATTCATAAAGCCCTTTGATGTGATGTTCACTTGATATTTCACAAAGGACAATCCCAGTGTCCAAATTCCCAAAGGTTAATTGCTTGAACTAAGTCACATGACGAGTAGAGAATGAGAAAGTTAATCCAGGTCTTTGGACTCCAAATTCATAAAGTAGAAGAAGATAACAAGTGAACTGAAGAATCTCTTTAGGACACCTTAAACTCCCTAGCAAAATATATCTTACTAGTTGTCATCATACACATCATTTCTGTACATTTTGTAGCAGTTCCATTTCAGTACTGGCTAACTTTAATATTTCAGTGGTACAAAGCCGGTATGAGTTTTATTGGCCAAAATATTCCATAAAGAAACAATCAATTTCTCATTCCTTTTAAGAGGACTATTTGACAAATTAATGGGAGGCATTCTTAAGGAGAATTTTTCTCCTTACAGGAACATTTAAGTGTATATAATACAGATCTATTAAAGAACAATGAGGTATGAAAGAACATTCTTGATTAATAGACAGTTTCAGTAAACCTATGCAACAAGGCCAAGCAGTCAGTGATTGTGAAACAGTCTTGCATAGTGCATCTTAATGCCCCCAACAACACCCAAGTGAGAGCATGAGAAATAATCACAATCAACAACACGAAAGCACTGTTTCTAACCCTAGGGGATTCCTTATAAGCACATTACCAGTTCCCAACTCATGATCCACTCTTTATTTTTGTTGTTGTTGTTTAAGGGGGTACTGTTGATTGAATGCAGGAATATTCAACCACTGAGCCACATACTCATCACTCATCCCTATTTTTGTATTTTATTTAGAGACAAGGCCTCACTGAGTTGCTTAGTGTCTCGCTTTTGCCAAGGAGGGCTTTGAACTTGCAATCCTCCTGTCTCAGCCTCCAGAGCCATTGGGACTATAGGCATGCACGCCCAGCTCAACAATTATTTCTTGAGCATCCAGAATCCTTATGGACCACATTAGATAAGTTCTACAATCAAAGAATGGTCATATTCAAAAGATAAAATTAAAAGAAATAAAAAACGTACCTTTTCCTAGCAGTATTCCAGCTACAAAAGCTTTCTCACAGGTCAAATCTGTATCTTCCTTCCAATCACTTTTTGCCCAAAAGTAGCTGAAGTGAAAGGTTGGCCACCAGCTTTTCCTGGAATTCCATTCTTCTTGAACCCATGCAAGACGATTCCTAAAAACAAAAATGTCAAAAGGGAAGGTCAGTGATGGGGACAAATCTGTACATTAGAATTTGATTTTAGCTATAGAAAGCTATTTCCAGACTAACATCAGCAATAACATAAAATCAAATACTTTTTAATTCTCTTTGATCTCCACATACTAATTTCCTCTTAACTAAATAGCCAGTTCATTACAGTAAAGTGATGCAGTGATTCTGAAGTAAATTTTTTTAAAATTTCAGATATTCCATTTACTATTGATCTTGAGCAGGTTGCTTAACCTCTCTGATTCTCAATTTCCTTGAGGATAAAAATGATACTTATTTCATGACATTGTTATTAGGACTAAACTAGTACAGAAGCAGGTTTCACATAAAGCTCCTTTTACAGTATCTGGTACACAGCAAATGTTCAATAAATGCTATCATAATTATTTAAAAGTTACTTTAAAACCTTAAATTATATGCTACCAAAATTTAATTAAAATGACATTATTATAAAATACATGGATCTCACAACTGAAGAGCAATGCTAAATGTTCATCAATAATTTGAGGATATACTTATTTAGCACCTGTATGTCTCCTGTGGCAAAACTTCTAGAAATTTAAAAAGCAAACATTATGTTTCTTGGCTTTCAAAAGCCCTATGGTAGTTGGGTGTGGTGACGCACCACTATAATCCCAGCGGCTCAGAGGCTGAGGCAGGAGGATAGCAATAAGCAACTGGATGAGAGACTTTGTCTCTAAATAATATACAGAATAGGACTGAGGATGTGGTTCAGTGGTCAAGTGCCCCCTGAGTTCAATCCCTGGCAAACCCCTCCCCTGCAAAAAAAAAAAGCCCTATGGTTTAGCAGGGGTTTAAACAGTCCTTTATATTTGAAAGTAGTTTACATTGAGAGTACCATCTGAATGCTTGCCCACCCTCCACAAAAATTCATGTTAAAACCTAATCACGGGCTGGGGTTGGGCTCAGATGTAGAGCATTTGCCTAGCATGCGTGGGGCACTGGGTTTGATCCTTAGCACCACATAAAAATAAAGATATTGTGTACACCTATAACTAAAAAAATAATAAATATAAAAAAAAACCTAATCACCACTGGAAATAATTAGGACATGAGGAGATGAATCATGACCTAAATTAGTGATCTTTTAAGAGAAGCCCCAGGCAATTGCCTTGTTCCCTTCCACCATAGAAGGAACCCTCTATGAACTGAGAATCTTGTTCTTTATCAGACAATGAATCTGCTGGTACCTTCACTTTGGACTTCCTAGCCTCCAGAACTTGTGAAAATAAATTTGTTATGTAAAAGCCACCCAAATTATGATATTTTGTTACAGAAACCCAAATAGACTAAGATATACATTTTTCCCCCAAGATCAGTTTAAGTTTGAAACAAGTTTCCACTTACCCTGGGTACCTTATACAACTAAAATTAATATATAAACAATTTTGTGATATCCTTTATTCTGCCAACAAATAGGTAAACTTTTACATATCCAGCTAACAATGGACTTACAAGATGTAGTATTTGATAGTACACAGTATCTGGAAAGAATTGTTGTATGTTAAGTTTGTGACTTTGCATTTTCTAGCTTCTGACATTCAGAAGAAAAGAGCTGAAGAAATCCAAAAGTACAAGCAAATAAATGCTGTGTTTATTACTCACTCCATTAAGAGCTGTCTCAGATATCTAGCCAAATATTTCCATGCAGTTATGTTCTTAGTGCATCCAGCAAAATCCAGGACTCCAAACAATACTTTCAACCCCAATTTACGGAGTTCTTCTTTTTCTGCAACATTCATAACAGTTCAGGTTTAAATAAGGTATTGATTTAAGAAGTGCATAAAGCTAAAAAGGTATGTACAGCTGATCAAAATGAATTATGTAAGCCTTCTAGTTTGGTTAATGGTTTAAAACAATTCATTATGCTCATATTCCTGAAATAAATCAGAAGAACGCTCAATAATATCAAACATGCTAATGAGGTCCAGTGTTCAGTTTGATCCCTATATTGATTATATGCACTAATTCATATACTATGGAGAACATGAGTTAAAGTCCCTGCCCTTTTTTCCCATCTTTGGAACTTCTCTTCCCTTAGGTAAAAAACCGATGCAATCTTTGCACCGATTTATTTGGATTAGTGAACTGATTTTCATTTAAGAAGCATGTTATTTTCTATACTGAAGCCCAGGAGGCATTAATACAAAGTGAAATTACATAACTTGAAGGCAATTTTCTTTTTTCCAAATGGGAACTGATGTTCTATAGCAGGAGTATTCAAACTTCTGTAAAGTGTCAGATAATAAATATTCTAGATATACTAGTCTCTATTACAACCACTAGTTCTGCCATTATGGTGCAAAAGCAGCTATAGAAAATACATAAATAAATAAGTTCTAATGGAACTTGATTTACAAATACATGCATGAGGTCAATTTGGCCTGTGGGACATAGTTGGTTAATTCCTTGACTATAGCTTATCTGTACAAAGAGGCATAAAACAAAAACTTGTTTACCTGATTTTCTAAGTAACATATGGAATTTTAACATCAGTCTATGCGAGGGTACAATCTGATACAAATTCTGGAAAAAAAAATCTTGTAATTTATACAAAGACATTTCTCAAATTTCAGCTTATGTTCAAATAAAGCTCTCATTGGTTAATATACTCTCAGTAAGTTATTCAAGGATTTAAAAGATATTTTGCTTTGATCCAATTTTAACTTGGGTATAAAAAGTATTCTCTGTAAAGAATTTTTAAAATAAAAATGCTGCTAACATGATAGACAAGATTATCGGAGGAAACAGATGGGGAGAATTCTTAATTTGCATCTTATACATAGCTACAATATTTACCACACTTAAAATAATTTATTTTCAGAAGCAAGGACTGGGGACAGGGGGGGCGGAGAAATCACACAGAAAATACCAATTAAAAGAGATCACAGATTACAAAGTTTTATATACACATTACATATAAGATATTGTGAAATGCCTTTATATAATACATAAAACAAAAATTCAAAAAGGGGCAACAATTTGGGAGACTGGATTTAGGAACACAGTACCCTAAAGTTATTTGGGTAAACAATATAACAATTTTTTTAAAGTATTTATTTTTTGTTTTAGGTGGATACAATATCTTTTTTTATGTGGTGCTGAGGATTAAACCCAGTGCCTCACACATGCTAGGCAAGCACTCTATCACTTGAGCCACAACCCCAGCCCACAATTTAACAATTCTTCTACAAAACAGGAAAAAATTTAAAGGTTTTCCTCTCTGAAAACAAGGACTATTTTTATGAATATACAAAACCCCAAAATTTTAAATTATTTCTCATTTCAATACACATAATACTAAACAAATTCATTGTCTACTTTCCAAAGTACTTTGAACTTAAAATGAAATAATTCCCAACAAAACAAAAAATAGTTTGTTAACTTCTCTTAATAATTTGTAAAAAATCAATCAACCAGGTTCAATAATAAAGATCAACATACCAGTATCAGAGAATATTATTAAAATTTGGTTCCTACCAAAATCACATTATATACGGCTCAAGTCACTTAGTTTTAACTTTTTAATTGAAATATATGTACTAGAAAGGTATAAGTCCTATGACATTGAATAAATCATCACAAAATTTAACACACCCAGGTGACCAGTACCCAGATCAAATAAAAGACCATCAGAATTATAAAATTTCTCCATCAGAAAGATTCCTAGGAAAACTGGGAATGAAACCACCATTTGACCCAGCTATATCCCACTCTGGTTTATACCCTGCCTTTTCCAAGACTCCGATTACAGTATACTATAGAGACACAGTCACATCAATGTTTATAGTAGCACAATTCACAATTAGCTACATTGTGGAACCAAGCTAAATGCCCTTCAGTAGATGAATGGATAAAGAAAATGTGGTATACACACACACACACACACAATGGAATATCACTCAGCATTAAGAGAGAATAAAATCATGGCATTTTCAGGTAAATGGATGGAGTTGGAGAACATCATGCTATGTGAAGTAAGCCAATCTCAAAAAAACAAATGCCAAATGTTTTCTTTGATATGAGGATGTTGATCCACAATAGGAAGAGGTGGGGGGAGCATGGGAGGAATGGAGGGACTTTAGATAGGGCAAGGGGAGGGGAAGGGAAGGGAGGGAGTATGGGGGTAAAAAAGGCAGAGGAATAAGATGGACATCATTACCCTAAGTACATGTATGAAGACACAAATGGTGTGACTCTACTTTGTGTACAACCAGAGACATGAAAATCCTGCTTTATATGTGTAATATGAATTAAAATGCATTCTGCTGTCATATATAACAAAATAAATAAATATATTTTTTAAAAAAATTTCTCTTGCAAATCAAAACCATCTAAGATTTGCAAGATACCATCTCACTCCAGTAAGATTGGCAGCCATTATGAAGTCGAACAATAACAAGTGCTGGCGAAGATGTGGGGAAAAGGGTACTCTTATACATTGCTGGTGGGACTGCAAAATGGTGAGGCCAATATGGAAAGCAGTATGGAGATTCCTGGGAAAGCTGTGAATGGAACAACCATTTGACCCAGCTATTGCCCTTCTCGGACTATTCCCTGAAGACCTCAAAAGAGCGTACTACAGGGATACTGCCACATCGATGTTCATAGCAGCACAATTCACAACAGCTAGACTGTGGAACCAACCCCGATGCCCTTCAATAGATGAATGGATAAAAAAAATGTGGCATTTATACACAATGGAGTACTACGCAGCACTAAGAAATGACAAAATCATGGAATTTGCAGGGAAATGGATGGCACTAGAGCAGATTATGCTAAGTGAAGCTAGCCATTCCCTAAAAAACAAATGCCAAATGTCTTCTTTGATATAATGAGAGCAACCAAGAACAGAGCAGGGAGGAAGAGCAGGAGGAAAAGATTAACATTAAGCAGAGTCATGAAGTGGGAGGGAAAGGGAGAGAAAAGGGAAATTGCTTGGAAATGGAAGGAGACCCTCATTGTTATACAAAATTACATATAAGAGTTTGTGAGGGGAATGGGAAAAAAATAAGGAGAGAAATGAATTACAGTAGATGGGGTAGAGAGAGAAGATGGGAGGGGAGGGGAAGGGGGATAGTAGAGGATAGGAAAGGTAGCAGAATACAACAGTTACTATTATGGTATTATGTAAAAATGTTGATGTGTAACCGATGTGATTCTGAAATCTTTGTAATGTTTTGAATAACCAATAAAAAAAATAAAAAAATTAAAAAAAAAAATAAAGTACTGTGTCCCTCCTCAAAAAAAAAAAAAAATTCTCCATCAACTTTAGAAAATTCTTAGCCATTAACTGTTCAAATACATATGTATTTTTATTATTGTTTGTTTTTGTCCCATTTTCTGCCTCCTCCAAAACTCCAATTAAAGGTATCAGACGTTTCCACCAAGTCCCCAATACAATCTTTTTTTTTTTTAATTTTTATTTTTTTAGTATTTTTAGTTATAGGTTGGCACAATGTCTTTATTTTATATTTATGTGGTGCTGAGGATTGAACCCAGTGCCTCATATATGCTAGGCAAGCGCTCTACCACAGAGCCACAAACCCAGCCCCCAATTCAATCTTTTTTGCACTCTCCACCCTTTTTGCTCTGTCCTTTAGGCTGCTTTTTCTACACATTACACTAACCCTCTCTTTTGTCATACCCAATCTGCTATTAAACCCAACAATTTGAGCTCTTAGATCCCAATACTGTACTTCTCAAAAGGAAAACAGCATTTCTCCCTAAGTCTATCTTGTCTTAAGAATAAATGTTCACCCTATTGATTTCCTAATCGACTTTTAAAAGAAGACTAACAGATAAGAATTTCTGTTACTCATCTGTATAGGCTGAAAAGAACCTTTCTTCTTTCTCCTCTAAAACAGCAGATTAAAAACTGACCACTAAATATATAAAGGACTACTATAGGAGATGGGGGTGCAGTTTACAGCACCCGTAGTCTATCTGAGGCCCTGTGCTTAATCCTGACACACAAATTTCTACAATTCAATACTCCAAAACCAAACAATCCAATTCAAAAAAGGGCAAAGGACTTGAATACTTGGAATAGACATCTCTACAAAGATGATAAATGGCCATAAAAAGATGTCCTAGCATCACAAGCCATTATTATGAGACACCACACTACTGGAATACAATACTACTAGAATAGCTACTATCAAAATGAAAAAAAGTTAAGAGTTGGCAACAATGTAGAAAAACCGAAAACCTCATGCATTGCTGGTAGAAATGTAAAACAGACATAAGTAAAATGACTACAACCCCCCCAAAATATAGAATATCAAACAATATCGAACATTGGACAGGATGTAGAGAAGCTGAACTCTGAAACATAGATGGTGGGAATGTTAATGGTACAATCAATCACTTCAAAAAACAGCTGATGGTATTTTCCTTACTCAGAAATTACACAGCTACCCAAGAAAAACAAAAATATATGTGCACTCACAGAAATACACGAATGTTCTTAGCAACATTATTCATAACAGTCAAAAAGCCAAATGTTCATCAAAAATTTAATGTATAAAAATGAAGTATTACTCAGCATTAATAAATTGCTAAAACAACATCATGGCAAAAACTCAATAACATGCTGAGTGAGAGAAGCCAGACACCCCCCACAAACAAAAAAAAAGTATAAAACTAAGATTACATTCATATGAAAATCCAGAAAAGATAAAATTAATCCATGATTTCAAAAAGCAGACCAGTGACTGCCTGAAGGCAGGAATATGTGGATAGTGGGTTGTGAAATAAAGAACTTTTGGGAGTGACAGCAATGCTTTATATCATATTATTATGAAAGTGACATGGATATATGTTAAAACATATCCAAGCATATGCTTGCAATAAGTACACTTACTATATATAAGTTAAATTTCAATCGTTGATTTAAAAAAAATGCAGAATTCTCCAACCAGAGTTTCTAAAACACAGATTCTCTCTCCTCAGTAGAAGTAGAGTGTCTTCCTAGAGCCTGCAGAGGGAGCAACTTTCTCTGTATACCTTAGCATACTATTCATACAATGTCATTTTCTATGAGTGCTATAATATAAAAAGTTAGAAAACAATAACCTCGAAATGTTTGAACATAAACCTCCAAAACTGTTCAAATAGTGAAATAAAAAATCTATACCTTAAGCACACTTAACAGTTTCGCTCTTGGTGCCTTTTCCTTCTTTAGAAAATTGTATAAGTATATATGGGCATTCGGATTTGATGGAAACTTTTCATCATAAGCATAATTAGTAAGTATCTTTCAGGCTTCATCTTGATCACCATAGAATTCCAACATCTATATAAAATAAGTTTATAATATCTTAGCTGAATTTTATAAGATACAAAAGATAATACACAACTTCATTGCTGAGTACAAAATTGACAAAGAGTACCACAGAAGGAACATGCTTCCACTAGCATATATGTTACATCATCTATGAAAAAAAATCACCTTAAAATAGAGGACTATAAAGTTCATTTTTCCTTGGGCTATTTTCTTACTGAAAAAAACAATAGTAATTTCAACATAAGAACTATTCCTATAAGAAATTCATGTCCTCAAAGCGAGAATATATATAATTTGGGGGTGGGGGGACAGGGATTGAACTCAGGGGAACTCGACCACTGAGACACATCCCCATCCCTATTTTGTATTTTATTTAGAGACAGGGTCTCACCTGTCTCTGCTTCACACCTCGCTTTTGCTGAGGCTGCTTTGAACTTGTGATCCTCCTGCCTCAGCCTCCCCAGCTGCTGGAATTACAGGAGTGTAATCCCACCTCACCCAGCTTCATAGCAAAAATATTAATGACTAAAATATGATGCTTACTAACCTCAGTGCCCCATTTATAACTTCAGTCACAGAAGAGTGCATATCAATTATAGCTTCTTCCATTTTGTTTCCATCTTTTCATGTTCAGCACTTTAAGTACTCAAACTTTCAAAGAATGATTTATTTTGAAAATTTATTCCAATTGTTCAGTATCAAAGCCCTCTGACAAATGACTTTTTAAAAAATATATTTTTAAAAAAAAATATTTTACACAATACCATTATTTTAAATATTTACTATTTTTTTTCAATGTGGTGCTGAGGATAGAACCCAGTACCTCACACATGCTGAGCAAGCACTCTACCACGGAGCTATAACCACTGCCCACAAATGGCCTTTTTACAATGACTGTGAGATGATAGAGAATCTTCATAAACTTTCTAAAAGTGATTATTCTAAGAATCTCATATATTGTGACCTAGTTTCAGATTTTTTTGTTCACTTCTTTTTATATCCCACCAAATCATAAAAGATCTTTCAGCTTTTAAGCTCAACAAGAATAATACAGAATAGACAATTACAATTATATTGTTATTTACTTTGTAGATATTTGGCTATCTTTCAGGCTTCATCTTGATCACCATTTGGTGATCAGTCATTTGGTGAAGGCCCAGTTTATCCAGTAATGAAAAAAAGTAACATCAACAGCTTATTAATAAACAAAATGCCAGGTCCAGTGATGCACACCAGCAATCCCAGCAGCTTGGGAGGCTGAGGCAGGACAGAGTTCAAAGCAAGCCTCAGCAAAAGCGAAGAAGCCAGACTTTAGGGAGTTCACACTTGCAGAATCACTGAGTGCTCTCTAGAGAAATATCAGAAACAGGCAGAAGACTAGAGAGACCACTCTAAGTTGCACAGGCATGTGGGTGTGCAGGAAAAGATCAGTCACTGTTGGAGGGCAGGTACAAAGTCACACTCATTTATTTGCATCCTTCCTTCCTGCAGCAAAAACCTTAAGATACCCAGAGAGGGGTATCAAATGCTCCCACCTACAGGAGAGAGGAAAAATCCATTGATTTTGAAAAAGGAATAAAAACAAAACCGATTTGTCTCTGGGAGAGGAATAGGTAACTTTTTGCCCCCAGGACACAAGAAAGATCCATTGCAACTGTGAGGGATGTAGAAGCAAAAACTTCTTACTTCAGGGAAAAGGCAAGAAACTATTTGGGGCCCAGGATCTTACACCAATATCAAGCAGAGGCCTGCTATCAATGAGAGGAGGGGAGGAAATACCTCTCCAAGACCAACCATGATATACAGAAGAATTTAGTTGTCACAGGGAAGACAGGCAAGAGAGCTGAGAAAGCCCCACATTGAGGTTTAGGATCTAAGAAAGAGGGTGAATCAGGACAATAGAGAATCTGCCCTCTCACCACGAGCCTAGTACTGAGTAGCAAGTAAAGACACCCTACCATGCAAAAGAGGGAAGAACCACTCTGGGCCAAGGCATGCTAGAACTGCTAAAATGAAAGGGATCCTGCACTGTTTGGCTTGATCCATTTAGTTTTCAGAAATATAAATTACTTCCTTACCAGAACAATAGCAGAAGTAAGGAATATAGCCAAAAGAATTGTAGTAAGAGTCAGAAGTCTAATTGTGTGACTATAGGCAAATCATTAACTTTTCTGAGTCTCAGATATTTCATCTATACAAATATGTGCGCCCCGGCGGCCGCTGGCCACGACGCTACGCGCGGTGGAGCCATGGGGTCGGCGGCACTCCGAGCCGTGCGTAGGCCGCTGGGAGCGCGCTTTTGTTCTCCACGTCGCCGCCCTCGGACCCCGCGAGTTAGCCTGCGGCCGCCCGGGCCACCAGAACCCGGGCGCCATGAGCCCTCCCGGGCAGTGGGCAAGGCCCTGCGCGGCCGAAACCCTGCCACAGGGGTGTTCCTGGGGCTGGGCCGCCGTGGTTTCTCTTCCAGTGTCACCGCCCGGGCCGGCGGAGGGCCGGCTAGCGGCGGAGTGTGTGGTTGGAAAGGGCGAAGTACTTGCTGTAGGGTGTTTGCTGTCCGCTCGCTTCCCTCTCTCTCCCCCGGGTGCTGGGATGTCCCTGCCACTCGGGCAACACTACTTCTGGGGCCCGGACTGAAAGGCTAACCGTGAGATGATTAGAACTGGATTCTGCAAAGTCCTGGAACCTGACTGTAGGGATGACTTCTGAGCTGCCTAGAATGGACACAGTAATGACCAAATAGCCCTTTTTCAGTCTCTGACATTTCCTTTTGGAGGTAGAGGTAGGAAACAAGGACTCCGAGAAGGGAGGGTTGCAGATCAGATTGGCTCTGGATCTAATGCTCCACGCTGTGCTCAGACGTGCTTTGCCTTTGAACTGCCATTTCTATGAAATGATGTTGCCTGAGCTCTAGGGCTTGCTTTCCAAAGTGTGACTTGTAATGTGCATTATTAAAGTTCGGTGAGCGCTGGTGTCTCAGCTTTTCATGCAGTTTCCATGTCATTCTGTACATGATTTGACTTAGAACTCTCAAGACTGGTGGGGAGCAAACACTACACATGTAAATGTGTAATATTTTTTTTTTTCAAAGAAAGAGTGAGAGAGAGTGAGAGAGAGAGAGAGAATTTTTTAATATTTATTTTTTAGTATTTGGCAGACACAACATCTTTGTCTGTATGTGGTGCTGAGGATCAAACCTGGCCGCATGCACACCAGGCGGGCGCGCTACTGATTGAGCCCAATAAATGTGTAATATTTTTAAATAATAATTTACATTTGTAAGTTAAGGAGGCTTACATTAAAATAAATCTAATTTTAAATATTAATAAAATGCAAAAAAAATAAATAAGTAAAATAGTGCAGCTATTTTGGAAAACAATCTAGTGCTCCTTCCAAAGGTTAAACATAGTTGTATAATCCAGAAATCTCACTCTTAGGAACATATTCAAGAAAAATAAAACTGAACATAAATATTCACAGCAATATTATTCAAAAAGTAGAAACCACCCAAATATCGATCAATTGATAAACATGGAATGGTTAAATGTGGTATCTCTGTACAATGGCATGTTATTCAACAACAAAAAGGAATGAAATACAGTTACTTGCAACCTTAAAATCATTATGCTAAGTGATCACATATTGTATAGATGGTTCCACTTGCATGAGATTCCTAGAATACATAAATCTCTAAAGACAGAGAGTAGATTAGTGGTTGCCTAGAAGTTATGAAGAAATGGAGAGTTCAGGGTTTCTTTCTGGGGTGATGAAAAGGTTCCTGATTTAATGGTGGTGATGATTACTGGGCAACTCTATGAATATATTAAAAACTATATGCTTTAAGTGGGTATATTTATGTGGCATATAAACTATATTCTCAATTTTCAATAAAGCTATTATTTTCTTAAAAAAATATGAGACCACTATACCCAATAAACTAGCAGATATAAAAAAAATTCTGAAATTAACACATGTTAAGGAAATACTGACAAAATAAAACCCTCATCAGATTACCAGTGGAATATAAATTGGTACTACTTTGGAAAGAGTTTAGCATATTATATATTGCCATGGTTTTTGTTGCCCAAAGACACACTATGATTACTGGCTTGGGCCTCAGTGTGGTGCTATGGGAGATGAAAACAGTGGGGGATGGAGCTCTTCCAAATGGATTTCAGGACTGTTTTTTCTAGTTCTGGAAAAATGACATTTATTATCACTATCATTATTATTTTAAATATATCTATGACAACAGAATGCATTACAATTTATATTACATATATAGAGCACAGTTTTTTATATCTCTGGTTGTATACAAAGTATGTTCACACCAATTTGTGGGTATTTTAATGGGAATTGCATCAAATCTGTATGTTGCTCATAAAACCAATTTCAAACTTATACAATCATATTAGTCGTGATTTTAGTGTCCAAAAAGAGATCTACTAAACAATAATTACTGGGCTGGTTTGGTGGCTTGTAGTCCTAACTACTCAGAAGGTCCCTAGTGTGGTAATGTTAAAAATTGGTGGGACTTTCAAGGAGTAGTGCCTCATGGGAGGTGGTTAGGCCTTTGGGGTGCTGTATTTGCAAGGGTTAATGTAGTTCTTATTGGACCCCGAGTTAGTTCTCACAAGAGTGAGTTGCTCAAAACAGTAAGCCTGATCCTCTGTTGCTCTCTGATTTCCTGTCTCACCTTGCTGTCTCCCTCTCACATATGTTTCCACCACTGAGACACCATTCACCTTGAGGTCCCTGCCAGGGCCAAGCCTATGTCAACAGCATGCTCTTAGATTTCTAGAACTGTGAGCTAATAAACCTCTTTCCTGTGTAAAGTCTCCAGCCTCAGGCATTTCACTATGGTAACAAAAAATGGGCTATTACAGGTTTCTGTACAGTGTGGTGGTTAGCTTTAGCTAATGGCATATCATAGTTTTCAATTTTAGAAAATACAATTTGCTGCAAATAATCTTCAAAGTCTTTTAAGTAATGGGAGCAATGAGGAAGAAAAGAAGATGAGGGAAAGCTGACCACATGTACCCTTCCTTGGTGTTCCTTCAGAACCCTTAGAAATTTCTAGTTTTGTTTTTCCCGATGACTAGGACATAATACTAATTTCTAGCTAGACTTTTGTTTACAATATCAATAGGTGTCTCTGTTAGGAGTTCCTATTTAGTTGGTGTTTTCAAGAATCTATAAACCTATGTCCTTTCTTGGGTCATGCCAATTAATTAGTTTTTGTCAAAGTTTTCACCACCCAGCCCTTTCACAAGAGGACTTGGTGGAAGGAAAGGCCTGGAGTGTATGTGCCCAGAAAAAGTACTTTTCATTATTGAACTTTGTCCTTTCTGACCTGGAATTTTAAAAATCCTTTAGGCAGATAATTTTAGAATCTTAATTGAGTTTAGGGGTCTCCTTATGTCAAGTAAAGAATGTAGGCCATGGGTCAGAATTTTCTTTTTCAATTTGTTTTAAGATAGCTTTCAAAATAATAATACTGCCTCTGTCAAGAGTTATCAAAAGTGGAAGTGGTGTCTTCAAATTATTTTTAGTGAAATATAGTCATGGTATCCACAGGTACTATATCTATAGATTCAACCGACTGCAGATAGAAAGTAGGATAAAAATCAGTACTAAACTTTTTTTTTCTTGTTATTATTCTATAAACAATGCAGTATGACAACTATTTTCACGGCATTTACATTGTGTTAGGTATAATATTACCTAGAGATGATTTGAAGTGTGTGGGAGGATATGCACAGGTTATATTCAAATACTAAATCATTTTATGTAAGGGCCTTGAGAATCTGTGGATTTGTGTATCTTAGTTGAAACCAACTAAGGCACAACGGTGATGCCATTTTCATGTTACAATTGTTATTTGAAAATATGGAGTAAGCTACTGTTTGGTCTGACAGGGACACTGACTTGGACCAAGACCACCCCATGAGAACTGCAGTGATTGGTAAGAAAAATGTCTCCAGAACCTGGCCCAGAGCTGCTGTCATCAAGTTTGCACCTGGGGTTCCTCCTATTACCTGTCTGATTTTCATGTTTATCTGTAAAAGGGCATCTATAGAGAGAGGGAACCCCTTGGGACTTGCTCAAAGCAGGATGCATTGGAATTCCCTCTCTGCCCTCTTTCTATAGGCATCTTACAGACAAACAACAGCCAGTTCACAGATGGACTTGATGAAATATTTGGAGCTCAAACTCAAATTTACCTCCAACAGATGATGATTCAAGTGGTCTCAGATCTGCACATTGTTTCTAAGTAAGTGTCCCAGTCTATAGGAATAAGGGTCTCAGCTATACTATGGTGGAATCTTCACCTGTTAACAGTTCACCAAGTCTATCAGGACCATTAGGAAAACATCTGCTATGGTTTGAGTGTGTCTCCAAAAGTGCTGGAAACATAATCCCTGAAATAATGAGTTGATGGTGTTTGGTGGTAGGGTCTTTGGGAGGTGACCAAGTTTAGCTGAGATCAGAGAAGGGTGATTCCCCATGATGGCATTATTAGCCTTATTAGAAGAGAAGAGAGATCTGAGCCGGCACACTTGCTCTGTCTCACCACGTGATGCTCTTTACTATGTTATGATGAAGCAAGAAGGCCCTCGCCAGATGCCAAGAAGATGCCAGGGCCATGCTTTTGGACTTCCCAACCTCCAGAACCATAAGCCAAGAAAACCTATTCTTTACAACTTACTTAGTCTGTGGTGTTCAGATGTATCAAGCAGGAAACAGATTGGGTCAACACTTTTCACCAAAGAGGATAGATTCTGTAACTCGCTGCAGCAAGGGGGAAATTTTACTCCAGTACAGCTAAGCTCTTCCACGGCATTGACTTTCCACTAACTACAGGGAACTATTGGATGTGGATGTAATAAGAGGTCTCCCAGAGAGCTCCCGTTGCACTGTCAAATGAGCACGGCCACAGCACAGTCAGGGACACCACACCTGCTTCCCTGCCTCTGCTTGTTGTGCCTCAGAGGTACAGCACTTGTGCTGCCTCTGAGCCTCTATTTTCAGATAGAATCCTCTTTGCTTAGACATCCTGCCCTGGGGTCACAGCTGCTTCCTCTAGGCATGAATGTCAGGGTTAATTGAATAACCCTGATTGCTCCTTTTCCCCTTTTGGTTTTCCACCTACATACAGGTTGAGCCTCCCTTACCTGAAAGTATGAAATACTTCAAAACCTTTTGAGTGTTAATATGGTGTTCAAAAGGTTTCAGATATTGGAGGATTTCAAATTTTTGGATTAGGGGTGTTCAACCAGCAAAGTGTTCAAATAAGCCAAACTCTGAAAAGTTCCAAAATCTGAAACACTTCTGACACAAGCATTTCATATAAAGAGGATTATCCTCCTTTTGATGGATATACCTAGTACGGTTTCTGGTTTTTTTATTTTGTTTTGTTTTGGGCTGGACCAGATACGTACAACTCCTTAAGAAGTCATCTGTATTCTTTTTCTTTCCTCCTTCTTTCCTCCATCTTTCTGGCTGCAATAGGGATGCAGTAACTTTTGTCAGAATTACACACCAGGGAGGCAGAGAAGAAAGATAGATGGTCCCTGAGGACACAGTGGAACTTCCACTCTCGCTCTGACTTCTTTCCCATGAGAGAGAAATAAAATACTTTCTTGTTTAAGCCATGTTCTGTTACTAGCAGCCAAATGCTGTTCCTATCTGACCTTGCCCTGTGGGGTTGGCCACAGCCTGTAGTGGAGCAGAAGACAGCTGAAATGTGGCCACATAACAAAGGCAAATCTTAGAGGAAGTAAGTCAGTTTTTGATGAACTAGTCTTGAAAACATGTTGTAAGTAGAAAATGAAATCTGACATTTCAAAATTCTTTGCTCATCTATGAAACTGATGATTAAGACTCCAGGTTATGGGCAAGGTCCAGAGGGCCAGCAGTGACCCTCCTCCTCTCACCTGCATCAGGAGGTAGTGATGTGAGAGACACGGTGGGAGGGTCAGCTTTGACTTTGGACTAGGAAGAAGGCTGTGAAGCAGAGAAGAAAGCTGGTGCTATAGAGCTCTTAAGTACATCATTGTGATCTTTTACCACTGCGATCTTTAATGACGTTTCTTCATCTGTCAAATGCGGTATGATGAGCTCCTACCTCATGGGATTGATGTGGACACCAAATGAGACAATCGATACAGAGTAGCACAATACCCATCTTTATTTATGATCTTTATAATCCTCTGTGATTTACAAACAAAAATTCACCAACTTCTGTGTTTTTACTGTTCTTAGGAGCTATGAGCTTGTCCCTATTCCCAAGGCTTACAGTGCTGACCAGTTACCCAGAGTCATTGAAGGAAAAATAAATTGTGTTTTGAATACTTTGGTTAAGTGATAGTCACTGAGTGCCAGAGTCTGGACTCAGTTTTGTAGCTCCTGGTTCTTGGTTTAATCTAGACCCCTAAAGGGAAGTGAGAGGGGAGGACTGAGTCAGTGCTCCAGCTCTGGAGACGTCAGCAGAAGCAGAGAACAGTGTACTGCTGACCTTTCCACTGATAAGAAGGGAGGCCCAGCTGCTGCAGACACCCAGCCCAGCATCAGGTTGGGCTCAGTGGGCAAGGACTCCAAGCACAAAGGAGCAGCTGCCATCTGCGGTCCTCCATGGAATACAGTAGGGTAAGAGCCAGTAACTCCAAGGGTCTATATGGTTTAAGGACTGTGGTGTGAAAACTTAGCAGCAGTTTGAAGATCCAGCACCACAGTGCCCACCTGCATAACCCGACTGTCCAGGGTCATGAAGCCGTGGCACATCCCTGCTTTCCTAAGTCCCGGCTCCAGCCTGCTCTCTATGCTTCCACAAACTTAAACTAGATGGATTATATATCAGCTGAAAAAGAGCATCTCAATTGATTACGGTCAGGTTCACCTTTTTGACATAATTGATCCTGTGGGCCTTTGTAAATCACTGTAGTCACACACTTGTGGCTGACCAGTAAGAGCACAAGCGAGCCCAAAAGATGTGGTAAACTGGAGCCATTTCTGTAGGGATCGAATGGACACACCCACTGTTGAAGTTTCCCTTGTTGTAATCATATGAAATGACCCAGCTTTCACAGAAAGGAACCAGAGTCATTGAAGGAAAATTAAATTGTGTTTTGAATAGTTTGGTTAAGGATAAAAATGTTTCCAGTCAAATGCTAATTTGTGAGTTAGAGTAAATACAGGGTAATCTAAGTTATCTGGAAAAATTAGATTTCACTGTTCCCTGCCAAGGATGAATTAATGGGATGTCACTGCAGTAAACTCACTCTTTTATCAAGATCTCCTTTATGATGTATAATCTGAGGGTGACAGACTCACAGCTGCCAGAATCATTCATCCCGCAATTAACAGATTTGTCTGTGTTTCTACAAATCATTCATCTTCTCAGATACAGGATAAGACTTGTTCTGTGACATAACTGTCACACACGTTCACCCATATGTATACACATGTTCTCGGGCACACATACATGCATGCATGTACTCTCTCTTTCACACATACATATGTACTCCCTTAGGTAGTAACTTATACTTCCTCTAATAGTGGCCAATTGAAGAGCACATATTATAAATGTGGTTCCTAAGGCCTCATTTGCTGCTCAGTCAATGACAGTGGTGAAGAGTCATGAAGCAAGAAGAGGGCAGGAACAGTGGGGAGAATTGTGGGGATACCTGAGACCAGTTCCTTATGGAAGTGAGGTCTCAACATTTTACCCTGAGTGGCTCAAATGTAGATGTTTACTTGTAACTCCAGCATCATATGAGTGACAGAATCCCAATAGCTATTTCATGGAGCATCTTCTGGGGCTGCTTTGTGCTACATAATTTAAAATGCTAAATGATTATGCCAGTTTGGGTTCATGTCCGTTTAAAATCTGGCTTCCCATTGCCACTTCTGCTGATGTCACCTGCCTTGAGGTCAGAACATTATCACGGTGAGCAAACAAAATAGATGAGAAAGAGGGGCTCTGGGGAGTTGTGTGTTCTGGTTAACACTTGTGGATATCCAGTCTTCTAAGAATATAAGTACATTAATTTAGTTATAACCCTTATTTTATCCATGAGTGCCCTTTTCAAATTTTTGTCCTGTGATCCCAGTCAAGATTCCAGGCTGAAAAACTCAAGCCACCTGCTCTGCGAGCTGCAAACCCTGGTGTGAACTTGGGCAGGTTCACCCTGAGCCCCCAACCCTGGCCTCCTGTTTTGTGCAGGGGTATGTCCTCTGTGGGTAGGATCATCAATAGGTCCTCCCAGTGTCAAGGAGTGTTTACCTTCTACAAAACTCCCCTCATATTCTGTCTACTCAGCCCTGGGGAGCTGGCAAAGGGCCAGTCCCTTCTGTGTTCCTGGCCTTGAAGGCACTGAAGGCTGCCACTGTGCCCCTGTCTGAGCTGAGTCACACCTATTGCCTTCACTGCTGCTTTGTAGCAAGGTGGAGCCTGTCTGCTTGCAGGGTATCTGGGATCAAGGGGGCTGGGATGTCCCTCCTGAGTTCTACTGATGACACAAGTCTCTGTGAGGGTCTGAGCTGGGGTGGAGGAATAGCTGGGTTACCCCAGGCAGGATCTCCGAATGGCAGGGAAGGCTGGTTGGAGGGAAAAGGGTTTCCCAGATATCGGAGTTTTAGGAGAACCTAGAGGAAATTAGAGGAAATGCTGTGTCCAAAGCATAACATTTAGAGGACTTGAGGCTGCCGATGGGGCTCTGGCCAAGCTCCAAAGAGCCCTTCCCCTACTTGACTTTATGCAGATGTTGTTTAGAATCTTGTGACATCGGGGGCCACATTGTGGTCACTGGTATGGTTATACCCCTGATGGGGTGTGAGAGTGTGACTGATGGGCTGAGGTCCCCAGGCAGAGGCTGCATCACTTAATTGACACAAATGAACTCATATCCTTGTCACCTAGCTCTTCCACGTGGGTATTCTGAGAAACGCGTTCCAGGCTGCCGCTGACACCCGCCTGCCTACGTGCTGGATGTGCTTGTGTCATTGCCCCACACTTAAACTTTGGGCTTCATCCTTTTCCCAGAAATGAGGCTGAGGACACCATAAACTTGTGAAAATTTCTAAAGTGCCCTTCCAGTTAGGTCATTACTGCTGTAACAATGAATGGCATTTCTCCAGTGAAAAACAAATAGTTATCCTATTGTCTGCAGGGTGTGGCGGAGACTGGAGATGGGACTCCCATTCTCTGCACCCAGAAAGCAATTTCCCCACAAAACTACAGAGCCTCTGCGAAGGTCCCCAAACTCACATCAGGCTCCCCAGAACTGCCTCTACCACAGCTGCCGCAGGCACATCTTGTTTTATTTAGTAGGTGCAGTATTGAGATATTTAAGATAAAACCTACATTACATTCTTCACCTCTGCTCCCCTCATTCGTCAGCATTTGTCTCTCTTTCCTGGACCTCGTAGCCTTCATCCTTCCACCTTTGATCCCCACATCCCTCATTTTTGTGGTCACCATGCCTGCATCCCTGCATTCCTAATGGCTGTGTTCCACGGTTCGATCTTTCATGCCAGCATCTCTCATCCCTGTGTCCTTCACCCCGGCCCCCCACCCCCCGGCTTTGCCTTCTCTCTGCATTTCTCATCCCTGCATCTAACTTTTCATTCTTCCTCCCCAGCTCCTATTCCCTCCTTCCCCTGTTCCCATCATCCTTATTCACACTTCCCTGCACTGTCTAGCCCTGTCTCTGCGGCCTTCATCCCTACATTCCTAATGTCGAATCCCTCCTCTCTATATCCCTATAAGTCCTCCTCTTCTTCATTCATCTTCCTCCCGTTCCTCTTTCTCTTTTTTCTTTTTTCCTCTTCCTCCTCCACTCATTAGGCTGCTCTTAGCCTCTCAGCAGAAAGTACTCCATTATTTTTTTTAAAGAGAGAGTGAGAGAGGAGAGAGAGAGAGATTTTTTTTTTAATATTTATTTTTTAGTTATCGGCGGACACATCCTTGTTTGTACGTGGTGCTGAGAATCGAACCTGGGCCGCACGCAAGCCAGGCGAGCGTGCTACCACTTAAGCCACATCCCCAGCCCAGAAAGTGCTCCATTATAATCCCCTCTGTCAGATGCTCAAAGCCAGCTCTTTCATGGGGATTTACGGGATCTTCAGGGACCTCTCTCATGCATTCTATGGCCACAGAGACAGCTCATATAACCTCCTCTCAGGGTCCCCCACCATGCAAGTAATTTCTGGAACAGAGTCTGTCAAAATGACCTGAACTCAGACAGCTTCAGCATGACTCCTTTATCCTTCTCGAGAACAAGTAAGTTGTTCTCCTGCATCCCCCCCTAACAGCCAGCTTCCCTCTTCCACACTGGGTAGGGTCCCGTCTGTCCTCACTATCTCCAGGGCCCCACTGTGAGCAACCTAGGGCCCCTTTCACCACACTCTCTTCCTTGCCTGGTGATGGTGGGACGCTCCAAACCTCTCCCTGGGCTTGATGTGGAGCAGGAGTAGAGAGAGATGGGAAGGTAGCCTCCTTCTCAACTCCCCATTGTGGGTGAAAGAATGATGAATCCTACTGCTGTCAGACTGTCTCTAAAAATCTTAACAAGAATTCTTCTCTCCACAGTTCCATCATCAGACTCATCCTTTTAGCTCGAATTGGCATTGAGGGTTCTATTGACAAGTTTGCCTCAGCTGGGTACCCCCATTAGGATCCAGTTCTTATAGACCATCTGTTCTCATGTATGGTCCAGCATCCTTACAATGTGGAACACTGTCCTTAGTCAGCTTTTCATCACTATAAAGAAATGATCAAGATAGGTAACTTTACAAAGAAAAAAGTTTTATTTAGTTCAAAGGTCTGGAGACTCAGGGTCATGGTGCCTCCATTGGATCAGTCCTGGTGAGGACCTCATGGCTAATGGCAAATGGTCAGTGGTGGTGGTAGTAGTGGTCACATCTAGTGCCAAGAAGCAGAGAGAGCTAGTGAGAACTTTTATAACAACCTTTTTATAAGAACTACCAAGGAGTCCCACAAGAGCTGCCTCCTGAGGGCATGCTGGGAGGATTGAGGACCTCTTGGTATGCTCCATCTCCCAACAGTTCCTCTCTGCAGAACAATCCTTTAATCACAATGGATCTTGAGAGGCACAAACTGTATTCAAACCATAGCAGACACTGCTCTTATCTCTCACTGTGGTACCCTCTGCTAAGACACATGCCCAATATGTGTCCTCTTATGCACAATAAGCACCTTTCTGAGATCACTTCTGAAATCTAACAGATGTTAGCAACACTCCCTAGAAGTTCACCAGGGTGTTCTGTTCTTTTTAATCACTGTGTGGGTTTTCATTGTTTCATGTTTTATTACCAGTTTCTTTCCAGTGGCCATGTAATTTTGCCATCACAATGTGCTGGGATGAGAATCCTGTGCCTGCTCCTCTGTGAGAGTGTCCTGGGAGTGGCTCCTTATTTCACTTGCACTTACCTGGTATCTACATGGATACCACCAGTCTGGGTTTATATATATATATATAATTACATATATAACATATGTAATTTCAATTTTGGAGAGATATATTTTCTCATGTCCCTAATAAAGACCACTGCTTCTAAGTTAAACACTCTGTCACAGTCAAAATTCCAAATTAATATAATTATTTAAGTTAATCTAGAGCTAATTTTAAAAATACACATTTTTATATACATCTTATTATATTCTTTAATTTTGATAATTCTGTTAAAGTAAAAAATCAGATTATACATACAGTAAAACCTAAATATCTATTTGTCATGGTCCCTTTAAATAACTTTTGTCAAAATCTAGGACCAACTACAGATGGTAAATCTTTTCTTGTTATTTAAATATGTGTACTATTATCTATAACTTAAACTAATGATACTATGGCTGACACAAGGCCTCCACTCAATTTTATTAAGTGAGGAAAAGGGCAGAAACAGAGCCCCATAGGACACAATAAGTCTTACACATATTACAAACATTTTCTTAATTGTGATACTGAGAGTCTTAAGGTACTAAAAATGAATCAGTAAATTAATCAGATTTCAAAAGGTAGAGTTTCACCCAGTAATTGTGAAAATGACTGAAAAACCTGACACAGAAAATTGAAACTCCCAGATACAGAGTTTTTAGACATACCGCTTCCTAGGTTTGTCAGGAAAGTAAAAATTATGAACACGTTCTATCATGATGATCTTGGATCAAAAATCCAGTGAGAGATAAAATTCCCCAGTTGACTTTTTAATTTATATTAATAAAGGTGGGATAAGTGGAAAGCCACTCTGAGTGACCACACATTGCATCCCTAAAACACAAGGCTCTGACCAGTCACTACATCTCTTGCTAACTTGGAAGTTCTCCCTGCTCAGATAGCAAGGAAGATCTACATGTGTAGTCATAAGCCACGGGGTTGAGTTACACTCACCTGTTCCTTTGTAATGCTACTCCTCCCCTCATTTCAATGGCTACTTCACAATCAAAGGGTTCAGTACATGCTCCTTTCTTTATTTCCACACATCCCTGTAGGTCAGAAGAGTCATCACAGAATCCCCTAAAAAGGTATTACTCTGACTCTCTGTGGTTATTTCATGCAGTACTGTTTACTTGGAGTGATCTTGAGTGTTTATTCATAAGATATGTCACTCTAACACTGAGCCACCACCCCAACCCAGCATAATCATTTTATAAGCTACATGGTGGAATTTTTTTTTTTTGGTACCAGCAATTGAACCCAGAGTTATTAGTTGCTGAGTAACATCCTCAGCCAGTTTTAATATAGACAGAATATTTGACTATCTTGCTATGTTGCTGAAGCTGGCTTTAATATCATGATTCTCCTGACTCAGCCTCCCAAGATACCAGAATTACAGGCATGCATCACTGTGCCTCACTTTGCTATGGACTTTCTAAAAAGCCATTTCAGATCATTTTCTCTTCAGTATAAATGTAGTAAAATTACATTGGAACAAATGTTCTCAGTATTTAAGGAAGTACTATCTATTTTACAGGAAGATAACATGTCACTCATGTTTGCGTTAAAGTTGAATCAATTTTCTTCAGTAGGTAAGATACTAGTTTTCCCTATAAGGTCTTTTGTTTACCATTCTCTATAAAGAGATTGAAAATTTTGACAATGTTTTTGGTAGGAGAGTGTGAGAAACAAGCTCAAGTACTCATAAGAGACAAAATATATAGCATTAAATGAGGCTTTTACTGATAATATTGTAAGATCCACTGTCTAGGTGAACAGTCAGAATCAATGAGAATTTCCTTCTCTAGTTCACAAGGCCTTTCCCCTTGTTCCTCATTGGTGAGTATGTGAGATGTACAGTATTCCTTAACATTGCCTAACTTAAACTCTCTCTATTGGGTTTTTTAAATAAATGTCCCTTTAGTTGTCCTCCCTCCTTTATTGTGTGATCAGTGTTAGTGATCAGTGTTAGTCAGGCAAGACCATTTCCACTCACTTCCTGTCTGCCACACTCAGGTGTTACCTGTTGGTGACCCTTTGTTCTGTTTTCTATTTTCTGATAGTTGTATATCCTCAGTGAGTTGACAATTAAAACTAAAATACAATATTTTGAAAATGGATGCCTGAACTTTCTATATCTTACAAAAGGTTCACAAAAACCTCATAGGAAAATAAAGACAGAGTTGTGGTGGGTCATTAATTTTTAGAATGAAGGCATCTGTGTCACTGAGTGAGGGCCATCCAGGCATAGCTCATAGCTGAGGTATGAGAACCCCCAGTGTGTTCTGTTTGTTTTTGTAGAAAGGCATTATTTTTCTCAAATAAGGTTACATTTACAGGGCAATTTAGCATATAGAGAAGAGTTCCCATATGCCTTCTCTACACACAGATTTTTCTATTATTTACATTCTGCCTATTCATTTAGATTCATTATCATTAGAGAACCAATAAAATGGCAACCAAGACTAATTGGACTACTTGTTATTTATTTCTGAAGAAACTGATAAAATATTCTGTTGAGTGTCCACCATTTTGTTACATTATTAACAGTGTCAGAATGTAAAAGTTCTCTGTTCTTCATTTCTTCACTGTCTTCTATTGCCCCTGAATCTATGGAACCATTAATACTTTATTGTCTATTGTTTAGCATTTTTAAGAGTGTCACATACTTGAACTCACAGAGCTATAAAATTTTAAACCAGCTATTCCTTAAGCAGTATGCATTAAATGTGCCTCTGTGTCCTCTCATATTTGTTAGCCCATTGTTTTTGTATTCTGAACAACACATCATTTGATGAAAATGACACTTTTTAATTAAAAAAATGTAAGTGTTTACTGAAGGATATCTTGTTTTTTTCCTGTTCTGGGCAACTATTAATAACGGAAGTATGAATACTTTTATTTTTGTGTAATCATGGAATGGAACTCAGAAACTCATGCACACTAGGCAAGTGAAGTTCCACCTAACTGCATCCACAACTTAAGTCCTTATAAAAATGTGCATGCAGATTTTCATGTAGGCATTAGATCTCAACTCCATTAGATGAATATCATAAAAGTGGTTGTGACAATTGTGGTTAAGACAGTGTTTAGCTTTGTAAGAAAATGCCCGACTTTTCCAAAGTGGCTGTACAATTTTGTTATCCTGCTAGCAATAAATGAGAGTTCCTGTTGAATCTCCACTTACACAAAGCAGTTGGTATTGTAAGATTTTTGTATTTACCCATGCTTCAAGATGTGAGTAATTTCTAGTTATAGTAATCCAGCTTCTCAAGAAGCTGAGGCAAGAGGATGGCAAAATCAAAGCCAGGCTCAACAAAAGTGAGGTTCTAAGCTACTGAGTGAGACCCTGTCTCTAAACAAAATACAAAACACAGATGGGGTTATGGCTCAGTGACTGAGGGCTCCTGAGTTCAATGTCCTGTACAAAAAAAGCATTATCTAGTCCTAGGTTCCCCATGAAGAAACAGTATCTTCAATGTGGCCTTGATCCTCAAGGTGTGAACCATGCAGCTTAACATCCAATGACATAGAATGGTAAGCATCTTTTCTGCATTTATTTGTTGTCTGTATATACCGCCATCTTTTTTTTTTTTATTTTTGGATTGCTTGTTGTGATTTTTATCATAACAGCTAACACTTATTGTCTATTTATATACCAGATATTATTTTTGTTGAGTAACTAATTTAATTCTCATTTTCCCCCATTATTCTTATTAAGTGGTAGAATTATTATCATCATTTTATGAACAAAACATTTGAGGTCCAGGCTGGTAAAATAATTCACTCAAGGTTTTACAGCTACTAAATGACAGAGATAGAATCAGATCACAGGTAATCCATGTCTAGTACAAATGTTCTAGTTATTTTATTCTGCTCCACTTTGGAAATAAACAAGTGACAGTAATCAATGTGTTGATACTAAGCACCACACTAGTCTTTGTCATATGCCTGAAAATCACCTCATATCACTGCAGACAATAGTATGACTTAGAGATGTGTATGTCCCTGCTTAATTGGAGAAAGAAATAGGAGTACTAAAATCACATGTCACATAAGCTTCATTGTTTACAATTTGAGGACCAAGTCCATATTGAAGATACTGCCTCATCATAGGGAACCTAGGACTCAGATAATTTTTTTTTAGAACAGAAGATTGAACTCAGGAGCACTTGACCACTGAGCCACATCCCTATCCCTGTTTTGTATTTTGTTTAGAGAGAGGGTCTCATTGAGTTGTTTAGGACTTCACTTTTGCTGAGACTGGCTTTGAACTTCCCATTCTCCTGTCTAAAACTCTCAAGCATCTGGAATGCAGGCAGGAACCACTGTGCCTGGCTCATATAATGTTTTATTAATCTCTCTGTCAAAATGCAGTTTCTACAAATTTATTTTGAACCATTTAATAGGTACCCAGAGTGCCCAAGAATCCACTTTCCCCTCTCTTGTCTTTGGTTTCTCTCCTATTAAACTGATCAAACCAGACACCAACTCTCTTATTGCAATAGGGTCCTTTTTTTCTTTTTTTTTTTCTTGTTTGGTGCATATAGTTGTATATAATGGTAGAATGTGTTGTTATACATTCTTACGTGCACAAAGTATAACAATATAATTTGGCAAATATTATTCCCCAGCACTTTCATTCTCCCTCCATCTCCCATGTCTTTAATCTACTGTTCTTTGACAAGGGGGAGTCTATGACTATAGGTAGTATTATCTAAAAGTCTAAGGTTACAATACAGAAAATATGTATTGGTAAATTATACCCCTGTCTCACTAGAGCTTGCATTAACTTGTCCTATATTATAGAATCAAAAACACCAGTAGCATTGATGCATGGGTTAATGTTTATTATTAAGTCCAAGAACTTTTGGACTTTTCTCTTATTCAGGGATAAACCTTTTGTATCTATGATAGTACACTGCATGTGCAGCTGCAGGTCTTTGGTGGAACTCTGTAGGTTCTCCATTTTCCCTTCCTCACCACTCTGTGAGGGAAAATGCCCTGTCTTATAGGATTACCTCAAGTCCCTGCTTATGACCAGCTGTGTTGCCTCTCTTGTCCAGTGAGAAGCTTCATGGAACAGAATACAGGAGAGTGTGGCTGCAGAGTCACTTATCAAGTATTGCAGAGACTAAGCTGGAAGCAGGTCTGAATTTAGTGCACAGATACCATGTATATATACACAGGCATAAGCTAAGCAGATTATAGGCAGCCACCAATACAATTTCTGTCTAACTGTCCTTGCAGGGACCAATTGAGAAGTAGGCCATGAAGGATGTGTGGGGTCTGCAACACATGGTCTCACTCCCAGGACTGTGAATATGGGGTAAGCCATATCTGCCATTCACACACTTTGCATGAGGGGAATGGCCTGCCACTGAGACACCCTTAATGTATTCCATGTATGCAGTACTCCATGCACTTGTTCCAACATATATGTAGAAATTTTATTTGAAAATTATTGTGTGGCGGATACACTTGATGTTTTCACTCATTGTGGTATATTCACATATAGAATTTGGGCAGATTAATTCAAGTGTTATTCCCTTTTCCTGTCTCTTCTTCCTCCCCTTCAATACAATTTATCTACTCTTCTGATCTTTTTCTCAATTTTGATTCAAATTCCTCTCCTTTTTTAATGATAGTCTCAAAAGGCACTGAGATTGTTCAAATTTAATATAATATCTATGTGATAGTGAAAAACATAATTAGTCATTACATGTAATAAAACTGTAAACATTTCAATGAACAAAATGTTTTTTATAAACACAAACTACATATTTTATTTGAAATGACTACTACTGCTAATATTATGTTAGCTAAGATTTTTACTATGTGTGTCCCTGAGTTTATGAATTGATATAAGAAGAGTTGAAATATGTTAAGTATTCTAGAACTATCAGTCTTTTAAATTCTTATTCCTTTTGCATAAATTCTTATGCTTTGTGCATATTTATACTGAAATTTTTTCATGTACAATATAATTTTAATATTATAAATTATACTAATACTATAAGAAAAAAGAAATTCTATAAAATTTCCATTAAGGACTGATGTTGTTGCTAAGTGGCAGTGATTGCCTAGCATGTGTGAAAAGCTGAGTTTAATCCTCAGCACCACATAACAATAAATAAAATAAAGGTTTTGTGTCCAACTACAAATAAAAAACATTTTTAAAATTTAGGTAAGTAACAATTCAAAGCATACCTATTTGTGGGTTTTGATGGAGAAAGGTCAGACTTCAAAGTGCCTTCCTAGGGCCTACCTAAGAGACTCCTCTGTCTCCACTTTCATTCAGATTTGGAGCTGGAGCTTCCAAAATGAGGTTATATGAGACAGAAGCTTTGGCTTATCTCTCAGTGGACTGGTAATCTTGTTGTTGCCTCTCAAGCCTGACAATGCCTGTATTGCCATAGTTTGAGAGGATGTCCTCCAAGAAAAAGAAAACTATTTATTCCACTCTCAGATAACAATAAACAAGCCCCCTCTGAAGGAAAACTTTTTGATGTGTAGCTATTGTTTTCCAAAGCAGAAGACTTGCATTTTGGAGGTTACCAATTATAGCAAACTGAAATTAGCCCACTAACATGGATACAAAATTGGTAAATCCTGGCATAAAATAATAAAGTATAAATCTTTAAGCGTTATATATGAATAAAATAAAATGAAAACATACATTTTCAGGTCTGTCTGCTGAAAACATCTCACAGTAATCACATTCAAATATCAGTGTATTTAGCTTTCAGTGAAATTTGATTTCTGAATACCTAAGTGGAGCCAATATCACATTGACTTCTGAGGACTTGGCAGAAGGATTACATGTTGAAAGCCAGTTTCAAGAACTTAATGGGGCCCTAAGCATCTCAGTGAGGTCTTCTCTCTAAAGAAAATACAAAAAAGGTCTCATAAGTAAAAAGTCCTTGTATTCAATCCCATGTATAAAACAAAATAACAACAAAAAACTCATTGGATAAATAGTAAATTTATAGAGTGAACTCAGACATCACATGCTGCAAAGAAAAGAAGAAAGTGAAGGTAGAAGTTAGTGGGGGTTGTCAGAAAGAAAAAGAAAGAGAAGAGAGGAAGAAACCAGAGACTAATGGAATAAATTCCCCTGGACTTTAAGTTAGGTTAAAGATGACATTCCTGAGTGTGCCACTCTTTTCTTCATTGTGGGAAATATTTCTTTCATAAATAACTGTGGTTACCCTAATTGTCCTCCATTTTATTCCACATCTCATTCTCTCAAGTAAAACTTGAATTTTGTGGGGATCTATACTCATTATTCAATTCAATGGTTCATGGAATGACATATTCCATCCTATAGCTGGAAGCAAAGTTCTATATTTAATGGAGATTCTAGCTTATCCAAGGGCATATGGTGTGAAAACTTTGGATGTCTTTTAAACAGGACTCATATTTAGGTATGGTTAAAACATTCATTTTTTAAAAAATTGCCCTAAGTATTTATAAAGGACAGTAAGATGCATTTTGATACATTGTACAAAAATTCCTTCTTTCTCTGTCAATAGTGTAGGATCACACAAGTAGTGTAATCATTCATATGTATAGAGGAATAATGACAGTCTCATTCCACCATCTTTTCCATTCCCATATCTACCTCTGTTCCCCTTATATCCCTCTGCACAACTCAAAGTTAACATTTAAGTTTTGATTGTAGTATTATGTGACTCCAATAACCTTTTTCAACATTATTGATATATCTTTATTTATTTATGAATATGTGGTGTTGAGAATTGAACCCAATGCCTCACACATGCAAGGAAAGTGCACTACCACTAAGCCACATTCACAGCCCTCCAAAGAAATTATTTTTGCATGCATACCCATTTGTCCAAGCACCATCAGTGATATGACTGTCCTCTAACCATTGTGTATTCTTATAAAATATTCATAGGCAACAGACAGGTGGATTTTATTCTGGGTTATCTACTTTTTCCATTAATCAATGTGTTTGTGTCCTGATGCTAGTACCACATTGTTGTGATTTGTATAAATTTAACTTACAAATTCTGAGTTATATTTCTTTTAAAAGTATTTTATTTTTGCTATTTGTGTCACTTTTCTGTTTAGTCTGAATTTGATGACCAGCTATCCTATTTCTGCAAAATAAAAAAAATGTATTTGGAATTTTGACAGAGATCATTTTAGAGCTGTTGATTATTTTGTTCAGCATTTCCCTCTTGTCAAACTAACTACATCATCTATGAACATGGAATATCTTCTTATATATTTTGAACTATTTTATTTGAGGAATGTTTTCTATTTTTATGTACAAGTTTTTTTTCTGGTTTTGGTTATTTTTTCTATGCATTTTATTTTTATGCAAATATAAATAAATTTTTTAGATTTTTACATTAAAATGTTCATTACTGTTATATAAATCAGATGATCTTTTCATTATTTATTTTGTAATCTGTTATTTTGCTGAATTCATTATATTGGCTGTGGCAGTGATATTTTTACCTACATTATCTGGCATCTTTTATATATGGGATTATTTACCTGCAAATAGAGATAGTTTTACTTCTCTCTATCTAATTTGGTTGCTTTTCCCCAAAATAAATATTTCACAATTTATTTTTACTGAGCCAACCATTGTTCTTTTACTGATCTGCTATAAAGAATTGAATGATTTTTACACACTTTTCTCACCACTTAATAGATATTCCATAAAAAGTAGAATAAAACAACTATAGAACTCAAAATAATACAATAAACAACTTAGACTTAACTGACATATATAGAATATTTCAACCTGCTTCAAGATAATATGCCTTCTTCTCAGCAGCACATGGGGCCTTCTCTAAAATAAACCACATAGTATGCCACAAATGAACTCTTACCAAATACAAAAAAAGTAGAGATACTATCATGCACTTTTTCAGATTATAATGGAATGAAATTGAAAATCAGTGATTAAATACAAAATAAAAATTAATCCAACTCCTGGAGACTAAACAATATGCTACTTAATGAACAATTGGTTGCATACAATATCAATGGGAGATTAAAAAAAATTCTTAGAGGTAAATGAGAAAATTGATGCAACATATCAAAATATCTGGGACACTATGAAAGCAGTACTATGAAGAAAGTTCATTGCATGGAGTTCATTCTTTAAAAGAAGAAAAAGTCATTGAATAAATTTTCCCACATTACATCTCCAAGCTCTGGCAAAAAGAAGAACAAATCAACAGCAACATCAGTAGAAGGCAAGAAATAATTAAAATTATAGCTGAAATCAATGAAATCAAAACAAAAGAAACAATTGAATAATTGACAAAACAATAAGTTGGTTCTTTGGAAAAATAAATAAAATTGACAGACCCTTAGCTACACTAAAGAAGAGAAGAACAGAAAAAACTCAAATTACCTTCATATGTGATAGAAAAGGTAACATTAAAACAGACACTACAGAAATACAGAAGATAATTTCAAAGTATTTTGAAAACTTATAATACAATAAAATAGAAGATGTTGAAGGCATTCTTAACACATACAATTTACCCAGATTGAATCAGGAAGACACACACAATTTAAACAGACCACAATCAAGCAATGAAATAGAAGACGCTATCAGAAGCTTACCAACCAAGAAAAGCCTAGAGCCAGATGAATACACACCCGAGTTTGCCAATACCTTTAAAGGAGAAGTACTATCAAAGCTATTCAATTTATTTCAGGAAATAGAAAAAGAGGGAGCACTTTCAAACTCATTCTATGGGGCCAATATCACCCTAATTCCAAAACCAGCAAAGACAAAACAGAAAGAAAAAAGAAAACTTTAGACTAAAATTTCTAATGAACATAAATGCAAAAATTATCAATAAAATTCTGGAAAATCAAATACAAAATTATCAAAAAAGATTGTGCACCATGATCAAGTGGGATTCATCCAAAGAATGCAAGGTTGGCTCAACATATGTAAATCAATAAATGTAATTTATCACATCAATAGACCTAAAGATAAGAATTATGTAATCATCTCAATAGATGCAAAAAAAAGCATTTGACAAAATACAGCACCCTTTATGTTCCAGACACTAGAAAACCTAGGAATAATGTGAACATATCTAAATATGAAAAATGCTATTTATGCTAAGCCCCAGGTCAACATTATTCTAAATTAAGAAAAATTGAAGGCATTCTTTAAAAAAAAAAATGGAACAAGACAGGGATGCTCTCTTTCACCACTTCTATTTAACATAGTTTTTGAAACATTGGCCAGAGCGATTAGACAGACTAAAGAAATTAAAGAGATACATATTGGAGAAGAAGAACTTAAATCAGAACTAATTGATGATGATATAATTCTATACCTAAATTAACCAGGAAGCTTCACCAGAACAAATTCTAGATCTAGTAATGGAATTTAGCAATGTATCAGGATATAAAATAAACACTCATATGTCAAAGTCATTTCTGTATATCAGTGACAAATCCTCTGAGAGAGAAATGAAAAAACTACCCAATGTACAATAGTCTCAAAAAAATACTTGGGAATTAATATAATGAAAGAGGTAAAATATCTGTACAATTAAATCCACAAAACCCTAAAGAAAGAAATTAAAGAAGACCTTAGAAGATAAAAAAAGTCTGCATTGCCATTGGATTGGCAGAATTAAAATTATCAAAATGACCACACTACAAAAAGCACTTTACAAATTTAATGCAATTGATCAAAATCCAAAGTGCATTCTTCATAAAAATAGAAAGAGCAATCATGAAACTTATCTGGAAAAATAAGAGAATAGAATAGCTAAAGCAGTCTTTAGCAGGAAGAGTGGCATTACTATACCAGATCTTCAACAATGCAACAGAGCAATGTAACAAAAACAGCATGGTATTGGCACCAAAACAGACTAGTAGACCTGTGGTACTGAATATAGGAACCAGAGACTAACCTGCAAAACTACAATCATATTATATTGTAAAAAAAAGTGACAAAAAACATGCACTGGAGAAAAGATAACCTCTTCAACAAATGGTGCTGGGAAAACTGGAAATCTATATGCAACAAAATAAAATTAAATCTGTATCTCTCACCATGCACAAAAACTCAACTCAATATATATCAAGGACATAGGAATTAAATCAAAGTCTCTTTATCTAATAGAAGAAAAATTAGTCCCTAAACTTCATCATGTGAGATTAGGCTCCAACTTCCTTAATAAGACTCCTGTGGCACAAGAATTAAAATCAAGAATCAATAAATTGAAAAACTCAAACTAAAAAGATTCTTCCCAGCATAAGAAACAATCTGTGAGGTAAATAAAATACCTATATCTTGGGAGTAAATTTTTCCCCTCACACATCAGATAAGGCATTAATCTCCCAGGTATATAAATAACTCAAAAAGTTAAGCGCCAAAAAAATAAAACCCAAATAAACGAATCAATAAATGGCACAAGGACCTGAACAGACATTTCTCAGAAGAGAATATAAAATCAATAAACAAATACATGAAAAAATGTTCATAATCTCTAGCAATTAGAGAAATGCAAATCAAAACTACTCAAAGATATCATCTCACTCTAGTCAGAATAGCAGCAATTATGAAGACAAACAACAATACCTAAACTGTGGAACCAAATTAGGTGCCCTTCAGTATAGAAATGGATAAAACAAAAACGTGATTATATATAAAAAATATTCTCTCTATATATTACTCAGCAATAAAAGAGAATAAAATCATGGCATTTGCAGGTAAATGGATGAAACTGGAGAACATAATGCTAAGTGAAATTATCAAATCCCAAAAAGACAAATGTCAGAATATTCCTCTGATATGAGGCGACTGACTCAAAGATGGGTGTTGATGGGGAGAATGAGAGAAATAGACAAACTCTATATAGGCCTGAGGGCTGGGAGGGGAAAACAGGGGGCAGATGGTTACAATGATTGTGGAATTTGATAGACATCATTATCCAAAGTACATGTATGAAGACATGAATTGATGTGAACATACTTTATATAGATACAGAGACATAAAAAAATGTGCTCTATATGTATATTAAGAATTATTATATATATTCTGCTGTCATGTGTTTAAAAAATAAGTTCAATTAAGTTCAAAAATATTAATGTAGGGACTGAAGTTTTCAAATGTACACCAGTTCTCATAGTACCATTTTAAAAAATAACCCCTGATGGAAAAACCTCAATTTCCAAAAACACATGAAATTATAGGAAAAACATGTCATGGGCATACCGTTGAATATTATGCATATTGGAACAACAACAAAAAATGGTTCAGGAGTAATTCACAACCTTTCAAAAATCATTGCAAGTGACTTATCAGTCATTAATTATCCAATGCTGTAAGACTTTAATATAGAAGGTGGAATTGAGAGTAGAAACTCTTACAGACAGAAAACAGAATGGCAGTTTCCAGGAGCTGAGAAAATAAATCAGGGATATTTTGAGAAGAAGAAAAATCAATGGAATGGATGGTGAATGTTTTCACAATAGTACAAATGTCCTTACTGTCCCTTATCTGCACTCTTAGAAAGCATCAAAAGTTTCAACCAAAAGAATTGGAACAAAATTTTAATGGGTTGCAACTTCTATATATATATGTATATATATATAATATTTGTAAACCAATGATCTTGGTATTAAAAGAAAAGAAAAAGATAAAAATGGTAAATTTTCTATTTTGTTTACCCTACCATGACAAGAAGTACACCATGACATTTTTTATGTTAGGTGTAATGTTTCCAGTGCAGAAGGACAAACACCAAAGGTCCTCATTCATTTGTAGAAAGCAATAACTAAATATAGTAGAACAGAATGGAATAGTAATCACAGGAGAATGGGAAGAGTAGAAATGGACAAATCAAAAGAGTTCATTGAAGAGCACAAGACCAAAATGGAGAAATCACTTCTGGTACTTCTACAGCACAGTTGTGTAAGTATTATTGAAAATAACCTAAAATATGTTTCAAAACAAAATTTACACCTGGCAGGTGGCACATGCCTGTAATCCCACTAACTTCACGGACACAGGCAGGAAGATTTTCAGTTCAAAACCAGCCTCAGCAATCCTGTCTCTAAGTAAAATAATAAAAGTGGCCTTGAGGTGTGGCTCAGTGGCTAAGTACCACTGAGTTCTAACCCCAGTATCAAATAACAATAAAGAAATAAATAAGCAAATAAATAAATTAGTAAATAGATTTACAATACATAAAAATAATTAACATTTAAAAAGATAAAATACTTATTTCTATAATCTGATTACTACTACTTATATATATGGACTGAATTATCATACTGTATCCCACAAAATGCATATATAAAATATATATTAAAAAGTTTCCAGTAACTTCATAAACAGCTGTGAAAAAGTTCTCTAAAATGAAAAGAATATTATCTGTCATGATTCTAAAGATGTCAATATATAATTTGTATACTTTCTCAAAATTATAAAGCATTTTAGTACATTGGGTTCATATCTTTTTCGTTTTTTTCTTTTCTTTTCCCACCGATGGCAATGAACCATTAAACCATGCCCCTATTTATATATTTATTTATTCATTCATTCAAAACAGGGTCTCAGTAAGTTGCTTAGGCTCTTGCTAGGTTGTTGGAGTGGGCTCAAACTTTTGATTCTCCTGCCTCAATCTCCCAGGTAACTGAGATTACAGAAGTGTGCCACATTGCATTTTCTCCAAAAAAAAGAGGAGGAACTCTAAATATGGATTCAATTAAGCATCAGGCTATGCTGCTCACTCTTTCAAGATTATGTTTCCTTGAGTAGCAACAGTTTCTTCATTTTCTGGGTGATATGTTTCACAAGAAATCAAAATGTAAAATTTAAATGGTAGAAAAATACATGAAAAATGTCTGACCTTAATAATTCATGCCATGAAAATTATGGAGTTGTAGTATTATTTTAATAAGAAAAAACTATTAAAGTTGCATTTCTAAATAGATGTCAGTATTTTATGTCTCTGAATATATCAAAAGATGTACTGTGGGATATGTTAAATATCATATATATCTTATATTCTACTCCCTCATAATATTATTCCTTTTGTGAGTAATTTTGGATTTAAAATTGTGACCTCATAAACAAACAACTGAAAATTGATAACTGGTTCCGTTAATTTGTAGATCGGTTGTATATGCATATATTCTAAATAATAAAATAATCAAAATAAACACTAATAATTCCTCAATTAATGAACATGTACAATTAGTTGAAATAGTGGGATGCTGTGCCACAGGAGTTCCAGTGAGTGACAAGTACAGAAGAGAAAAAGACATGAAAAGACCCTTCACAAAATAAGCTCTAGAAAGAGCATGAAAACAGATGGAAAGATGATAAACAGCACCTTTTAAATGGGAAATGAAATTAAAATTACTAGCAGATTCCTCTAGCCACTAATAAATGGCACAGACTCACACAAAACACAGAATTAACAAATACTGATTGGTTACAGAGTTCAGAAAGTCTCTGATTGTTTCTTGAATGCTGACACAGCCTTCTGGGAAAGAAGCATTGTGTTTTTTATCCTTAATAAAGTTACCATATGATCCAATGATCACACTGCCACATTTTATCCACATTTATTAACTGATGACTACAGAAATGGTGTATATGCTACCAAGCCTTGATCTTTTTCCCTGATACCAATTTAAGAAGGAGGAAATGGTTTTGAGAAAAAGGCAAAGCAGGTATATTATTGCTTTGCTAGTAAAGGAGAAGCACCTTGATTTTGCTGAGGTTGCCTTTGAATTCACAATCCTCCTGCCTCATCTTCCTGAGCCACTGAAATTATAGTCATGAGCCATCATTCCTGGAAGAACAAAGGATTTTTTCAAAATAAGATATTCAAAGTCTGCCTGCCTGAAACATCCTGTAAAGAAATTGTGATTCACTTGTTAATTTGGGAGATAGCTATACCTTAGATCTTCTTGTGCTGTCTTTGAAGTCTGGATTGCTTGGTGCCTCTGGTGGGTGTGTTCTCAAGGCTTTCTGTCCTAGCACCCAAGTTACAAAAGATTAGAGATAGAGGTAGAGATAGAGATAGATAGATAGATAGATAGATAGATAGATAGATAGATAGAAAGGTCCTTTTTTTCTTTAAAACCTCAGTGGCTGAGTTACAAGGGTTATATTCAAAGCATGGGATAAACCACTTTTACATGTGCAAATATTGACAGCAAATTATTCAACAACAATTTAAATTGGAAGGAATATAGACATTCTTTAGCAAATTTATGGAGAAGCATATGTACTTCCAAGAAATTTCCATTCAACAAGAAAAGAATAGCCTATAATTAGCTCAACAACCAAAATAAAACTTAAATGCATTTTTCTAAGTAAAAGAAGCCAGTGCAGTCAAGTGAGAAAAGGTTAGACACCAGAGGAGTATCAGGAAGAAGATTTACTGTCTGCAGCTAGATTCAGAGGAAAAACATTGTGCTGTACTCAATCAATCATCGTAAAGGCCATTTTCAGGATGTTTTAGAACTTTATACCCAGGGTATAAGAAGAGGTACTCAGAGGTTCAAAATCTACAGAAGTTTCTAACACAACAGAATTTTTTCACTGTTCTGAGCAAATTAACACCTCAAAAACACCTTTTTTTTTTTACAACAATCAGTACCTGAGAAAGAAAGAGCTTCTTTTACTCTTTCTTTCATACCCTTACCAGCCATTACCATTGAGCCCAATTAGTGAAATCTTCACTACTCTTTGAAATGTAAATACCCCTGTGAAGCTCCTGGCCCAAGGATAAAGACTTTGTTACAATACTTTATCTATCTTATCATACTCTGCATTTTCAAACACACTTCCCACTTGAAAACTTTCACAGACTATTATATATCATCACAATGATAGATTCCTCAAAAATCTTGTGAAAAACTAGTAAAGAAGTGTTCGGCATCTGATGTGCTGATCTCTTTTCAGGATAATGGCAAAGTAAGATAGAGCAACAGGAAATAGGAAGCTTAATTACATTGAACACTTTTGTATTTTCTTTTGCTCATAGTAATCAGAACAATTATGGTAAAGATTTGTAGAGAAGTTTAATTAATATTTTCAGTGTAGAAGGGGATCCCATTAGAATAGGATTCAAAGTGTAGTTCTTTCATTCAATATGATATTCCTGAGAATGAGAACACATGGAGTAAACTACGTCTACTTATTTTCAGAGTTGGACAACAGTGCAGCCCTTTGATAAAATGTGGATGTGGCTGGCCATCCTGTGCCTGAAATCCTAGCTTCTCAGGAAGCTGAGGCAGAACAGAATAAGCCCACAAGAATGAGACCAGACTGAGCATTAGAGAAAGAATCTGTCTTAAAAAAACAAACAAACAAATGAAAAGTCAGAAATAAGAACAACCAACAACAAAAACAAATAATCTGAGATCACTTTTATGGTGAAGAAACTTTTCTGTACTAGAATGAAATGACATATAAATGAATGACTTACATTTTTCAAAACTGTGGAACTTATGTTACAAATACTGAACTCTAATGTGAGTAAATGCAATAAAAACTTTAAAAGGAAAATGGTCTGAATTTTTTTTTTTTAAACAAATGCTGTTGGGAAAGGAAATTACACAAATATACATAACATCTGAAGTAATGTTTACCAAGCACTTTACTCTACTAGGTAAGCAAGTTTGTAATGTAAGTATTGATTAAGAATTCATCAACTTCACTTCTAATAAAACAAATATGTATATGGAGGGTAGTGGGTACTGGATTTTGTGCTTTTGGACAGCAAAGAAATAGTCAAGAAAGAAAGTCTAGACTGAGTTTGCTGCATTATGTCATGATCAGAGACACCAACATGAACTTGCATATCTTGGTAATAACACAATTTGAGAAATACAGAAAGAAAGATGTAAGTTTCTAAATGCCCCAGCTATCTATTATCTATCTATCTATCTATCTATCTATCTATCTATCTATCTATCTATCTATCTATCTCTATCTCTATATCTATATCTATATCTATATCTATATCACACCCAGTTTTGTTAAGATGTCCAGAACAGCAACACCTAGTAGGTGGATCTTGGTTTCTACAAAACAGAATTAAAGAATATTTTAAGTAGGAAGAAGAGGAAGTTTTAGCCCACTCCCAACACATAACACTGATGTAATATTTCATGGACCAAGACAATTTTGTGAGAAATTCAGAATCCAGTGAGGATTCAGTACCATGCAAGAACACAAAACAAAAAAAAATATTTGTAATGCACATGATTAGAATCAATCAGGGCCAAGTTTTATTTCTCCAGATGTCAAAGGTTGAACACCTAAAAATGCTGAGGAAAGTGTAAAAAGTAAGTTTTATTTAAAGGTTAGAACAGAGATAGACTTCTCCAGTGCTGCTTACTGGAGGCTGGTGCAGAAGGGCCACTGGTCAATGTGTATAACATTTCAGTTTAGTTCTAAAAATTTCATGTACAATATTATGCCTAGAGTTTTCAATGTTGTAGCACTTAAAAGTTTGCTTAGAGGGTGTATTTGATGGCTAGTATTCTTTTTTTCAAAGAGACAGAGAGAAAAAGAGAGAAAGAGAGAGAGAGAGAGAGAGAGAGAGAGAGAGAGACAGAGAGAGAGAGAGAGCGAGCGCATGGGTGTTCAACCTATATAATCACACATGGCTCCATGTTCAGAGGGTACTTATGCAATACTAATTCATCTTTGTGCTTATGTTTTATAGGTGAAATCCAATAGGAAATGAGATGGTAAACATAAAATGTACATGGGATTTACTTGCTGCCATTCTTTGTAGTCTTTTGTATATAGCAGTCATGATCCTCTGGCAAGGTTCTTATAAAATGTTTAAGTTGATCCTGGGCTCTTGGGTTAAAAAGCATGCTTTGCTTAATTCAACTTTCTTTCAATAAAATTGTTATTTTTCTTAATAAATTTGTCCTTGAACTCAGGTTCTATCATTATCTTCAAAACAAAACCAGGCAACTGCACAAAAAATTAAAATTCAAAACCCCTGATAAGAATAGATGCAACATTTCTCAAAAAATGAAAGCAAATTGAACCTAATAGCACCTAAAAGATATTATACCCTCTGAGTAATTGACCATAAAAATGCAAGGATGTTCACACATAAACAAATCAATAATGTGAAGTATTATATTAACAGAATGAAAGGCAAAAACCATTGGGATATCCCAATAATAAATATTCAATTCAATTCAACCTCTCTTCATAATAAAACCTCTTCAAACAGATATAGAACAATGCAAAATGCTGCCTACATAAGAAAAACCCATAGTCAACATCATACTGGGGAAATACTGAATGGATAAATGCTGAAATCATTTTCTCTAAGATCAGAAATAAGACAAAGGTGTCTGGTTTCAACCACTCTTATTGAGTATACCATTGGAAGTTTTACTCAGAACAGTAAGAGATGAAAACAGGGCACCTACATAGGAAACAAAAACTGAATCATCCCTCTTCACACAATGTGTATTTTTATGTAGAACATATTGAAGATACCAGGTACAGCTGACCATCTGTTTGCACATAGCCAGGGAGGAAGAAGCTAATCCTGTGGCTTTCAGGGGCTGTATGCATAGGTGGGTCACTCTGCACTGATCATCAGATATCAAACTGAGGCAGAGCCAACCTATACCACTTAGACTAAAGTCACATCTTGTTCCTAGATTAACTATGGGACAATTTGATCCACTAGCTCCTCCATGCCCAGGTTTACTCATCTATTAGGTAGAGATAGTGAGTTCCAAATGAACAGACAGAAGTTTTTTGTTTTTTTAATTTTTTTGTTTGTTTGTTTGGGGGAGTAGTGCATAAACCAAGCAGCATATAGTGCTTAAATAATGAACTCATAAACAATGTACTCAGATTTCCAGGCAGCAATGATCCCATAGGCTGATTTGCATTGTTTATTGCCCTTAAATACTGTGGTAATCTCAAATTATCTGACTGTTTCTTAATAACAAAAATGGGGTTGTTTCAAAGACTAAGTGTTGATTCTATATGACCAGCCTGAAGTTGTTCCTCAACTAACATATAAATTATCTTACATTTTTCCCCTGAGATCGGCCACTGAGAAATCCATATAGACTCTTCTGTGATCCTGGAGATATTTTCTGCTGTTTTTTGAATTGGGGAGACACTCATTGCCCCTAGTAAAAATTTTGGTTTGGAGTATTTACTAATCTCTGTCAAGGAGACTGGTTTGTAAGCAGATACTCTCCCTGATAAGTTCCCTCCTTATCTCCAGGAAGAACCCTTGATTAATTTCCTCAAATGATCTCATAGAATTTAGAGTTACTAATAATAATCCTATTTTGCTTACTATATCTCTTTCCCATAGGTTTACTGGTAAAGTCTCGAACACATAAGGTTTAAAACTCCAGTGTTCTCATCAGGATCCTCCCAAGGGAGATAATTAGCATTTTGAGCAGGCTGTGAGATTTTTTCAATTCCCTCTAAGTTACCTGGTGCTATATGTAAGGGCCACTTCTTAGGCCAGAAGTGACTGGACAGGACTGATATATCTTATCTGGTGTCCACTACGCCTTTGAACTTTTTATAATTAATTTTAAGTTCAAGTAGGCTGCACTTGTGCCACACTAATTTAGACCAGTTCACTCTGTCTGGCGGTTTGGAAACTTAATATACTTGTGGGTGTCCATTCGAATTACAGGGTAATAAAATTAATTGAGCAAATGTGTTTTTTTGGAGTAAGCCAAAGGGCATAATTTGACTTTACAGTAACATTTAATTCTCCCTCAAAATAAGAATCTACTACTCTAGGTATCATCTCAACGGCCACTTTTAAATTGTTACATCCAAAAATTAACCCTATAATTCCTCTAGGGAGTGGCTTGAAAATCCTAGTAGGGATTTGTTGTAGCCCTAATTAAGGATTTAGTTCATTTGTCATTGAGGGTCATAAAGAAACTGTCTCACAGACGTGAGATCTGCTCTGGTAGAAATTTAACATCATCACACCCTATGGTAGGCTGTGATGACATTTAATTGCACAACCTTTCTTCTGATTCCCCTGTATTTCTGGCCTGGGGATGGGCCGACCAGAAGATTTGTTACTCCCTACTAGCAGAAGTGGAAGCCAGAAGGCGAACTGATAAGCCCATCTTGGCCTGCCACATGGTCTTCAACTCTGTAATATCTATTACCAACAGCAGATGGAGCCCTGGACTTAAAATTATGAGCATTAAAATTTCCATTTGAATAGAGTTAATGGCTCTTTGAATAGCTTTCAATCAATCTTCAGGGGGCCATGGACTATGGCCCATGTAATCAAAAAGACAGATCTCTAATGCAGTCCAAACCTTTTGAATATTCTCAAAGTTTCCAGGTAATTCATCAGAAAGGCAAATTTTATGTTATTTTCTTCCAAATTTGTCCCATGTATGTAAATTTGGTGAATCTTGGTCATAAAACCAAGGGTAAAATTCACCTACAACCTCTAAGAATTGTAGCAACTGAGTCTTTTTAACTTGCTTTCCCTTCTGATTAATTATTGTCTCTAAAATAGTCAAATACATGTCTTTATTGGTAGAAGTTGAATTCCCCATCAGTAAATTTTTCAACGTCCCTTTTCTTCAAAAACTGGCTAGTACTTCTGTGACCCTAAAATTCGTCAAAAATTCTGCATTTCTATAGCATGCTTCCTAACTCAACCTTGTCAATTTAACATATGAGTCCCATGTTGGGTGCCACCTCTTCCATTCGACCAGCACTAGCTTCATGTAAGAAGGTTTTATTCATGAGTAAACACTAGGGAGTTTTAAATTAAAGAGACAAGACTCTAATTACCTTTAGAACCAGCTCTGGGATGGTTTCTCCTAGCTCCCACCTTCAGGCACCCAATGCGATAGCGAGGTTTACTGAAGAGGCTAGCAAGAGAGCAAGAACACGCCAAGGAGTAAACTTTTTATTGAAGAACAAAAAATACCAGGGAAAATCCCATCCAATGAAGGTTAAAGGGGGCAACACCCCAAAGTAAGGGGTGATGATTGGGTCTTTGGGGCAGTGGCCAGACACACCTCTGCATGGACAAACCCTTTGACATGGAGAATTGTGGAGAAAGCTCTGATACAGCTGTGTCTAAGTGCCTCTCACCCAGTCAGGGAGGTAACTCAAATCACGTGTGAGGATGGTCTCCCACATGTTATCAGATTTTAAATAAAAAATCCAAAAAAACAAATAACAAAAAAATTAAAAACCCAGAAAATACTAACAAAAAAAATGAAGTCTACTTAATTGTAGGGAATACCAGCTCTTGGTGAAATAAAGGCACTAGGGATCTATACATTTCCTTACGTACTGTAGATCCCTGATTAAATCTTGGCTAGTAACTCCAGGAATTTCAAGCCTACTGTATGCCAAATCCTATCCCAGTTTCTTTATATATTTTAATAATTACCTTTCCCAAAGGTCTTACATTCTGCTTGGAGAAATTCTCACTTTTTTATATTAATTTTCTATCAGTGATAAACCTAGGGTTACTTAACTACTAAGCAAATCTGTAGATCTTTATATTTTTCACATTGAGACAGCCTCTTCATAAGTTGCTCAGGAACTCACAAAGCTGCTGATGCTAGACTTGAACTTATCATCCTCCTGCCTGAGCCTCCTGAGCCACCTGAATTACAGTCCTATGCCACTAGCCAGGTAGCTTCATGATTTTAGAGATGACTAAATTAAGGGAGATTTTTCAAAGTTCATCCACTATGCAGACCAGAGATATGGCTACTCATATAAATTTCAAATTATTCTTTCATCTATGATGATAAAAATTTTGTTCTGTGTTGTTTCTATATAATGGAGGAGGAAGAGGCAGGGTTTCCAAAGGGGCACAAGAAACCTGTTGGGTGTGATGTAAATGTTCACTGTCTTGATTGTGCTTATGCTTTTATGTAGATGTAAATATATAAAAACTCAATGTATTGATAATTCAGTGTGTTTAGTTCATTTTATGTCAGTTTTACCTAATTTTTTAATTAATGAAACATCTGTGAAGATATACAAACAAATATAGGTGACAGTCAAGGACAGGAAAACATTTTCAACATCATGGATCAAACTGAATTGCAAGTAATGCACCCATAAGCGTGGCTGAAATTCCAAAGTCTGATAATGCAAACTGTTAGGCAAAGAAGAGAAACAAGAGCAACTCTTATTTATGGCTAAGGGGATCACAAAATTGTAAAGCCAACCTAGAAAGTGACTTTGGCAATTTCTTTTAAAGCTGCAGTCTTACCATATATCTACAGACTACATACTAGGTATTTATTTATTGGATTTCAAAGCTGGATTCCACACAAATTCTTCATTCAAAGGTTGATGATTTTTTTTTATTGGGAATGTGGCTCCTTAATAGGGGACTTAGCTAACAAGCATGAGAATTCAGGTTTCATCACCAGTATCTCTCTCTCTGTCTCTGTCTCTCTCTCTCTCTCTCTCTCTCTCTCTCTCTCTCTCTCTCACACACACACACACACACACACACACACACACACACAGTAACATATTTATTCATATTTTGCAAGAACAGAAAGCAATAATTACCCTTCAGTAAGTATTTACATATTATTAATCAAAAATGAACTCATAAATAAAGTGAAACATGATTCATAAAATATTAATAAGCAAACAAACATGGAAAGTTGAGGAGGTATCTTAAACACATTTTGATTAGGAAAATAGCTAGGATAAAATGCCACATCTATATTATTCTGAGTATATGACATTCTGGATGAGGCTAAGCAACAGACAATTACAAGATTTATGATTTCCCATGTCTCAGGATAACTAGGAAAGAGTAAAAATTGGATATCTTTGAGGCACTGAATCTATTCTGTAACATACTATAATTGTGGCTACTCTAGATTATGTTTTTTTTCCAATACTTAAACAACTGCATATCCTGGCATCCTTGGGTACAAATGTAATCATAGCAGATTGGGAGACTGAGGGGAGATAGGAAGATCACATGTTCAAGGTCAGACTCGGCAACTGAGCAAGGCCCTAAGCAACTTGGAGAAACCCTACATCCAAATCAATCACAACAACTATCTAGTATTATCTTATTTTGAGTTGTAACTTTATATAAAATGTGTTATCTGAATTTACATGAAATAGGAAACATTGCATTCTTTAAAATGGTTCTTGTTACACTATATCAGAATTACTTTAACTTGCACTTTACTAGAGCTTAGATATTTAATGGAGGTGCATTTAAATTTTTTAAAAGATCTGAGTGATGCATGGAGACAAAAAATAGTAGAATAAACATAAATTAGTAATAAAATAAAACATACTATTTTATGGTTTGGCATACTGATATTTGAATACACAACCATAGGCCCAAAATTCTGGTTACAGTTTATTATTTCATGTATCAGAAAACCTTGCTTCTTTATATCTGACATGGATCTGGAATGCTAATATTTTAGTTGATCTTGTAGCTTTATTGTTTCTTATGAAGACATATCCTTGATAAAGAACATAAAATATGATGATTGAATTTTCGAATTCTAGTCTTTGGTTTTTATGTAAATAGACTGAATTTTGTAATTTTAAAAATACCAAAAGTATGAATACACAGTAAAACACTAGAATAAATTTAAGTTTAAATAAAAACATGCTACTTTTTCATGACATGGCAGAGTGCTATTATTACAGAAAACCATAGGCTCATTTAAATCGATACTTCAAACTCCCCCCTTTATTATACAACTTTTTTTCTTTGATACCTGAAATTTTCTAGAATTCTTCTCTTTTCCCAGTTGTTTCATGAGCTTTAGAGTTATTCTTTACTAACGTATAATTATATAAATATTTTATAAAATTATGAGAATTGTCAATAAACAGAACTAACTGGACATAACTTTACTATGTACATATGTGAATCTACCACAGTGAATAACATCATCAAGTAAATGTACAAAGTGGGGTCCCAATTAGAATGAGATATATTTCATTCTTGTATAATTATACCAAAATACATCCTACTGTCATGTATAAGATACATGACAATAATAAAAAAATAATAAAAAAAATTCTTATTTTATTTTTTAATATCTTTAATTTGTTTTTTTTTAATTTTGTGTCAAGGATTGAAACCAGAGCCTCAGAAGTACTAGTCAAGCATGCTATGACTGAGTGACAACCCCAGTGCCTTGATTATTTTAAATATGTAAATATTTCTTAAACTTAAATGACAAATTGATTTATTATAATTTCAATTAATTTTGTGCAATTAAGAAGAGCAATTTAAAATAGCCTAAAGAAAATATATTTTCTCTTTTCATGAGAACTATTTTCTCTTATATTTTCCATTCAAATTTTGACTAATGGTGTTCTGAGTTAATTTTTTTTTTACAAAAATGTTTTCCAAGTGCAATTTTAATCCAGTCACATTTGCCTTTTCATGAAGGTAGATGAAGAAGAAATGTTACCTAGATCATAATAGTGGAGATATTTTGCACACTGTTCAGCAACTATCTAAATACAGTCATTGGTAGGAGAATGACTTTAAGTTTGAAAACATGGCATATTTTGTAAATAAGAAACAATACCCTGAGTGTTTCAGTCCTTCAATGAATATGATGTAAGAGAAGTCACATAAGTAATGTCATATAACAAATATTCCAGCATCATACAATCACAAGTTTTTAAATTTTTCTTAAAATCATTTATTGGAGAGCATGATGGGATCATTTCCCTAGAAGATTTCTATATCATTTTTAAAAATATTTTTATTTGTAAATGGACCCAATACCTTTATTTTACATTAATGTGGTTATGAGGATTGGACCCAGTGCCTCATGCTTGCTAGGCAAGCACTTAACCACTGATCTACAACCCCAGCTCAATATTCCTATTTCTGCTGATGAAAACATGAAATCCACAATTTGTAGTAAATAATTTTTATGTAAGTAAAAATATTTCAGACACTGTAGATACAAGCAAAATAAGACACCATTTTTAATTTTAAGAAATCTGCAGGGAAGATTGAAAATCAAGCAAACACTGACCATTAAATAATATAAATTATGATACAAAGGAAAACATTATGTATGCAGGCTTAAAGACAAGGGTAATATATGAGCAATTTTATGAGGTAAACGGGTATAAACAAAATTATCACTCTTAAGAATGAGGTATGTTTGAGTTAAAATTTATTTTTTACTTATTTTTTTATTTCTTTTTTTTTTTTGAGATGCAACAAGGGCTTTCTTTGTAGTAAGCCATTGAAGAAAGAGCCCCATATCAGCTCTTGACTTCAAATTATGATCAAGAATAAAATAGTGCTTTATATAGAGTGAAATAGATTGACTGAAAGCACGTCAATAAAAATCCTGCTGCAATCAAATACTCCTGTTTTTCTTCCAATAATTACCATAAAGATAAACAAATATTTCAGTTTTATTTTTATAAGAAAAACCTTCTATCCTTAAGCTGGCATTGGAATTTCAGCAGACACATTTCTGCATTGCCTTTACATTGTCACTGTCTTTGTGGGCCCCAAGCCCAGGATTACTAACCTCCCTATTACCCACGTGGATCTAACACACATCCCAATGCTCCTCACATATGGGACTTTTTGTATCACAGATTTTGGAGAAGTGTAGGACAGTTCATGTCAGTTCAAATGCAAAGAACTTATCTTCCTGGCCAAGGTCATGAGGGGACTCACCACCTGCAGTACCCACATGCTAGATGTGCTTTGGCCATCACCATCTACCTCAGTGGCTCCTAGTTTGCCTGCTTCAAATTAAAAACCACAAATACCATCCTGTGGCCAATTGTTTTCTTATTAATCCTCACCATGTGCACCTACACCAACATGTGTTTCTATACTGTGGCTAGACCAAATAAAATGTAGACTGCTCTTCTATTTCTCACTGACCACTGTTCCTTTCTTCTCATGAGATACAGGCACAGGTGCCTCTTTTTTGCACTGATGGCATTCAGTGATCTCTAGTTTTGAGACCATAAGGTTCTTTCAAGCAGATACATAATAATTCTCTTTCATAGATTTAAATAACAATCATGTTTCTTTAAAGCTTCAGATTTTCCTCCATAAATTCCCAGAAAAAAGAGCCACTCACACCCTTCTGCTGCTCATCATGTGTTTTGAGATCCAGTATTGTTTGAACTCCATCATCTCACTGTTAAAATGCATAGCGTGGGCAAGTTATCATATCCTGAGTTGTCTTCAAAGGCTTGGGATCAATGGTGATGACATACTCAGTCCTTTGGTGCATAATAAATAATAAATAAATCTATGCAAATTTAACAGAGAAAAAAAGTCTGCTTCTGACTAAACTGATCAACATCAACTTTGTCACTCTTATAAACATAATATTTTCTATTTCAGAATATTTTACCTCTTAAAAAAATCAATTAAATAGAGTTAAAATTTTCTATTAAAACAAAGTTATTTAAATAGCTGAAAATAACTTGTGGGTAATTGTTTCTGTATCTGGATCAGATTTTTCAACAATCACATTAATTTTCACTGTATCTTACACCATTTGCATACCATAAAGTTGTATGTACTTTTTATGTAAATTTTTATGTACTTTGTATCTTAGACATTTATAGTTGCTCTATTTATTTTGTCTTCTTGTATTAAAGTTCCTGATATTTCTTTCAGTGAAATTCTACTAGAGGAATATTGATTCTTTTATCTTTTTTGTCTATTAATATGCATATGCTCATATCAAAGTTACTCAGGAATCTGCAGTAGTATTACAAGTTTGTGGAAATCTTGGATACCTTAGTGAGATTCTTTGAAAAAAACAGGTAGAAGATGTCTCCCATTGGTGGACCACCTCAAGCTTCACTTCCCTATGCCAAAACTACAACAACAACCTGAACAACAAAAATCCAAAAAATACCATGAAAGAGTACTTCATAAACAAGAGAATGCCTGAATTATTTTTAAAAAGTAGTGTTGGGCACCATGTGCAAAAATGGGCAGCCACACACACTTCTATTAAATATTTAAAATGATATAGTAGGTATAGAAATAAATCTGAGGATGGCTAAAATTTTAAAACATAGAATTACCACATGACCTACAAATTTCATTCCTAGATATATTTCCAAATTAACTGAAATCAGATATTCAAACACTTGAACATGAATATCAATGGCATCACCATTTCCACTAGAAAATATATAAAAATCAAAATTTCCTTCAAGAATGATAAACAAATGTGTCTATGTATTTATATGTATCCATGTTTGAGTAAGCACATGTGCATATAGATATATTCTTATAAATAAATATATATCTGTATATAGAATTCAAATATATATGTTTGAATATTAACCTGCCATAAAAATGAAGAATTGATACAGGTGACCATGTAGACAAATATCAAAAATATTAAGAAAATTAAACAAAATCAGACATGAAATTTCTCCTGTGCTATAACTACATTTATATTATATGTCCCAAAACTGGAAATCATAGAGTTAGAAAGGAGAGAGTTGGTTACTAGGGGTTTGCCATGCATGTAAGTGAGTGTTTGATTAACCGATTACATGGTTTATTTTCAGTGGTTAAAATATTTAAAACAAGGTAATTGTGGTAAGTATACGACAACATTGTAAGTGTCACTACTTATTTTTTTTTTGATGAGCACTCTTATGTGAATTCAACCTCAATAACACCAGTAAGAAAAATATCTTGAGAACACTGAAGTCTACACAATTATAGCTAGAGGTGACAGAAATGAACTATGGAACTGGACATAAGTTCTTTATCCTTGCATTTGAACACACGACCAGAGTAACTGCATTATGCAACACCACAAAAATAGAATCCTAAATACAATGAGTTATAGTCCATGTATGTATAATATGCCAAAACATAATCCTAAATATAATAAGTTATATCCATGTATGTATAATATGCCAAAATATATTCTATTATCATGCATATCTAAAAAGGACAAATAAAATAAAAAGAAAAAAACTACCGAGTAATAGTCTCCCACTTGTACTCTGCATCACCAAACTAAAGCATGGAGAGTAACACTGGATACCAGAATTCAAGAGTCTTCACTGTCTCAGGCAGAATTCTTGATTTATTATTTACTTTGTCCTTATCTTTCCAGTATCTTCATTCCTGATTGCAAGACTTCTGATATTACAGATGAGTACACTAAGTTTGAGTGCTGACTGATTTTTCCAAGGTAACCATCTATGCAGATTGTCACTGACAATTAATTTGTGTGATTTCCAATTTACTGAATAATGTATCAGAGTGAAAAGTCAGTCAGTGTTTCCCCTCCTCGAGAAGGAGAAGAAAGCAAAAGGTAGAAATTACAATGAAGCACCAAGAGCCATTGGCATAAACTATCATTGTTAAAAACTTGATTGTGGTCATTGTTACACTGGCAAATACATATGTCCCAACATGACAAAGTATGAATTATATATGTATAGTTTATTTTATGTCAGTATTACCCTAATACAATTGTTTTAAATTTGAATGAAAGAAATCAATATATTCCTCAGAAAAACAAAGTATACATTTGGAAAGCTAGAAAAAAATTCTGAATATTATATGTCATTAAGGACTTACAAATTAAACACACCTATAAAAATTTCAAAAATTTTCAACCTGACAATATCAAGATCTGGAAAAGATGGGGAACAAGAACTCTTATACATTGCTGTTGGGATCACAAAATTGAACAACCATTCTGGAAGACAGTTATGTAGCCTTAAAAATCACAATATACACTTAATATGGCCACTAATTGTATTTATCAGTGTTAATTCAATGGAATTGAAAGCTACATCCACACAAAACCCACATACAAATATTCACAGCTTCTTCATTCATGATTGCCAAGAACAGGAAGCAGCTAAGAGAGACTACAGTAGCTATGTAAACATTGTGATACATCTATACTCTGGAGGGTCATTAAAAATTTTTAAAAAAATGAAATTTACTATCAAACATAAAAACACATGAAGGCATCATAAATACATATTGCCAGAAAGAATATAGTGTCTTAAATGCCATTTTTGCATAATTCCAAATTTGTGACATTCTAAAAAAAGTCAAAACATTAAAAATGTTAAACATTGCCAAGAAATCAAGGGGAGTAGAAGATTCTAAAGAGTTGAATAACAGGGACCTCTGGCATGTTGAATCTACTCTGTAAAATGTCATCATGATGAAAATTGAAATAATTCTTTGTCAATGCTTAAAAAACTGTAAAATTAGTGTTTTAATAAATAATTCAACAATTTATTGTCATTAATAATTACTTAAAAAATCACTATTGGCAACATACTTTGATTTTGTGCTTACATTGAATATTTCTCAGTATTATACAGAGAAAAAAATAGTGAAAACTCCGAATAAGGGAAGGCACATGAGGACATGGTACTGTGTGCTTTATTTCCCCATAAATCTACAACTCTCCATAAAATAAAGTTTGTTCATTAAAACAATCAGAGAAGGCTTACTGATTTTCCTTGCCTCAAACATGCCCAGCCCTAGGACTGACCCTCAACAATAAAACTTGTACTGAAAGTAAATAATTTCCAGCAACCTTGCTTTTCTTTCTTTTCTATTTTTAGAATTTTCATTATCTTTTTAGAGAACAGTGAACATAAGCCCTTATTGAATAAATTAGTACCTTACACTTAAAATATGCTTTATATGAATAAAAAATTGATTATTTATCACTCTGCTCCATAGATAGTAATTCTTTGAATACTAAGGAAAAGATAATCTAAACTTATTTTACTACATTCATATTCATGAGAAAATTATCTGAGATCTTTTTTCATGTCTACCTCACTTCCAATATGCAACCTATTAAATGAGGGTACTTTCTTTTTCTTACTCAACAAATCTCTGGTTGAAATAAATAAAGATAGTTCAAGTAAAAAGGTGTGCTGATACACATTAAGGGTCAGATAAATTGTGGGTGATATTACTGAGAAACACAGTCCTTTTGATTTGATAAATAGTAGTAATCTGGTGATACTGAGAGCTTCATATTCTTTCTCCATTTTTTTTATAACTTAACCATTTCCATGTAGATCTTGCATTTCTGAGCCATGGTAGTTACCTGCACTAACCTACCAGAAACAGATAACAGGGTCTGTGAGTCATTTCTGTACAGACCAAGTTCATTATGCTCACAACAATATTTAGTAGAGTTAGACATCACCAGGGCCAGTCAGGACCTTTCCTTATATTTCTCAGCCAAGGTTAACAGAAAAGAGGTTCTCATTTTGGTATCTAGAGTGGGAAAGAGTAAATCCTGCATTATTGGCATCCATGGTTCATTTTTTTTCACAGTTCTTAAACTACTTCTCATTACTAACCTGGACTGTACAGTACCTGAAGAAATTATCTTCAAGCACAGATTGGTCCATAATCACAATGTATATCTGCTAAATATTCAATATGATGAGGGTGAGAGAATGAGAAGATGGACTACAATGGAAAGGGGAAACTGGAAGAAAAACTGACTCACTGAGGAAAAAGGAGCTTTAAGCTGTCTTCATTCCCAAATGAGAAAAATCATTAGTCATATATCTTGCTTCCTTTCTCTCTTTTCTACTTTCTTTCTTCCTCATTTTATTGGTTATTTTCTTCTCACTCTACATCTCTTACTTGATTTCTTTCTAAGAGAAGATGTCTCAGTTCACTATCCATATTTACTTCTCAGAAATTAGTCATTTGAAAAAAAAGCTCTATGAGAGGCATATACTTTTATATTGCATGTCATTACTCTGAATTGTTTTCAATTGAAAACCTGAAAAATATATTTTAAGAGTATACACATTCACATGAAACATTATATTTTTAATTAACTTTTTAAAAGAACAAGCTGTACATATCTGGGGTCTAGTGAGAGGCCTTACATTCTTTGCTAGGAAAAGAACCAGAAAAACAAAACAAAACAAAACAAAAGAAACCACCACAACAACCAAAAAAAGCAATAAAAACAAATTATTTTCTATCACATTGCTGACTTTTCTGTAATAAAAGCAGTTTATAATAATCTAGAGAAAGTTATTTTATTTTTGCCTGAGAAATATTCAAACATTCAAAGAAATTTTCACTGATTTTTCACCCAAATATCAAAGGATGATTTTATTCACTGGAAACTTTAAAGAAAAAAATGTTTTTCAAAAACAATTTAAATTCATTCAATTAATGACAATGGATTTGGGTGTTCAGGTAAAGTAAGCATTTTCTATAGAAAATTTGTAATTTTAAAGGAGAAAAGTTACTGGATCATCAAAGTACAGCTTTTCCCCGAATATGTGAATTCATACATTGATGTCAGGATGGTCAAAGCTTGGGAAAAAAGAAAATTTTTCTTGAAGAAAACCCAAAGCCCTGAGTACCTACTTCAATGTACCTATGAGTCTTTCAGGCACGGAGTGACTATTCTGAAGAGCTCCCTGAATTAATGAATATTTCAGCAATATTCGAAATGTAGCCATTTATCTAAGAAGACTTTCAGTTATTGCTGAATTTATTCATGGTAAATAGTCATTTTTCCTTCTCAGTCATAGATGTGTACAAGACAGTTTAACAAGTTGAACTTGACAGTTCCTTCTACCAGAGCCTGTTTTATTAGTTTCCCTTGAAATGAAGCATTTAATTGAATTTATTAAAAGTATGTGTGTAAAATATTGCCTTCTACTTTGTCCTCAGTAGCAAGAAAACTGATGATCTAGTTGCTTAACTTTGTTGGTTTCGACAAAACATCTCTAGGCTTCACATTTGTGTTTCCAGCTAAATTCAACATGACTGTTTATGATAGTGTTCCTCTATTTCCCTGTTTCTTAACACTATAATAGTATCTTACATTCTCCTACTTTACAAACACCTAAATATATTAATGTAGTAATTATCCCAATACACACAGACATGAAAAATGTTGATTCCAATCTTCATGGAACTTAGCTTTCAATTCAGAAGTATTTCATAAACTTCATCCTGCTCTCATGGGGCTGTGACAATTCTCTTTACTGATCCTTGTGTGTTTTATTTATTTCAAAGGTTTTTACATTTTTTTCGGGAGTATTATGTCAAGAGTATAAATAACATTAAATTCCATTAGAATTAAATTTCATAAATTAGAGAGTGAGAGTTTTAAAATATTTTTTCCCATCATTTCATACTTCCATGTAGAGATTCTAATAGAAATTATAACTTCTTTAAGCATTGTATGAATCAAAAATTTAAGATGTGGACTAAAAAGCTTTGATAAAATACTCAAATTGGTGTCATGGCTGTGTTAATTAATGCAATTTTACCAAGTGACTACAAAACTCTGTATACACCCACACACCCACACATACACACAAACACAGACACACACACACACATACACATACATGTTTAAAGAAAGGAGTCTTGAAGATGTCAGTGATAAAATAAAATAATTAGTTTTAATTTGCTTTTAATTAACAAATATTTATTGCATATGTTAATGAACTCAAGCATAATATTTCCAAATGCATGGTACACAGTGATCATATCTAATTATCCATCTTCTATTTTCATCCCTTGCCCTGCCCCAGCACCCTTCATATTCTCCAGAAATTACTATTGGGCTTCCATATTACTTTTAAAAAAATCTCTAGGGTGCAAATAGCAAACATGGTAATAGAAAAAAGATTTGTGCAGCCACAAAAAATCATTTGTAGAAATGAACTCTCCCCACATCTCAGAGACCATAAATTTTAACACCTGGCTAAATCTCCCTTTATCTCATTGTACACAATGAGATAAACAATCTCCAGCTATTGCCTTCACTATGCTGACCTTAATTTTTCCACAAACCATCCAATTGGCTTTAGTTTCCACCACCTAAAAACAGGGATTTCACTGAGATCATCAGAAACCACTATGGTGCCAAATCCCAAGGTCTCTCCTTTGCCACCCTGTAGTTCATTTTTAGTGGTTTTCAGAACAAGAGGTTCTGCCTTTCTTTTGAAAATTATCTCTTTCAGAAATCCGTGTCATGTCATTTCCCTGGTTTTCTATTTCTTCACTCTCTGTCTTCTTCATAGACTTTTCTTCTCCATTGCTAAATATAGATGTGTCCCCAGCTCAGAGAAATGCTTTCTGTACTCCTATATCTTCACCCACACCCAGGGTCATGCTCAGTTTCATGGAAGTATTTTACAAATACCCCTGCCTCCCAACTATCCATTTTCTTCCCAGTACTCTCCTGTCACCTTCAGACATGTTCAAATGGATATCTAGGAGAAATCACAAACATCAACACAAAATCCTTCCTCAAGACTAGCACTCTTTTTCCTGCCTCATGTGGTCTTTGTGCCCCATACAGGATTGGGTATCAGCAACTACCCTAGAGTGCTCAAATAAAAAATTCAGCAATTGTCTTTGGTCTTTTCACCATTACACTCACCACAATTCATCTCCAAACCCTGCTTATCTAAACACAATATTATAAACATATATGTGTGTGAGAGAGAGACAGAGAGGGTATAATTACAAATGCTGTTCAAATATATTTAAAAGCACACAAAGGTCCTCAAATGTGACTGCCATATGTGTTGTTGTCTCTCTCCAGGTTAGCCAATGCCCCACATCCCTACAGTTCCACCTTGCCTCCAAAACACCTTTGTGGGGAATCCTGCAGGCACTGGGACATAATCATTGCTCTGATGTTCCAGAGCATTCTTCATTAAGCCAAGGAGCAAACTTCATCTGAGCAGGGCTGCTCAACTTTCCAGCAAAAATATCTATCACTGAGGGTGTTTTTATAATTCTTTCTATGTAACTAGCTCACTGAAATAAGTTAGAGAATACTTTTGATTTGTTGAAAACATATTCCTGGAGATACACAGATAAGTAGTCCTAGGGCCTCAGAAAAATCTAATGACAACAGGATTTAGTTCACTAGGGACATGTATATGATCCAGAAAGTCTCTGTTTCTCACACTTGGAAAGTTTTACCCATTCCACCAATAACCACAAAAATGCATAGATCTTTTGGGATATTCACTTGGAGTCTTGTGAAAAATCCCTGTTGATATGAAAGATGAAGCAGTACATGTCAGATGGAGCTGCTGAAAGATATCTATAAACTGTGCATGAAATTTTAAAAAAAAGCATGGAAGCCTTTAAGGAAAAAAGTCTGGTATCTCAGAACTCACAGTTGAAATCCAGCTGGTTTGAGACTATCCAGTACATGTTATATACTACCTAGTTTTTTTCTAAATTCAGTATGGCACTGGAGATGGTATCATCCATTGGAGCCACATAGCCACCTAGTATCACAGAGATTGGTGAGACATGTCAGAATGCCAATCAACTGTCTCAAGATAGACTTTTCCTGTTGAAATCTTATTCCTACTTTGATGCACACTCCCTTAATTAAAGAACTGAAAAAATTATCTAGCAATTGTTTTTCAGAACTTATGTGGTCTAGAGAATTTATAAGATGTTTTGCCTTTTTAAACATAAGTTCTTGCCTGGTCTTATATTTCTTTACTAATTATTTCAGATATTTATATTTTTTTATTCAGATGGCTCATCACCTTCCAAAAAAGAAATTACTCAGGTGGGATGCTTGATGTCCCATGACATGGAGTAATTATGCTCACTTATGAGCCATAAATAAATTGGTTACTACACAAAGACTGCTTGCAGTTGAATTAAAATCATAAATAAATATTTACAAGCACCTTTGATTCAAACTATCAAGTTTCAGGGAGAAGGTTCTACAAAAGTGGGCTTCTGCAATGGTAGACAGAATCATGAAATGACAAAGATATTAGAGATGTTTTTTTTTTTCTTATAGAGGAGAAGTTTAATGGTAAGCCATTCCTCATTCAAAGGTTGTTTAAATCACCACTGTGGCTGCTTTACTTTTCTCAAAGTGTTATACAATTATTAGCTTAAGCCCTTCATTGTTCTTCATTTGCCCCACACCATTCCTACTACTTCTATCCCAGGCATGTTTTCTACATTTTAGCACGATCCCAGAAAAGTGTCAGAAGCCTTTCACAATTCTCACAAGACCTTCATGTCTGCTTTTGGGGTGTGATGCATTCCTGCAAGCCATTTGGGCTGTTGGTTTTCCGGGAGACTGTGCTAAAAGTTCCTGAGACTTTCCTATGTTTCGATTGCCATACATGACAGATGAGCTCTTTGCTTACTTGATGGGTTTTAGAAAGATTCAACTGCTTCTCTTCTCCTTTTTTTGTTTAATTATTATTGCATTTAAAAAGCAATACCTACCAAACTTTCACTGTAAACACATTTAATTACTGAATTGTTCTTTTCAACACAAATGTCTTAGTAAGGCTTATTGCAGCATTTCCTTAATCTGCATGTTTTTCTTTTCGTTAAGTAAAAATACTATGCATGTGTTTAAATTGTAAGACAATTTTCTATACTGTGTAGAAAATCTCCTTATTACTTTATTAAAAAGACAGATTAGAATTCTGCAACTTTAAATTAATGATCTGTACACTTTTCTCTAACCTGCACTTATGTAGAGATTATTAAAAGGTTTAAAAACATAACTGATTATAAGCATTTAATAACTTTTTGAGTTTTTTTCATTAAAATGGCAATTTCTATTCTAATTCTATTTAAAAGCTGAGCAAACTGGTTGAGTCTTTTTTTTCTAAAGGTATTTTTAAGATACAGCTTCATAATGCCCTGTAAACATTGTGTAAATGTAATTTGATACATGTTTTTGCAATTCAAAATTTTGTGTATTGCAAATGGTTTTACACAAAATACTGAGTAGTAAAAATTCTAGAATTACAATAATGTAATTTAAAGTTTAACCAAATAAAAACTGAATGGCACTAGTTGAGCAGTCAGTCTTTTTAGATGTTTGTAATACTATAAACTGATGAACTTGTAATTTACGAATAAATAATTTTCATGTTTTTATCCATTCATTAAGACAAATTTTATGAACTTCCCTCTCTTTCAATTTCAAATTCTTGTTTAAAACCAAGTATTAACTCTCCTGCTTTCCATACCTTTGCTTTTTCAAGTTTTGCAAAGAATATTTTATTTCTTGCTCTCCCGAAAATTCTTGGTTTTTATTAGAAGACACCTAAAATAATAATAGGAAGTTATTACATTTACTATGGTGAATAACTCTGCAATTATACAAAACTTTATCAAAGTGGGGGGGATATCCAAAGAACAGTATGATTCAAGGCCATTATTACTCAAAAAATATATAGAATTTACTACAATATGATGACAAAAGCTTTCAGAACTTTGAAAATAATCTTGAGAAATTATAGCACCACAGATGATGATAAAATGCAAACTGACTAATATTACTACAACAATGTCAAATCATAGCCCTTCACTTCAACATATTCAGACTCCACCTGTGACTCAAATATTTCAGGAAATGAATATTTCTTATTTGGTTATTTATATTTTTATCTTTGGGGGGGTTACTTCATAAGAGAATACAGGGGTATTTTATCACCAAACTAGATCCACAGGCATTTCTGTATTTCAATATATCTATTTCTATATTTCTATATCTATATCTGTATACTTTTTTAAAAGGCAGTTTATCAAAAAGGTGCTGAAATTTATTTTAAACTGGCATTACACTGTCTCAGTTTTCCAGTTATATGGAATTAAATTTATATATCATTGCACATCAGCTTTTTTTGTTTACTTTGTAATTCCAAATATTTTCCAAAATGACTATAATGATCTAGTTGAACCAATTTTGAATAGAAAAATCCCAATGAAAATAATAGCTCACACAATAGAGTATATTCAACACAAGCAAACAAACAATGCAATACTAGTAATTGAGAGTTCAAAAATTGATATTGTTAATTATCTAAGTAATGCCAGAAAACCACCTGAAATATGTTTAATAAACTAAATGACAATGTAAAAAATTGAAAAAAAAATCAGAAAAAAATAGCAACAGAAAAGATAGAAATTATATACTAAAAATATTCTTTTAAAAACAATGTCTCAGGCTGGGGACACAGATCACATGTTTGAATGCTTGCCTCACGTGCAAAAAGATGGGCTTAGTCCCCAGCACCACACACACACACACACACACACAAACACAAACACACATACGCACCGTCTCATAAATTAGAAATTTTTGGAAGACAATACATCAAAGGCTAGAATCAATTAAAATACACAGGTACTGCTGGAAGATGTAGTACATGACTGTAATCCCAGTATCTGGAAAGAATAATGCAGGAGCATCGTGAGTTCAAAGAAAGACTCAGCAATGGTGAGGCACTAAGCACCTCAGTGAGATCCTATGTACTTTTATATAATTCCAAATTAATGATAAAATAAACATTGAAGGAAATAAAATAAAATAATCACCATAAAATCTATGAAATACAAATTAAGGCAGTTTTTTTCATAGTAGAAAAATGTATAAAATATCAAAAAAATTTGAAATCTACAGAAGTAAGTTATTTCTCATCAGTAATTTAAGTAGAAATAAACTAATTTGAAAAAAACTAATCAGAAAACAATGTGATTAATAAGAATATATTAAAATAAAATAAAAATATATTAACTATGTCAGATGCAAATCTACAGAAATTTCTCTTAAGATATAAGGTCACAAAAAGACTAAAAACAAAAAGATATAACAATATTACATGCAAAATTGCAAAGGTGATAATAATTATATAAATGAGATACAAAGTAGGATATCATATAAAGATAAAAATGACTAATCACTCGAATATAATCATAGTAGAAATATTTATAACTCCTTTCATATTTTTTATATATATAAAGAAATCACAAAAATTTGTAGAAAGAAATCACAGAAAAAAAAATTCAACAGCATAAAAAGCAACACAGTAATAGTAGGATACATCAATCCCCAGTTGATGCAAATAAAAAATATCATTGCATTAGTACCCAGACAATGAAAAAAACTTCAGAAAGCATTAAAAACTCATTAGGTTTACAGAGGCAATCTTCTTTATAGTGTATGGAATATTGTTCCAAAGAGATCAGGTTAAAAATACAAAACAAATGTTAAAGATATTAAAATATTGAAGTTGCTTTGTAACATAAAATAATAAGTTGGAAAGCAAAAGTGAAAGTGATATTCAAAATTTATGAATATGAGCTTAAAGCCAAATTCATCAATTAAGCAAGGCCCTAAGCAATTTACCTAGTCACTGTCACAAAAGAAAATATAAAAAAAGCTGCAAGCTAGGCACGGTAATATACACCTGTAATTCAAGAAGCTTGGGAGACTGAAACAGCAGGATTGTGAGTTCAAAGCCAGCCTCTTCAATAGCAAGGTGCTAAGAAAATCAAGGAGATCATGATTCTACGTAAAACAAAAAAAAAAAATGGGGCTTGAGATGTAGCTAAGTGGACAAGTGCCCCTGAGGTCAATCCCCAGTACCCTTCCCCAAAAAGAGCTTTGATGTGGCTCAGTGGATAAGCACCTGTTCTTAAAAACGTGTCAGTAGCACCTCCCAAAATCTAAGAAGTATGTGTAACACCAAACAATGAATATTTTTTTGTGTAAACAAAATAAATTATTTGAAAAATTCTTTGGAATACTCTTGGTGCATCAATAACTACACATAAAAAATAAAAATATTTCCTAATATAAAATAATAAAAGCCACAATATTCAATGGAATTAGGTTAAATGAGAAAGCCATGAGTAATAAAATTGAAAGTATATCAATTAGCCCTCAACTTGATGGTCAAAACAAAATATATTTACAGACCAATTCTCATTAAAAAACATTCAAAGAGTACAATGTGGCAAGCCAATCAAATATCATTTCAAATGACTACTTGAAGGCAATTTTGAATGAAAATGTTAGAAATCTTTTCAAAGATAATAAGTAAATTATATAATATCTATAATGATCAGTATTCAGGAGAGTATGCTAAGAAAAAAATACCAGGTAATTCTACTTCTGAGAAATATCTAATGTAGCCAAATATGAAGACCAAAAGGAATGGCATTAGGGATGAAAAAGTAAGGAAAAGGAGAACTTGTTTGAAGAAAAAATGTGATACAAATTTTCTAGAAAAAAAAAGCTTTACAAAAAAATTTGAATGAACAGAAGTGACCAGTAAATTTAAAACATATAAGACAATAAGTTCTGCAAAGATATACAGTTTTGACCACAATTACATATTTGACAAATAAATAAAAGACAGAAAATTGTAAACATCTTTATGGTACCTTTAAAAAGCTAAAGTCTTACTCCTAGACAAAAGAACAGATTCATATATGCAGAGATTATGAATATGCCATTAATTCTAGCTACTTTGAAGGCTTAGACATGAAAATACAATTCCAACTTTTGCCACTTAACAAGAGTCTATTTCAAATTAAAAGTCAAAAGGGGGGTGATGATGTAGCTCAATATTATAAGAACCTCTGTGTTCAATCTGCTGTATGTGTGTGTGTGTGTGTATGTATGTATGTGTATGTGTTTGTATGTGTGTGTGTGTGTGTGTGTGTGTTTGAATATATATATATATATATCTACAAAATTTAGATACATTACATGATTAAGCACAAAAGTAGAGTAAATAATTAGGGCACTATATACGATCAAATATAAAACAGGGATAATATTTATACCTGTGAGTAAAAGCATAGAAAACTTGATTGAAAAATGGCATATGGGTCACCTGCAGTTTAATTTTACCCAATACTGTCCTAAAGTGACAAGTCATGATAATTTCTATTCAATTATTAAATATAGATATAAAAACAAAAGCAGTATCACTAATGTTAGAAAACATAATGAACAACACTGAAGCTCTCTAAAGAGTGAGAGTCAAAAAAGACACAAGAATTAGAGAAATTTTACCTACAATATTATGAATAATTGTAATACAATATAAATCTTTCTTTTAATTTTTGTATCTATAGATGGATAGAATGCATTTATTTCATCCATTTATTTTTTGTAGTGCTAAAGATAAAAAACAATGCCTCACATGTGTGAGGCAAGCCCTCAGCCACTAAACTACAGCCCCAGCCCTGAAAATTATTCTTTAAACCACATTGATCAGCTATACTTACATAACCACTAGGAGCAGGTATTGTGAAATACTGCTATTCATTACATGGCAGAAAAACTTCACAGAATATTCAGTATAAGCATTCATATAAAGTTCTGATGAGAAAAATTTGAATGAATAAATATTTAAATTATATTAAAGAAACTCTCCTGTAATATTAATATCTTACACTGGTTTTGCCTAGAGCTATTTGGAAATGAGCAGATTTTCAAGGGAGCTCCCAAATGCAAATAAATGCCAGGTTATTCATATCCTCACAGTCATTGTGGAATAATTTGTAGGGGTGACAAGAATTTGTTGCCCCACTTAGAATGCCCTGCCATTTTCCCTAGGAAATAGTCAAGTAATTAAATACATGTGCAATGTAAAGCTGCTATGGCAGTGCCCTGCTTGAAAAGGCTGTGCACTAGAGTGTTATCAACCTGAAACATAATCTCTGGCACACAACTCCTTGGAATAAAGAAACTCTCTTTTTAGACAAGCACAATGGTTCACTGAGTCTAAAACTGTCCATATAACAGTAAGTTTATACAATGGACTTTCTTGAGAGCTACACAAAACTCCTAACACTGCACATTGCAACTTAGTATATAACTGAGGAATAAGCTGCATGATGTTGCTAAGTTTGTAACCTGCCTAGTAATAAAATGAACAGTATGTACTAGTAATGCCAATGACCTAAATTAACCTGTTGATATAAATAAAGCTAGGCAGTTTGACCTCTCTGTAACTATACCACATTTTCTGCCACTTGTCTGCGTCTTCTTTTGATTTTCTTGTTTTTTTTTAAAGAGAGAGAGTGGGAGAGTGGGAGAGAGAGTGAAAAGAGAGAGAAGAGAGAGAGAGAGAGAGAGAGAGAGAGAGAGAGAGAGAGAGAGAATTTTAATATTTATTTTTTTTCAGTGGACACAACATCTTTGTTTGTATGCAATGTTGAGGATGGAACCCAGGCTGCATGCATGCCAGCAAACCGAGCTACCACTTGAGCCACATCCCCAGCCCCTCTTCTTTTGATTTTCCTAAAATATTTTGTTAATTTAAATGTAGGAAGATCACTGAAGAACAAGAAGGAGCTTAAATAATTCATATGCATGGTAAATGGAGAGCATGAAATGCTCTTTAATGATTGCAACTGAAACAATCCTAGGCTTGAAAAAATATTTTCTGTCAGATTTTAGCTTATCCATTAACATTTTTAAATGTGAATTCCTGTTTAATTTTGGACCTCTTATGTGTATTCTCTGCTTCATTGATTTCTACCCAATTTGACATGTGTACTCTCACTTTTCTCTTCAAATCCCAAGGTTATTTCATTGGAGACAAAATGGTGACCAAAGATTACATAGTGACATCAATTTTTTTTTTGATGGAATATGTCACGTTCTGTAATTTTCTTGGTAACTAAAGAAGTCTTTTTAATGTTACACTCATTAGGAAAAAAAGAAAGAGAAAATATCCTATAAGAGTCTACAAAATTATTTTCTCAAATATTTTTTTCTAGACAAAACACTAAAACACTTTGAAACCATTTTTATTCTCTACATTGTGATCACTACTTAGAAAAGATAAGTTAAACATAAAAAGAAAAAAAATTAACATTTTCTTTTCTACCTAAACAAATGCGCAATCTTTGTACTAAAATGAAGAAGCAAACATTTTAATGCAGAATAGAAGCTACCATAAGATACTCTATAATGTTAAAAAAATATATTGGTTTTGAATTAAAAATTCTGAATGAAATTTAGGCTCACCAATAGAGTAGGTTTTTACAGATCTCTAACATCACATCTCTATATAAAGTCTACTGAGAGTGGTCCAGGAATTTACATTCCTCTTCCGAAAACTCAATGACCACATCTCTTCATGTCAATGGTTCCTGAAATAAAAATGAAGAAATACATATTACATAAATCATATTATTAATGACATAGTACTTAATTTTATACAAATATTAATGAGAGTTAAAAGAGGTGGCTTTCACATATGATAATGATGTCAACCATTCAATAAGATACTTTTTTTGTGGTGCTCAGGACTGACCCCAAGGCCTTTTGCATGAAAGGCAAGCACTGTACCAACTGACCTATATCTCCAGCCCCAATAATTCATTATGAGAAGTAAAATTGGTGGATAATTTTGTTATAATGAAACCCAGGGAGCAGCACATGTAAAGCAAAACACTGAAGCAAAAAAAGTGGGAAAAATCCAACATAATTCCAAAGGATAAATAATAGTTGCAATTAGTTATTGAGTATTCAAAAGAAGCACAACCAAATAAAGCAATGATACTTGAGACATGCACAACAAAATTATAAGTAATAATAATACTCATATGATGGTGGTTGCGTTAGTGTGTAGAAGACATAAGATATCACTAAAGACACACCAAAACTTTCAACAGTCCACATAATTATTTGAATGTTTATCTCCAAAGTTGTCTATCTTCTCATTATTTAAATATAACATAAATCTACAGTGTATTTAAAAAATTACTTTTACAACATCACAACTCACTTCTAAAACAAAAGAATAAAATTTTTAAATAGCAAACTATTACAAAACACTTAGGTACTTGGGTCAACTTGAATCACATGGCACAAAGTTATAATGAAAAATAAAAATAAAAAAGCAAATTAAGGGAATAGACTGTTAATCTCTCAGTTCATAAGGAAACTGACATATCAGGTTTAACATTCCCAGATAAGTATAGCCACTCTCACTGTGAAACTGTATCCTCACTTGGTTCATTTCAAAGTAGAAAGTGGGAGAATAGTAACCAGTTAAGAAAAAAAATCTGAAATTCTCTGGCATCATAAATGCCTCTCTGATAGCTTGGAAATATTCCTTTTACCAGGGTCTCAGTTATCACTAGTGAACAAACACATACATGAAGTTAGTTTAACATTCTGATCTGTGATGTCTTTCTTCTAAAACAGAATTATTTTTTTTAAATTAGAGATTTAATCCAGGGGCATTCTACACCTGAAATGCATTTCAAGAAGTTTTGATGGTTTTTAATTGTGATAAATGGGCTTACAATGTTGCTTAGGGTCTCTAAATTACTGAGTCTTGAATCATATTTACTTTCTTCCTACCTCATTTTTCCACATCACAATGATTACAGGTTTGTGCCACAATTCCTGACTCTGCAACCACCTTTGATACCAAATGTGCAAACTTGCATAACAACCAATATTTCAACAACTAGTAGTCCAATAATTCAGTTCTGATACCATCCAGTACAGATCCCCAAAGTTTGGTGTTCACTACTATCAAATTTTACTAACTGAGGTGACAGTTTTAAGCCCCAGAATAGAACAATATTTATATTTATAATTCATTTTCTATAAATTAGGGGTCTCTACATCAACTCGCTCAAGTTACTTATTCTGATAAAAAATAACTCACTTATGTATACCAGCTTGTTATAAATTATATAAATCTGGAAGTTGATAATTGAAACCTTCCATAAAACATAAAAAAAATGTCAGAGGAAAATGGGACACTCTATAGGCCATTTTCGGAAATAAGTGGTTGAAGATATTACCTTCAATTTTTATGTTCTGCCATAGAAGAGCACATTTCCCAATATGAGTTAGAAGATCCTCACTATTTTAATTATGCTGATTCAGATACTCATTTTGAATATTTCCATTGTTTTACATAAAATAATATTTAATTTAACACTTTTACATTGAGGTAAGAACAAAATATTAGTTTAAAAAAAAGGTTGGCATTCTCTAGATAATTTTCTTTATATGAAACCCTTAGAGTACTGAGCCATCTCATGGCAGCCCAAATGAACATACACACTCATACATACATACAAAACAACATACACTCCTAATTATTCATTGGCTTCAAGGTAAAGGATACTTCATTTGGAATTTTGATTTTTTTTTTTTTTGGTACAGGGGTATTCTACAACTAAGATATATTCTAGACCTTTTATTTATTTATTTATTTATTTTGAGTCAGTCTCTCACTAAGTTGCTACACTAAGCTTCAGCTTTGATCTTTCTTCCTCAACCTCCAGGTTGTTGTAATTACTGGCATGTCACAATATGCCCAGAAAGATATTAATGTTCTAACCTCCTTTGGTCCATTTTCATTTCACCTTATTTATTTGCTATTTCTTCTTAAAAAACCCTTGACAGCCTAAGATTTTGGATGCATCCAAATCTTAAGTTTGATGAATTTGAAGTATTGCAATGTAGATTTAGAAAAACAAAAGCTGCTTATTACCTATCTCTAGTAGGTATTTTTTCCAATCTGACATTCTTCAAATAGCTCCACAGCAATGAAAATTATAGCCACAGATACACCTAGGATCTAACTTAACCTTCAGTCATGTTCTTTTTCAGACTCAAAAAATTACCTTAGTTCGAATACAATTTTATTTGAAATTTGCCTCTATCTTTTCTCTTTGGAAACTTTTTTTAATCTTTCAAATATTAGTGATAAACTCCATTTTATAGGTAATAAAAATATTAGACTAAATGAGACATGCTCAATCCACCAACCTACTTACTTAAATATTCAGTTACCACCCCAAACTTGAGGCATTACATTATGTCTTCTAATAAGCATATAGTGAGTTCCTCCTTGAAGAAGTCTGCATAAACACACTAGGATTTTTTTTTTCTAAATCCTTGCTACAGCTTATTCTCCTTTCAAATTCTGGCACCTTATAATCAATCTTCCCTACATGAGTAAGAAAAAGGAGAACAAAAATCATATTTGCCTTTCTTTTCAGTTACAGAATCAATAGATCTGAGCCGTAATGTGTTTCTGGGGAGCTGAACCTAACAATTGGGGAAGATAATATTAATATTCCAATACCTAAACTATTTAGATGAAACCTATAAAGGATATTCCTGGATTCTCTAGAGTATCTAGAGTATCCAGCTAGTCCAACAAGGTGTTCCATTCCCTAACCACAAGCTTCTGTGTAGGAAGAGAGGATTACACACAGGTTGGCATTCTCTAGGTAATTCAACAAACATAGAACCTGTGGGGAGCTTGGGTCAGCTTCATGTAACTTTTACCCCATAGCCACTAAAAGACATGGCAGATACTGAAGAGACATCACTCTCTAAACTTTCTTAAGGGGGCCCTAAAATTGCTGTCTATGTTTATGAAAGACAAATAAACAGTTCAAAGATTATTTTATTTTAATATCAAGGATTAAACTCAGCAGTGCCTACAAACTGAGCAACATTCACCTCCCCTTTATATTTTTTATTCTCAATATAATAATTCTCTCACTTCAGCCTATTAAAATGCTGAGATTATGGACTTGCATCTTAACACCTGACATTAGGTACAAATCCTTTTTAAAGAGTTTCATGTTATAACCTCATGTTCCTCTCATGTAAAAGTACAAGCACACACATGTGCACACACAATCACTTTTTATAATTCCATACAAAAGTAAGAGAAAAAGATGAATTAAACTCCATGTAAATTGAAATGTTCCACGGAACAATACTTCATAATATAGTGAAATAGCAGAGAAAATATGGCATTTAGGGAACTCATGCTTGCCTACATTGGAAGATGCACTTTAAAAAGTGAGTGCCCCCTGATAAGGAAAGAGAAACTGAAAACTCCTTGGACCACAACTACTCTCAAATATGAGTTATTTATATGAGTCAAAATTCTCATGTCCTGATCCTGTATTTAACAACAACTCTGAAGGTGTGTAGGTAAGAAAGTACAGAGCTGGTTTCAAGCCAGACAGTGGTCACCATTCAGAGGACAAAAAGTAGAATCCTGACTGTCAACCCCATTCTTAGGGACAGATGTGGAAGTATATTGAGCTCTATCAAATTTAGACTAGGATTAAAATATTACAAAAGTGACCTCTGGAAAGTGCAGATTCTCACAATTAGTTATGAATACTTTTACTCAGCCCATTTGTTTTTATTTTGTAATGCCCAGCCCTGAAATCTTCTTACTTTTAAATACTCTGGACTCTGAAAGTCAGAGGGAAAGAGCCCATTACAAAGCCACCCAGGCATCCAAAAACCTGGAGATGGATCAAGATATTTGCCTGAGACAGAGATGAATTGTTTCCCAGAATTTGAAGCTTTACCTCTATTCTCTGGTTTTTCGTCTGATTTAATAATTATCACCTCAATCATTTTTATTTTATAATTTTTACCCGAATAGAAAAAATACCATGCTTAGACAGCTGTGCCTCTGAGTGTAAGGTGAATAATTCCAATTCAGGCTATAAGACCCAAAAATAACAAAATGTTATTTATATCCCTTCTCAGACAGAGCTTTCTATGTGCAAGAATACCTGGCCTTAAAAGGGGACATAAGTATTTAATGTTGAATACAATTTTATATCAATTATCAATGACAATAATACCAAAGACAGATTCACAAATGCAAATAATGGAGTGAGAATTACTTTATATTTTTTTGGATTTCATAACCTTCATACTCTGACTAAATAAGGCTTTTTTGTTTGTTTGTTTGTTTTTGTTCCAGAGATAGACCCCAGGGATGCATTACTGAGGAACATCTCCAGTTGTTTTCAAAAAAAATTTTTTTTGGCAGAATCTCACTAAGTCTTTGAGGCTGTCTCTCAGCTTGTGAACTTTCTTTAGTATCCTGATTCGCCAGCATTAAAGGTATGCAAATACACAACCAGCTCTTGTTCAGAAATTTTGAAGCAACTAGATTTTAGAAAAAGTAGACAATCTTCAACAGCATCATAGTTGGAAGAAATAAAATGATGAATATATATGTAACTGAACTTTTAGAGTTTGTAAGGAAAACAAATAAAATAAATAATTATAAGAATGTATAAATAAATTCCTATAAATTCTTATAACTTATAGGTTATTACAAATAATTGGTACTTTATAATAATTTAAGTTATAAAATAATTAAACTTTACATTATATAATGAAATCATGATTATAATTTCTAAGTATTTTTTTTATATTTTTAAACCAATATATTCAAAATTCTATCATTCCAATATACAAACAATGAAAATTGTTAGCTAACTACATGTATTTTTCATTAAGCTTTCAAATCTCACACTTCTTTCCACTTCTAATATTTCTCGATGTAGATCAACCACATTCCAAGAACTCATTAGCCACATGTGGCAAATGGCTGTCACATCACAAGTGTATATCTGATCTGCTGTGATTCCCTGGACTGCAGATAATTAAATGACTAAAACCCTCCTTTCTTATCAGAGGTGAGGAAATATGTATTCCTTAACAATATTTCTCCTTTAAACCAAATGAGAAAGAAATGGTATTTTTAGACCCATGAGTGTGCTATAAGGTGAGAGTTTCCTACGGCAGGCCATTTTTTCCAAACTGAAAACTGTTAAGGTCAGTAGAATTTTCACATATTAGACAGAAAACAAAGGATGATGCAAATCCAGGGAAAAGCATCCTCATGTCTTTATATCTGTCTACACCTTGAAACTGAAATTGAGTTGTGAACAAAAAGATTATTATTTTTTGTTTGTTTTTCCATTGAGCCTTCATCCTAGTGATCCAACTATAGTTGTCTGGTTTATCTTTTGTTGCAGAGTATGCTGTGAGTTAAAGTACTAATAACATTTTAATGTCTACATGAATTTTTCTGAATACTCAATATAATTTATAGGACTTTCAATATTAAATCAAGAAAAATAAATTTGGTGCTTCTTCCAAACCTAAATCTATGCAGTTAACTTGAAATTAGAATGTTTTGAATTCTGGCTTCCTGTTTCCATTAAATGCATCTAAGCTATTAAGTATTACAAAGCTGTTAATTATCACAAACTACCAGCAAACTAATTCATAATTCAAATGAGCAGTTTATGAGCAAGCCAAATTTGAAATTTGTTTATCTGGGCTATTCTGATTTCAGCAGATACTTTACAAGTGTAAGCTCAGCTATTTGACATGGTTCCCCTGTTTCTGGAAGAGAGATGGCTGTCCACTGTGGTCTTTTCATTCTCATCTACTGTGGTCTTTTCATTCTCATCCACATAACTTCTTCTCCTTCATAAGCCTAATATGAGCTTCTTCTTCTTAAGATGATGAGGTTTACAAAGACAAAAAACAGGAAGAATTCAGGACAATTTAGATCTAAGCACAATACCAGTACATTTGCATATTCTCTCTCTTCTATTTGGTGTAATATAATAGCTATTTTTAAATTCACATAATGGCAAAGAGATACTGCCTCTTCATAAGGACAGCTACAAAAGAGTATTGCCAATTACTGGGATACAGGAAAGGATATGGAACTGGAGATATTTTTTTTTTCATTTTATGCTTTTTTTCTTTTCTTTCAGAGAACAATTTTTATATTTTATCTAAATTAATAAAACTTTACAATGCCACAGGTACTAAAAGGCTATTCATGTTTTAAACTTAGAATCTCAAAGGCCTGCCTCAAAAACTAAGATTTTCCCCAGGTCACAATAATCATGAAACTTTTATAGGGCTCTTGACATAGTTCAATTGATTGCAAAAGACCCTGGATTGAATTATCAGCACCAAAAAAAATTATAAAAATTCTTCTAAGAATTAAGAAACTGAAGAATTACACCTATGCTATAGAAGCACAATTTTTTAGGTCTTACATCCTTTATTATTTTTTCCTATTCAAATACTTTTAAAAACATTCAAGTTTGTATGTGTGTGTATGTGTGTGTGGGGGGGTTAATAGGGAAAAATTTGGGTAAATCAATTTGGACTATGTTTTGAAAATAAAGCTAAATGATTCATTTTTATTTTTCATCATTAGATAATAGTAAAAATGCACATAACACAAAATGTATCTTCAACTTACTTTATTCTCTTTTTTTGGTGTTCATAGTCTACTTATGATTTTTAACCTGGAATAACCTTAGACATTATTTTTATAAAAGAGTTTCTTAATATGAAAGCAAGAGAACAAGATTGGTCTACTGAAAAAATATTTCCTCCACAAGGAGTTTGAATAAACACCTGAAGATATATTTAAAAAAAAATTCTTTGATTTTTTTCAACATGGCAAATCTTTTCTCCATATATCCCCACATGAAAGGCTGAAGTGGACAACTCCACCCAACACACAAGGAAACCACACAGAGCTAATGTGTTTTCAACTATAAATCAATGCTTCCTACTTCTGGCTAAAGTTTACAGTCACCTGAAGAGCTTCTTAATTTCCAAAAAAAATTTAAAAAAAAATATAAATATTGCATTAAAACAATGTAATCCATATCTGTGGAGAGAAACCCAGGCACGTGTGTCTTTGAAAGATATGAAATAAATTACCATGTGCAGTAAAAACAAAAAAACTACTACTTTAAATTAATATCTTTTGATGAATAAGTTGCAAAGACATATAAGATATGTGCTCATGACTTTGGCCACCTAATTTCTCAGAATTTTTTAGCTATGAAATATACTTGTGATAATCAACTAACAAATAAAAAATATTATTTTAAAATCAAAGTTCTGGAGATTATTGTTGATAAATGCTTGGTGTTATACATTTATGTTTGATGTGAGTGAGCACATTATGGCAGAAGCCCATGGAAAACAGAAGCACAAGGTGTGAACATTTCCTTTCAAGTACATACTGTACAATGGACTAAACAATTCCAAATATGATTTATTTTTGCAAAGATTTTACTAAATAAAACACCTTTGAAAATAAACCTTAAATATATGGACTATTATTGGGCAATTATTCAAACCAGAGTGCCTGTATTATATTATTGATATCCTTTGCATACACTGATCATTGATATTCATTTTGCCAATTCAACTCAGTTAAAGATTACTGGGAATACACCAGACACAGTTTTAGGTGCTTTGATTATGAACCACATCATTTTAACAAATAATTTAATTGGAGAAAATTATTAAAAAAAATTTGTTAAGCCATGTGTTGTGCAGAATGCCGATAATCCTAGCAATGAATGTGCCTTATGCTTTTGGATTGCAAGTTCAATGACAGAATTCGTAACATAGTATGGTGTCATTTCAAAGAAAAAACATTATATTCACAAAGTGAATATTTTTCCAGTGAATGAATATATATATATATATATATATATATATATATATATATATATATATATATATCCATTGGTGTTTGTGTGTGTGTGTGTGTGTGTGTGTGTGTGTGTGTGTGTGTATTTAGTGATACATACTTCCATCCTCTGTACTGAGGGAAAAAAGTGAATAGAAAAATAATATTTACCAAATGGTTGCTGAATTAAATAAATAAATAAAGTTATGTCCAAGTGTTAGAACATGGATAAATGCTTGAGAATGATAAAATATTAAAATAGAAAGAAAACCAATTTGAGATTTATACCAAATCATAAATTGTTACTAGTATTCTGAGAAACATAATTATTTCACAAAGATAACTTTTAAAATTTTCATGAAAGTATGATGCCCATATAAAACCACATAAAGCATTTATGTAAAGATTCAAAAGTTATTCAAAAGTAAACACATTTTGAATCAGCCTTGCTCAGGACAGTCTAAATCAGTTTTTTCATCTACTATCCCAAAGAGCAAAAAGGTTCTTAATAACTAGCATGGGAATGTTTTATTACATTAATGTAAAATGTATCTTAAAAAAGTAAATATTTTACCAGTTACCCAGATTTAATACCTACCTATTATATGCCATTTCTAATTTTTCTATGCTTCTACCCATTTCACAACAAAGGCCAGCCATCCTCCTTGTATATTTATGTTTGGTGATGTCATATGTACATATCTTGAATGTCATAGAAATACATTATAAAGTTTTAAAAAAATTAGAATGTTAAAAACCTTCATTGCTTTTAAGCACAGAGTATTTACATCATTGCCCCCCGCCCAAAAAAAAAGAAAACATTTTCTTTTACATGCAACCTTGTTTTCCCCAGAAGGATGTTACTGTAATGTATTATAAAAACTATAATTTTATTTTGCCTGGCATAATGCAATATAATTTAAATACAGCTGGTGTAAGAGTCAATAAGCATGTGTGCATCAGAAAAATGTTCTTTTATATTGATAACTGCTTTTGTATTTTATAGATGCACTACAAATTGTTCATTTCAACATTCAAGAACATTTCAGTTATTTTTTATTTTGGATCATTAGGATGAATGGGGCCATCAAGAATTTTAAACAAATAGTTATTTCATTCAGCTTATTCTTTCCTAGTATTTCAATGACACTACATTTTATTTTTACTGGTTGCTAAGAAAATTATAATTTCCATCTTATCATTTCAATTTAATTAGAGCCAATATTATATGAGTTTACTAAATGCAAAATAAAATCCTTACAACAGACTGTTTATTTTCTTGTACCCTTTGTACAAGTACTATAAATGCTTTTTGTACACATTATACATCCCAAAATACACTGCATAATTTTTGTACAAAATAACCATAGATTATTATAAAACAAAGAGAAACATGTGTCAATCTTAAGGTTGCTAATCTATGTTAGACATGGTGGTACACACCTATAATTCCAGTGACTTGGGAGGATGAGGCAGGATGATGACAAGGTCAAATAGTGCCTCTGCTACTTAGCAAGGCTCTAAGTCACTCAGCAAAACACTGTCTCTAATAAAAAATATAAAAAGGGCATGGGAGCACGGGATTTGTTTCAGTGCTTAAGTGTACCTAGATTCAATCAATAGTTCCAAAAAAAAAAGATTTCTAATATATTACAAAATTTAGGCAGTACGGTAAAACTTTGACAATAATACAGCACATACAGAATTCAATAGATAATACTGAGAAATTATAAAATGTTATTAGTGACATTTTGACTTCAATATTAATAGGTATTATTAATAGTTCTTGTTAAATATTTTTCCTATGTGCACATATTTCTAAGTATAGATTTTAATATAGCTATTTATAGGTTGAGATACCATTTAAACAACAGAATATAGTATTATTTTATACTGATTGTTTGATGTTTTACAAGACACTTTTTCTCAACTTTTTAAAGTTTCAGGAAAGTGAATTCATAAATGGTTTCAAAGTCACTGAACACTACACAATAAGGAGTATAGAGATCTTTTAATACCCCTGGTAAAAACTCTAAGACACATTAGAGATGAAAAAGAGTTCTATGTGACCATTCTGAATTTAAGTCTTCACTTTCAAATTTTTATGTACACAATGACAGCACACTTTAGATAACATTCAGCCAGAAATTCACCACATTAGTCAGAAGCCCAAGTGCATATATTTTGTTGACTTTTCCATGTTGTCAAATTTTTTTCTATTTTTGCACACCTCCTTTATGATGACCTTGAAAATATCTACTTTTTTAGCTCTGTTATAACTCATTTGTGGAAAAAACATAATTAAATAGCAAGAGACAGAAGTAAGCTACTTGGTATATACCTTACTTTTACCATATTAAAAACGTTGGGTTGAATCTCAAAAATCTACAATTCAGAAACAAAAAAAAAAAACATGACCACCAAAGAGACACAAATACATCCACTCAGTGAAAGAAGTGAAAGAAACATGACCAGTAAATTTTCCGTTCTCAATTAAGTAGATGACAGAAGCAATAAAGAATTCCTCCAATTTTAGAAAATAAAAACATATTTTCAGGAAGTTTGTCAGAATCAGCCCTACCCTTTTGAAAACTGCAAAAATAAAATATATTAAAAAGTATTTTAGAACAAAATATTTTATAAAGAATGAGAAGTTATATAAAAGATAGAGTCACATCTGCAGTAAGCAGCAGGTAAGATATTAAATTAATGAATGAAATACTGAAGAATTTGCCTTACCAATCTCATTCTGTTTCTGAAAATATGTTAGGCAGCTTTCAATTAAACTTGCAAATATATATAAACAACTTGGACAATCAGTATTTATATTTGATACCTACCACTTAAGGAGGATTCAGTATGGTTACATTGTCAATTAAACTTGCAAAAAAGTACCGAGATTCCTATTGCTACTAAAAAAAAAATAATAATCAGAAATATAACAGCTTAAAACAATAAAAACTCATTCTTTTATAGTTATGGATGTTTTCATTATCAAGACAGAGGATTAATAACAAATTTATCAAAGACACACTCCTTCAGAAACTCTGGAAAAAAATCATTCCAGGTTTTAATGGCTATTCTATTTTTGTTGTGGGTACAAATGTTTCCAGTCTCCTAGTAGTGATACAGCCTTCAAAAGAATAAAGAGAGACTACAAAAACACACACACACACACACACACACACACACACACACACAGAGAGAGAGAGAGAGAGAGAGAGAGAGAGAGAAAGAGAGAGAGAGCGAGCGAGCGAGCAAGAGAACGGTGCTGTCATAACAAGTTACAACATTCAAGCCTCATAGAATCTGAAAACTATAGCAACATAGATGTTAGATCCTCCATTGAGCTTATTTTTATTTTTTCAGAGAGTATTTGACAGAATCCAAAAAATAAAATTTCATGCATAGTGGATGAAGGAAGAGAGGTGACACTGATCCAGGAGAATGTAGCAAGACAGGTTAATTATGCACAAAACTGACTATGACAGATTAAAATGTGACATCATACACTGTCTCCAGATGCAGAGCAGAGTACAGAGCTGTGTACAGAGTGGAAGTCTTATTTATTTTTTCTTGAAACTCTGTAAACCACTCAATTACATGGAGCTTTGGATTATTCTTACTAATACCCTATTTATACTTTCTGCCTGTCCTTGGTCATCATCTTAAAATGAATGTGCATGGAACTTTTTTGAATACTGGGAAAAGAGAAACTATATCAGTGATCTATATTACTCAATCTTTAAGATGCTTTTCTGTTTATTTTCATGGATTTTTGTATGTGAAGGCCAATTTTTAATATTGTAGATAAGGAACACTCAGGTATCCAAGATAAAATATAAAGTGAGAGAAAATACTTGCAAAGTACATGTGTAGCAAAAAGTTGATATGACAGAATGAAAGAGGTTTATATTTGTGAGGAAAAGAAGGCATACCAAAAGATTAAGTTACAGTCAAAATATTTCTAAATTCACTTAATTAAAAAGGAAATATTAAACCATTATGTAAATTTACAAAAATGAGTATAAATCATGACTATAGAGACAAGCTTACAAAAAAAAAATTCACTATTGCATATAAATCAGGAAAGAGAACATGAAATAGAAAGGCAAAAAAAAAAATAAATGAATTTACAAGCCTTGTGGAAAATTGATTTGGTACTGCCTACATAGGTATATATCAATGAGTCATCAGTTTTACTCTTGGACACCAAAATATTCTGAATTTTCCAACAGGTTACTGCCACTGCTGTTTTCATCATGAAAATACACTGCTTCTGCCACCATCTTTCACTGTCCAGGTTTTCTAAGTCAGGGCCCTGGTTACCAAGATGACCATGAGCTCACGCCCAGTCCCACAACAATGTTAGAGTAAATCATAAAAAAATGAGGCATCCTTGAGAATCAAGGATCTGAAAGTGGACACAATGAAAGAAAAAGCAAATTGGAACAAGTAGAAGAAAAAATGGTGAATGACTAAACAAATGGATCTAAGGAGGATGAATAAAATGCTAACTGTGTATTATATAAGAAAAGAGGTTGATCCCATGGGAAAGAAGACAGGAAATATTGTGGCAGCAGGATACTTACCAGTCGCCTTATATTTTGACATTCCTGAAAATCAGAATGCTGTAATCAAACAAGTATGCCACACACCTGGCTTCCTGCTCTTAGAGCTTTACCAGAAATGTCACTCTCCTTTTCTTTCAAGACTTCGAATTTATCCCTCTCCAGGCACTGCTCATCCAACTTAAATCTGCTGGTCCTCTACTTCTGAACCTGTTCCATCTGACCTCCCTCAGATTGTCTCCATTAACTCATACCTAAGCTTTCTTTTTCTTTTTCTTCAAACCATCCCACAATCTTTATACTCAGGTAACCTCTCAAAACTGAACTCTTCATGCTCCAACCCTGATATTTTGAGCTACCCTCTTTTTTATGACTCCTGGATCACCCTCCTATTTGCTCCACCAAAAAAGCTTCAGGCATAATTGGTGTAAGATTTTGTTTCCTACACAATGAGATACATATTTTACTCAATTCTTGTACAATTAATAAAATAAATAAATTGTCCCAATTGTTTTTTGTTTGTTTGTTTTGTTTAAAGGATAATGCTTTAAAATAACTAGTTGAAACAAAAAAGTTGAAGTTACCACTAAGGTGACTGGAGTGTATAGTGAAAGCAAGAGGACATGAAGCTGTTCTCTGTAGCATCATTAATGTTCTATTTCTTATTAGAAACAGTAGTCACATAGTATGTTCCACTTGTAATAATTCATTGATCGGTAGACTGTGATGCTGATCAAGTATTTGCATTGTTAAATATAATCAAATTAATTACATAAAAGTTGGTGGGGAAGAGCAAAAGGGAGAAAAAAAATTAAGGTACTAGAAATTACACAATTAAATGATTAATTCAATATAAAAGTAAGAGTTCATTCACTAAATATCAGTCTCAATATTTTGAGAAAGGCAATTTTTATAGGTAGAGTGTATAGAGAAAATACTAACAAAGGAGTAATATTTGAACATATTAACAGTGAATATAGCATAAAAAGTATCAGTAATTCCAAATGTTTCATTGAGAACACAATTAAAATTAAAAAATTAAAAGAGCTCTGGTAAATTTTATGAGTAAGATTTTTATATTATTTATATATTATACACTTGTATAATGTATGGTATGTATAATGATGCCTCATTTAATTATATGGATACATTATAGAAAATACACCATAAGGTGATTCTGTTATTTTACTAATGATGCAGGTTACTTACTTAATTCTACATGGTATATACCACTACACACCTAGGTTATAATTTAGCCATTAGTGTACATAAAGTCCGTCATTAATGAAAACATTGTGCTACATATGACTATTGGATTTAACACTATAGCAATCAATATAGATATCATAATGAGGTGAGTTATTATCCCTGTGGAACTAAAGACAGAATACTTAAGAAGACTCTGGCCACTTAGACAATGATATAACACAGAAACAGAACTACCATAAAGGAGAAAAAAAAAGATAAACTTTCAAAAAAAATCTGTTTAAACATTGGAGTATCTGCATAATAAAAAAATGCCATTGTATCATTTCCTGGTATTATTTAATAAATCATTCACTGGTAAAATATAGCTTATTATAAAAGAAAGATATAAGATATTCCAAAGTTTTTACAAGAAAGAAATTATTCAGTGTACATAATGGTTGGTGATTGTAATACCAGCTACTTGAAAGAAAAAGAAATATTGCAAAATTAAGATCAGCTTAAGCATCTTAGTGAGATGCTTACTCAAAATAAACTTTAGAAATGGCTGTGAATGTGTCTGAGTAGTATGACACACCTTTTTATAATCATAAAGAATAATAAAATAATAATAACATTAAGAGACAGAAATATGGTTATTTATTTTCAAAGTGAAATGATACCTTTATGTTTTTTTTTTGAGAGAGAGAGAGAATTTTTTATTATTTATTTTTCAGTTTTCTGAGGACAAAACATCTTTATTTTATTTTTTTATGTGGTGCTGAGGATCAAACCAAGCACCCCACAGATGCCAGGTGAGGGCGCTATGGTTTGAGCCACATCCCCAGCAACTAAATGATACCTTAATAACAAAACAGGAAAATACTTAAATGCAAATCATATTTATAACATGATAGCATGAAAGGGTACAAACTGAAGTAACAAATTGGGGAAAAAACTAATTGCCTCACATATGACAAAATGTATGCCTCACATAAGAAAAAGGTGTAATAGAAGCTAGGGCAAGAGGATCAAGCCTTAGCAACACATCCAAGCCCATAAGCAAATTAGAGACCCTGTCTTAAACTTAAAAATAAAATAAAAATATTAGGGGATTTAGCACAGTAGTTAAGAATCTCTGATTTTAAAACTGGGCACCAAAATAGTAAATAAAAATAGAAAGAATATCAAACACAGAGACTCCAAAATAAGAAAGTAAGAGCTATGATTGGTGGCATATTTTTATACTCCCAGCAGCTCAGGATACACAGGAAAGAGAATTGTGATTCCAAACCCAGTATCAGAAGTTTAGTAAGGGCCTAAGCAATCAAGTGATACCATGTACCAAAAGAAAATATTTTTAAAAATCTAGGATGTTTTTCAGGGGTTAAGTGCCTCTGAATTCAATGCTCAATGCCAATAAAAGGAAGGGAAGAGACTTCAATAGCCACCTTTGAAAAGGAAACATATTGTTCAATAAATATAAAATAGCTCAATAGCTTTAGAAATTTGAAAATGGTAATTAAAATGATATCTGTGGCACAAAAATAAAATAGTATAAGTAAAAACATGGAGCAGGTAAATTGTCAGGAACTAAAGAGAGAGTAAAAATTGTAATTTCTTTTCAGAAATGGCTATTGAAAATACATGTCTATTCCCCAGCAGAAGCATGTGCTCATTAAAATCACGGCATATCTGAACCATGATAACATATAAGGATATGGCCGTATTGGTCCAAACAGCTGAAATCAGGACATGGAGAAAAGGCAATGTACATTGAGAAAGATATAACAAGAATAGGGTTAGAAAGGCAAAGGGAAGGATTCCCACCTTTTGGGTCCCCTTCTTCCTCTGGGAGAAGTCTTTTCTGCTGTCCTTTAATAAATTTCTAATTTCTACTCTGACCTTTCCTCGGAGTGTGCTTTCTGGTGTTATTCTTCAACATTGGGGAAGCAAGAACTTGTCACCGGTCAACAGCGGTTTTATATTGGAGGTCCCATACCGAGATTCTACACCGAGGTAAGTGCACGCACCCCATGTCTGTTTGAGGTGCATCTTTCTCTCTCTTTCTCTCTGGAGGGTAAGGTGGGCACCTGACGGCTACTTAAACGCAACTAGTGCAGCCGCCACTCTTCAAGACTCGGGTGAGAGGTTTCTCGGCCTAAGCAGCTCTTAATCACCTGTTCAATACAGAGCAGGCATGTTGGGTTCTGCCAAAGCCGCTTCCAACTTTTCTGTCTGGGCCCCCAGAGCAATTGGCGTGAGTACACGGTGTCCCGAATCCCGATCTGCCTCGGATGCGTGGAGGTGGGGGAAGGAGTTTGGAACAACTGCGGAATTCCGGTCTGGGCTACTCTCAGATGATTCTTAAGGTTCCTTTCTCTTGAGCCTCCTCCCGATAGCCCCCAGGGGTATCTAGGGTGATTGGTAGATGAATGGCACTGAGGGAAAGCCCCAATCACATTTGCCTCCATATGGGCTACGCAACACTCCAAACCCCGCAGCCAATCCCTCCTGGATGCTCCTCTTCCTTCACAGGTCAGAAATGTTAGCAATTCAGGTTGTAGGATTGAGAAAGGCATGAGATAATTAGTAAAATCTGCCCAGGTTCCCTAAGGTTCATAGGTAACTTTCAATAGTCTGTTTTACCGCCCAATGTTTAAAATGGGCTGTGTTCTCTTTAAGCTGCTAGAGAGGCATTTTTAGAATCAATTCCTCAGGTAATCTGCTAGTCTACAGAGCAAAGGCAACAAAAGAGATGTTCAGATTTTCGTTGCTCTAAGGGAAAATCCTAAATTATGCCAACAGTGTAAAGTAGACTTAGCTATGATATCTGCTATGAAGAGAAAAAATCTTGGACTCACTGAGGAAAAAATCAGGAGAAAAATTTGAGCCGATCAAAGTACATACCCTCTTCCCCCTTCAAGACCTAAGGCAGATGAAAACTGACTCTACTGGAAAGTTAGGAGATATGCCAGATTGCCTGGGATTGGGTCTATCCGAAGGTGCTAATCCTATAAGTAAAGGGGAGACTGAGGATTTCTCAGCAGCTGCCAGAGCCATCTTCGCTCTGGGGAATTTCCTCATTCTTTCCCTGTACTGCAAGGATTACTCCACCTGAATGCAGTAAAGTCAGTCACACTGAGGCCCTTAATTTTATACCTATAGTTGCCCCTATGTGAAAACATCTGGTCCACTCATGGGGAAATCTATGGTGCCACTGATAGGAGTCATAATTAAATGGAAGTTCAAAACCTGGAGAGATATTTTCTTATCTAGTTTTCTGATTGTTTCTTGGGGATAATCTAGGCTAAATGTGTGTCTAAAAGATGTTGTTTCATTGTAACATCTGGTATCTAAATGAGTTTGAAGCATTGCACAATCTTGCAGTAAAAAGTTAGGGTTAGGTAATTGTTTAGTTTGATTTCAGATAATTCATGCCAGAGAACTTAGATACTTAGGATAGAAAATTAAAAGAACTCTACTTCCAAGTTGGCAAGTAACTCCCAATCATTCAGTTTTATTTTTTCATCAATTTTGAATTGGGTAGCCTGAAAAGATTTCACTAGATCTATCAGTGCATTAATTTGGGCAAGGATAGTAAATTATAACTTGGTATGTGTTCCCCATAGTGTGTAAGATTCAGGAAAAGAAAATGTTGGATTGGGACGTTGGTCTGGCTTATTGAAATAACATTGAATAGCAACAGTCTTGGAAATTTTTAAAGCTTAATTTTGGATATACAAGGCAGTGTGTAGTTTTCTTTTAAAATTTTTTCAGGTGATTTAATGTAACTTAGTACTACTTTAGAAACTTCAGAACAAAGAAAGTGGCTTAATGATCCTGAAGGGATCTCTTCTGATGGTAGCTTTATATTATTAAGCAAGATCCTATTTTCAGTTTTGTGTGAGCAAGTTTTTTCTAGTGTAGAAAGATGTAAAGGTATGAAATTTTATAAATTGTGTCTTAAACTTGTATCATAATTTTCAACATCCAAACCTGAAAATTGTGACTTATGGTAAAAATGCCTTAGGCATGAGGTTTGTGCTCAAAATTCCAGTTTTCCCAGTTTCTTCCAGACCTCAGCCAGGACTTAAATTGATATGCAAATAGAAGAAGCCTGGAGCACTCAGTAGGAGACAGATCTGAGACGCAAGAAAAAAAAAGGGGTAAAAGTGTCTTTTTATGGGAACTCAAACTAGATTAAACCAAAGAGTAATTACAGGCAGGTCAATTTTTTCTATGACTTTTGCTTTTTTCTTAGATTCTGTATTTTTTTGAGCTCATGATTTTGATCCTACAGACAAGTTAATGTTTTTCTGATAAGTTCTATTTTTGATCAACTATGGAGTTTTTAAACATTGCAATGAGATATCACCTGAGAAAGCAACAAGGCCTTTACTATTGTGTTGTGTTACACTCGTGTTACGTGTTGTATGTCAGTATGTCTGTGTTTGTCCCTATATAGAAATATATCAGAAAGAGAATGAAGACCTAAAGACAAGGTATAAAAGATAATGATTTTTTTTTCTATGTGATGCTGGACACAGAATCATTCCCATTTCAGATGTCAGAGAACATAACAGAGAGTTCCAAAGGTTGGAGGTCTCATTTTTTATATATTTTCACAGCCTTGACTCTAAAACTTAAATAAATTAAAGACAAACATCTTATTTTGTAACTTAGCCTTTGACCTAATGCCTACCTATTCTGTGGTATTGTTTCCTCAGTTTGTATGAGGTATTGTGACAGTTTTTGCATCAATCTGATGTATACATGTCTGCATAAGCTAATAGCACCTCAATAATGGTCAAGACTTAACTTAGGGAAAAAGGAAAAGAGAACAAATAAGGCAACTGCTGTTTTCCACAGAATTTTCTCCAAGTATGTGACAGAATCTTGGTTTCCAATTATAAATGGTGAATAATTCACTCTAAAGCTTATTAGAATATGATTTGGCTGCCTTATTATTTTAAGCTGGGATTATCTGGGTTTTTCTGGTAGAAAAAGTTAGCTGATGGCTGGTGAACTTCAGAGTGTTAGCTATCATCCTCACAAGCAGCACAATGATTCTCTGCTTTGATAATTCCTCCACTAATGTAGGCTTGTTATTTTGGACACAACAGGATTTGAAAAGTAAAATCAAAAGAAATCAAGATCTTCTGACTGTAGGTACTATACTATTCACTTTCATCTTTACTGGTTCCTATGAGCCACAATAAATAAAAAAATGCAAATATCAGTGGTGGGTGGCTGAACAAGTATCTCAGGAGACTGTGGCAGGAGAATACTTAAAAAATTCTTTAAACTCAGTCTCAGCAATGTTGAGAGACTAAGAAACTCAGTGAGACCCTGTCTATAATAAACTGCAAAATAGGGCTGTGGATGTGTCTCAGTAGCCAAGTGCCACTGACATAAATTCCCGGTACTCCACCCCCACTCCAATAAAAAAAAAAAGGAAGAAAAAAAAGGAAAAAAAATATTAGATAGACTTAGGAAGAGATTCTGCATTTTAAGAGGTGAAGATGAAAAGCACAATATGTAGTTTATAAAGGCAGAAAATAAGAAAGAATTGCTGATATCAAGCACTCTATATCATTCAACCCTACTTTATACATGAAGCTCATATAATGGTTTGAAGGAAAGAATGTGTTTGTATATCCACAGCTGTTAAGCAGACAAGGTAGAATTCAGAATCAACTATGCTTACTCCAATTCCCAAAGATTTCCACTAAACCACATACTACATGCAAATTTGCTTACTCTCTGAGGTTTTGGACAGAGACATACCAAAAAGAGCAGGATCTGTATCCATATTGTGTACATCACCAGTGGGTATAAGATATTCAAGAGTGTTCTTCTGAGCCTTCTAAAAAGAACTTGGAATAATTTTGAGTAATGGCTGATGTCTCAATTTAAAAAAAAATCAGTAATCAACAATATATTCTTAATTTCTTACCATGTGAGAAATATGAAAATGCTACAATGCATCCTAAAGGCATGGCATTAAAGTATTCTATGGAAATTTTAGAAAAGGAATACATTATTTGTGTCCCAAAAGTGCTAAAAATGAAAATTTAAAAACCCATGAAAGAGAGTAGAAGAACACAGCACTTTTTAACAAGATACCACAGAATACACTAGAATTCCCTGATGAGATAATTATCTGTGCCTTTCTATATAAGAACATAAAGCTACATGGAACTTGTGTCAATACAAAAGGATTTCTATTAGACATAATTGGGAAATGAATTCCATGATTATGTTATATATGCATTGATAGAGCACTATTTTAGATTTAATTGCAAGAATTATTTAACTATCATAAGAGAAATCCATATATGAGTTATAGTAAAAAAATAAATATAAATAAATAGAAAACAAATAATAATTTAAATAAAAATCAATTCTAAAATAAACATGATGTACGTAAAACCCCCTCTGTCACAAGAGTAATCCCTGGTATACAGATAAAAATTCAGTTCTAGCTATTAACTAAAGAGGCCACATTTATCCTAAAATTTTCTGATTATTAACACTTCTGTTAATAAGTGAGAATGATTTTCAATAATGCAAGTAAACAATATTTCATCTTTATAAAATACAAAAACTATCAAAACATGGTGGCACATATCTAAAATTCCAGTGTCTCAAAAGGTAGAGTATATACAAATAAAATTGAACAACACAACAATGGAAGAAAACTAGAAGTCTATAAGTAAACTCCATACCTCTGGTCAATTTAATTTTGAATATTGTTTCAGAAAAATTAAATGGAGAATAAGTAGTCTCTTCTTTAATGTAGATTGATATAAATGCATGTTTATGTTTTAAGTAATGTTATTGGATTTTATGTGAGATTATATACAATATTTAACATAAAATGTGTTTTACACTAGAATATAAGAACTAAAACTATAAAATATTAAGAAGAAAACAATTACATATTTATAGATCAGATTCAGCTCTGGAGTCTTCCTTATGCTTCCAAAGTAAAAATAAGAAATAAGAAATTGGACTTGAAAAAACTGCTTTACAAAAAATAACCTCACCATGAAAGTGAAGACATAATTACCAAGTTTTCCTTTTTGTTTTCAAAAACCTATCTTTTTCAAGTTTTTAACCTTGGCTAGAGGGCAGTCCATTCCTCCTTATTGAGAGGCTGATTGAGCCAAGAGCCCAAATAATCACCTTTTTAGAATCTCATTCTCCAGTGCCAAAATGCACCCTTCATAATTACCCAACAATATGGGACTAAACCATTGAAAAAATTGTTATACATCCCAGAGACCCCAAATTTTTAAAGCTGTTAAATCAATGATAATTACTAAAATCTAGATTATTTCATAGTACATAGTATACGGTAAAGATTACATAGAACTGCTACCACAGTTCTAATATATCTTTGTTATATATTTGAATGAACAACTATTTGTTTATTTTTGACATTATTCTTTTCTTCCTTTTACCCATCCAAAGCAACTGTTTTATATTATGTAAAAAAATTATAAATATTTTCAAAAATATGCTAAAATAAACAATACAGTAAAGAAAAAATGTAAATATGCAGAATATTGAAAATTCCATGCCTCTCTGATACAAAAGTAAAATTACATTGATGGTTTCTTGGTAAAATAAAGAATTACTAGATGAAAAATCATTTATTTGAGAAATATACCAAAAGTAACTAAAAAAGTATTGAGACTGTCATTTATATAGGAATATTAATTACTGAACTATACATAAGAACCAATATATAAAATCAATGCAAGGTAAATAGATAAATGGAAATATGTAAATCCTCACAGTAGACTGTTACTAAGGAATATTATATTTGTATTGCTAGAAATTGAACTCTGGTCCTCAAACAGGCTAGGAAAGCACTCTAACTCTGGGTTATGATCCCAGCCATATTGAGCAAGTAGGATTCATGAGAGCACTAAATGTTACAATGAATATGTACAAAGAAACCTTTAGCTAAATGAAAGTAAGCAGAGAAACTGTAATGTAATTTACAATTAATATTATATTTAATTTTTGCACAAGTGAATTCATGAATCCAAAACACATATAAGTCATTGCCTAGAGCTCTGTGAAAAATAAAAAAAGGAAAGACTGCTAGTTGACACTAATTTCTTTTCATCTAAAATAGTTTCTGAAACTATATGCTGGGGATGGTAAACATGTGAATATACTAAATGATAAAGAATTACACCCTGAAAATATTTATAAAGTTAATTTTAAGTTCACATGTGCTTTCTAGAAATGAAAAGATAAATAATAAATAATTTATGGAATTCATAAATCAGCCAAAACTAAAGCCTGTAAAATAGGAAAATAAAAATGTAACTTACTACTGTTAAATAAAACCCACTGAGTTTTCATTATGAGATCCACTTACATATATGTGAATATACTGTGACTTTTTTAATTTTCATTTTTACTTTATAATTTATAATAAGTATATGAGAAAACTAGGTCTATACATCAACCACTATTGTAAAGTAGTCAAGTTTAATATTCTAATATGAATTAATATTCATATTTTGTGAGTGTGTGTGTGCATGCACCAATGGAGATCAAACCTAAGATCTTGACAAGCATGGCAGGTGTTTGACTGTTTTGCCACAACCCATTTAAAATGTATATTTTTAATCTTGGTTCTCTCTCTCTCTCTCTCTCTCTCTCTCTCTCTCTCCCTTTCTTTCTGTCTCTCTTTGTCTCTCTCTTAGACCCTCACTCTCTATCTTTCTCTCATTTTTTCTCTTTTGTATTTTTGGTCACAGAGGGCACTCTGGGGTCATTTACCACTGCACTACATCCCTAGTCCTTTTGATTTTTTTGGCAGAGAGTTTTTCTAAGTGTATTAGGCTGGCCTCTAATTTATAGTCCTGGGATTACAGGCATGTCTTGCAATATCTGTCTTTTTTTCTCTTTTTGAAAAGATATCTAATGCCAATTTTCAACTGTATTATATATATATATATATATATATATATATATATATATATATATATATATATATATTTCTTATTGTAAAAGTGAACATTTATTATGTTCTAATTAACATTCTGCTAATACTCTATTGATTGTTGTTGCTGTTTTATGAGTGAATAAAAATTTCACATGATTAACTAGTATCTTCTAATACTTCACATATATGCTTTCTTGTATTGCCTATTTATTATATGTAGAATATAAACTTGCTCTCCCTGATGATTAGTGTGCTCAGTCCACACAATCCTCAGTTCTCTGGGCTCCTCAGCCTCCTCACTTCTGCTTTTGCTCTAGTTCAGTGTCAGAAATCTCTCTTACCTATGCTCTTGAATATGTCATGGGTCTTACTCTAACATAGCAGGGGAAAAGTCTGCATTAAAAAAGCCAAAAATCGTCTATAATTCATAGCCATGTTTTCAGACAGAAGAAACTATGCATAGGGACAGTCAGATTTATGAAAAAGAAGTCACAAGGCATTTACTAAAAGACCAAATGAAACCTGAGAAATAAGATCCTGAGCATAAAGTTTCCTGACATGTTATTTACACATAAGTAACATAAGTAATTCACAAAGATGCAAATTACACAATTTATCATACATTGGTAAAACTGGCAATTTTGGATTCTGAGGTCAGAGGATTACAAATAGAAAGCAAACTAAGCAAGGTCATTCTATTTTCAATAATGCTCTCTTAAAATCTAATAACTTTAGGGGCAGTGTAACACTACTGTAATCACAGAAATGTTGAAGGTTGAGTCAGGAGGATTGCAAGTTGGAGTCCAACTTCAACAACTTAGTGAGATCCTATGCAACATAGAGAGAACATGTCTTAAAATTGAAAATTCTCAGGCTGTGACTCATTGGTAAAGTGTCAATGGGGTCAATCACCGAAGCCCTTAAAATGACTAACATCTGAGATTTACTAAAAATGAATTAATTATCTAATAGTTATTTAAATTACAAAATTAGCACTTAGGTGAAACAAATATGGACTACAAGTTTTTTAGTCTCTACTTTAATTTCTATTTGAAGGAGATAACTAACAGTTGCAAATCAAATGAGCAAGATATACATTGTAAATAACTGATAAACTGTAATCTCCTGAGACCAAAACATGTACATTACTTCTAGTTCATTATCCAGTTTTATAAAGCCTAATTATAATAGTATGGATTTAATAACCATTGTATTAACAAATATTAATTTAGTAATAAAATTTTTAAAAAAATGTGAAGTATTTATCTTGCTGTGGATGGACTTTTAATTTTTATTTATTTATGTATATGTGATCCTTAGAATTGAACCCAGTACCTCAAACTTGCTCAGCTAGCACCAGGCATGAAGGTGTACATCTATAATTTTTATTTATTTATGTACATGTTATGCTTAGAATTTAACCCAGTACCTCACACTTGCTCTGTAAGCACCAGGCATGATGGTGTACGTCTTTAATTTTAGTAAGTTGTGATGGTGAGGCCAACCAAATAAGTACAAGATTCATTGTTATGATGGTGAACTTCTGTAATACCATAGCTCAGAAGGAAAAAGCAGTTAATTCTCTAGGTTAAAGGCAACCTCAGAAATTTAACCAAGAAAAAAAAAGTTTTTCAAGTAACTCAGTGGTTAAGTTCCTCTGTGTTTAATTCCTGATACTAATGAAAGTACAAGACTAATTGGGAAACATAGGCAGAGATGATTTTGCTCAATTATAAAGCACTGCTAAATTTTATCCCCAGTACAAAGAAGAACAAAAATAAGAAGAATAAAATATAGAGCCTCATATTTACTAAAGTCAATACCACAGTAAAATTAAAAATTAATTAATTAATTAATTAATTAATCAGGGCCTTTTGAGTACTGATTTCCATTGGTGAATAACTAATTTGGCACTAAGTAAATGCTAGACTAGAAGATACACATCCTGAGACTTTTGGTTGCACTCTGAAAAAAAGTGCAAATTAGTAGAATTAAACAAGGTTTTTTGTACCAACCCAAATGTATGTGTGTGTGGGTGATGAGAAAAAATATTAAACACTTCAGTCTGAAGACACTGTCTATTTTTTACATGTTTTTCTTTAGAAACCTCAAAACATTTGTCAAACAATATAAAGAAGAATACTAAGAATGCGTACCACATAGTGAGAGGGGTTTTTTTGTTTGTTTTTGTTTTTGTTTTTATTTTTCAGTTTAGGCTTTTTGAGGAACTAGGGACATATATTCTAAATATGCAGTTTTATATGTTGCTTTCAATATCCATTAAGAAAGTAGAAAATGTGTATTTCTATTGCCTTTTATACTTTTATTTATACCTTCATTTGTCTATTTTCTTGAGCTACTTTTCTGGACCAGCAATTATAAATAGTTGGAATTTCTTTTCTGTTCACTAGTTCTGCTGGGCTAACCTTTCATGAATATCTTCATGCTGTCATGCTAAAGGTCTCTAAAAATATCATATTTTAATGAATGTACACTGAGTAAATTATGAACTGTTTCTAATGGACACATTGTGATAAAATATTAATTACTAAAACAGCTCACAATTACCTATGAAGAAGTCACACTACTATTTTATTTAAAGGCTTATGAGATGTTATGATAACCTGAATAAATACAATTAAATATTTATATTTTGAAGGAAACTAAATTTTGTCATTGGCCTACTAATCATAAAATGACAAATTTGAGTACAAACAGTAAAAAGTGTGTCTGAAATTAGCTACATTGGGGGTCATATAAAATTCAAGAAATATGAGCTTATTCAGTTTTAGATACTACATAGCTACAAAAATAATAAATGTTGTAAAACACTGTCAATAACATGACATTAATATGATATATTTTTAATTTAATAAGTACAACAGAAAAAATTAGAGAGACACATTAGCCCCCCCAAAATTGCTACCACAATAATAGTTGCAAAATGAATCAAAATATATTTCTGTAAGTGCAACATACTTGTATTTGCAATTTTAAAACGACATCAAATTGCAACATGCAAGATCTAGATGGGTAAGTTGGCTTAAGCCTAAAATCCTAGTAGCTCTGGAGACTGAGGATGGAGTATTTCATCTTCAAAGCTATCCTCAGCAACAAGGCACTAAGCAAACCTGTGTTGCCCTGCCACTGAATGAAATACAAAAAAGGTCTGGGTGTGAGGCTCAGTACTCCAGTAGCCCTGAGTTTAGTTTCTAGTTATTCCCACCACCAATCAGAAACATTGATGGGAAACTTTGAAGAAACCAATATCAATGAGGTAGAAAAGTAGAGAATGGGACCATAAAATTGATCAAACTACATTCACTTGATGAAACAAATGATAGGAAACTAGTCAACAAATTGACCAAGTTTAAATTGAATAGTTTAAAAAGCTGAAATAAAACAGCCAATCTCCAAAATATAAAACTAGAATGATCAGAATATATATATATATATATATATATATATATATATATATATATATATATATATATAAAACAGTAGAAAACCTCCTTTTGTGAATAGCAGAATTTTTAGTTCCAAATAATAAAATGAATCCCTATTAGGTTCATAAGAAAATAATAGTTAAGGCAGAAGTTATCAAAAGTAACTAAAAGCAAAGAGAACATGTGAGTATCTAACATGAAGAGAATGATTTATCAAAGACCACCAATAAGTTACATCGCAAAGGAACAGGTCTCTCTCTCTCTCTCTTTCTCTCTCTCTCTCTCTCTCTCTCTCTCTCTCTCTCTTTGTGTGTGTGTGTGTGTGTGTGTGTGTGTGTGTGTGTGTGTGTGTGTGCTAGGGATTGAACTCAGGGCCTTATGCATGCAAGGAAAGCACTCTACCAACTGAGCTATATCCTCAGCCCTGGAAACTAGTACTGAAAAAATGAATCACAAATAAACTTACATACTATTCAGAAATTTGACATTGATTTATCAACCTGATTCTTACACTCAGAAAAGGCAGGGAAGTTTCAATCATGTTTTAAAGCAACTTTGTTCAATGTTCTCTTAATTCCTACTTAATTCTGATCACATTATCATGATGGAAATTTGAATACATAGATTTAATTTTCAGTAATTTCTGATTTTAAATATAGCTAAAAAATTAAGTCACTTATAGGAATTAAATAACCAGAAATTATTTCTTACAATTATGGATTATTTAAATACAAGACTTTCATAGTGTGAATGACTGTGAGTATATAAATTTTTATCAAATGGATGAAATAGCCATACTGCCTATAAAAGTCTAAGAGAAAATTATTTCTTGCATTTTATCAAATCTTATAGCTTCTAGTTTTCTTTAGCTTGTGGCCACAAATACTTCTCTTCTGAGTTGGTGGAATACAGAAGATAGATAAGCCTTCTCACAGGGAAGATGATACTAAAACAGCAGGGAACTACACTCAATTCACACAGGGTCTGAGAACCATATTATATGATATGGAAGACCCTCCTATAGACTGACTATTCCAAATATTGATTGCAAAGATATAAAAAAAGTCAGTTCGTTGAACAAAATGAGTGAAGTGGGTTTGTGCCTCTGCAGATGAGAATAAATTTTAAAAAAGCAACAAAAGTGAGTTCAGGACTGGGAATTACAAGACTTAGCTGACAAAATATTCACCTAAGCTAATTTGAGAGAATCAAATTCAGATGAACAGCAGAAGAAAGAGGCATACCCAAAGAGATATTAGAGTATCTATTTTTATTAAATTTTTATTATTATTCCCCACAATTATAGAGTTATGAATCACCTCAATTACCACTTTCTTGATTTTTTAGGTGCCATCATTACCTTGTACATACAACTCATGTACACTGGATTTACCATTGCATTTATGAGGTTATCATTTATCTTTTTCTCTGTATTACTGTATATGTATGTGTATAATTTTATCTAACATTTCCAGGATTCTGCCATAAAAATTTCTTTGATACCACCTCCCTCCATGAAATGCATTTTTGTCACTTCAGTTTAGTACATCTAAATGTTCTATTCCATGTCGTTGGAAAAGATGGGGCTATTGCAAGGTCTATCTAAGTTTACTAATTATCCACTAGAATCAAAGATCAACCTTGGTGCCTCCAGAGGATTCAATTCTCATTCACCTTTTTTATACATAGTGTTTTATTTTTTATGCAAGCAGCAATAACTGTATTTATAAGGTGAATAAAAGATTCTGATATGGACATGGTGCTTTAGAGGTCCCCAAATCCCTAGGGTGGTGTTCTGACACCACCTTACCACTGAAGCATCTTGATTGCATTCCACCTTGGACACTGGCACTATGCTTCCACTGAAAGTGATTCATTAGTTATAAATATTGTTCTTTTTCTGCTCTCAATACTTTTGGAAATGTTGGGATTCATGATAGGTTTAGAATCATAATTTTCAACACACTTATCATAGACCCATTTGATAACAAGAGACCACATATATCTAAGAAGAAGAAAGAAGAGAAAGAAGACCATTTATCAATCCTAAAGAGGTAACAGAATAAACTCTGGGAATAAAATAATAGTCATCTAATACATTTATTTAAAAAATATATTAGATGTTAATATATTACTGCATTAGAAAAGAGTGATGTAAATGCAATTTCAATTATTAGAGTTATTAGAGTTGTGACTGATTATTTTAAAGAGAGTATAAAAAGCTGTGTGCAGTGGTGCATGCCTGTAATTCTAGAGTCTTCTGAGGTTGTGGTGAAAGATCACCAGTTCAAAGCCAGCTATCCTCAGCAACTTAGTGAGTCTCTAAGAAACTCCACAAAACCCTTTTTCTATTAAAATATTTTATAAAGGGCTGAGGATGTTTCTTAGCAGAAAAGCATTCCTGGGTTAAATCTGTAATATGAAGAGAGAGAGAGAGAGAGAGAGAGAGAGAGAGAGAGAGAGAGAGAGAGAGAGGTGAGGGGGTAATCAGTGAAACTTTCAGGGTCAAGGATATAAACAATTTAAAAACAATAGTGGGTTTGGTGATGAAAACTCATCTATATTTATTAAATGCTGCATTCAGAAATTAGTATGTTCTCAAACATATACAAGTGGGAGAGGAGTCCTACTGTAAGGTGTAAATAGGAAAAAATAAAAGATTTCATACAGCTTTTAACTGACTCAGATGCTCACTTTAGTTTGTGATTGGAATTATGTTCAGGTTATATATCCTTCAGCTGTTTAAAATAATGTGTTTTTTATCAAGTATTTATAAAACAAGATTAAGATATAATATAAACCAGGCTTGGCAAGGGAGAAATTGTTCAAATAATAAGTAAATACATAAACACATAAACCAACATTGAAGAAGTTAACATTAGGGATATTTATACCATTATATAATCACTAGTAATGTAAACACAATGACAAGAAAAAGTGGTAAATAAAAAAAAACAAATAAATAAGTGAATGAATGAATGAATAACTAAAAAGTACAAAGATTTAATGTGACTGCAATTGTAAAAGAGAGCTTGTAGTCTTGAAAAAGTGTAAAGGTACTTCGATATGGTGTTCTACTACATACTGAGGCATACCTCATGAACTGTCAATTCCACTTATAGATGGGAAGAGTTAAAAACAGAACCCACTCAACTGGCTCTCTCACTTGGGAATAATGCATCAGTTACCTTTTTCTTTCTTCCCAAATTTTATTTCTGCTTTCAAGAACACTACCCCTCTAACCTCATGATGCCATTGTAGACTTGTTGCATCTGAACCCTTGTGCTGCTCAAGTTTTTTTTTTTATTGATCTTTTTCTCCCTACCCCCATATATTCCACAATTTTTAATGTGTTTATTTTCAGTTATAGTTTAACACAATATCTTTATTTTATTTATTCATTTTTATGTGGTGCTGATGAACAAACACAGGGCCTCTTATGTGCTTATGTCCAGAAATCTGGAGCTGAGCCCAGCCCCTCCACCAATACTTTAAAAAAAAAATCTCACCTACATACTTAGCATCCACCAGTCTTACATTCTGATCCATCCATTTCCTGCTTTTTGCATGAATAATTTTGAGTTTTTTTTTCATTCAGACATCAATAGTCCAGAGTTCTCAGAATTGGAGGTAAATTTAAAGAATATTAGAGGTCAATTACAGAACATTAAAAATTTATATAATAAGATGCACCTAAAGCTGAGATTAAAAAGAAAATCTACAAACTTCAGTAGTTAAATAAAAGGTCAAAAATTCAGGAAAATGAATAATTTTGAAATGACAATTTCATAAAAAGGAGAGTAAAGGGCATAATATACTAGCAAAAACAAAATTATCACACCACAAAAAATGTACATCTGCATAGAGTGTCATGGATGGGTGCTTTCTTAAGACAAATTAAATTGAAAGAGATATGATTAATTTGAGATGTAGCAATAAAATATTAATTGTATATAATAGTAATATGTATGTACCTGTACCAAATATGCCCCATTTAATAATAGGCATACATTACAATAAATAAAATATAAACTTTTTAAACTTTTTTTAAAAAAATTTATCTTATTTATTTTTTATATGTCATCGTGAATACTGACATCTAGAATTTTTTATCGCAAAATGTTCAGGCTACATATTATATTTACTTGAAGTACATCACTGATCAACAGATGGATTTTACCACATATCGTTGCACAATATGAACTTATAGAAATAATTACATACCTTATAATAATATGAATAAATAGATGTGTGTAGTAACACAGAACCTTTATTAATAAAAATAAAATGAAACTAAACAAAACAAAGAACAAGAAATTTGAAATTTAGAGAAAGTGTGAAGTGTTTTGCAGAAATAGAAATATGACATTCTTTTCAAAAAAATCATTAGTACAAGAAATTATTTTGAAGGAAAACTATATTATATGCTTTCTTAATACCAGAAGAAACTCATTTTCAGAAGTATTATACATTTCAATATAAAAATAAAATACAGCTGTGGATGATATTACACAAATAATCTCAATGGCTTGGGAGGTAGAGGCTGAAGAACCAAAAGTTCAAAGAAAGCCTTGTCAACACAGGAAGGCCATGAACACCATGACGAAGTTTCTGCTTCAAAATAAAATATTGAATGGCCGGGGTGTATGGCTGTGGCGTAAGGGTATACCACCCTTAGATTCAATAACCCATATGTATCTGTCAAAAGTTACTATAACAAGGAATTTATGCTAGGTGTGTTGGCACATGCCTGCAATTCCAAAATGCTGAAGACTGAGGCAGGAGGATTGTGAGTTCAATGCCAGCCACAATAAAAAAGAGTCACTTAAAAGCTCAGTGAGCCCCTGTCACTACATAATATATAAAATAATCCTGGGAATGTGATTCATTTATCAGTTGCCCCTGCATTAAATGCCCAGCATGAATAAAAGGGATTTATATTGCAAATGTCATAGTACTTGCCTCTAATGCCATCTATTTGGAAGACTAAGGCATAAAGATTAAAATTTCAAGGTTAGCTTGGCCACTTGCCAACAACCTGTCTCTATATAAGATTTTTAAAAAATGCCTGGGGATGTTGATGAGTGTAATGTCAACTTTGATTAAAATCTCAAGAACCACAGAACAGAGCAGTTGTTTGTTTTCAGAAGATTACGTAAATATGTTAAAAAACTATAAATTGACAACATTAAGGAAGAAAAAATTTTCATTAAGTGGTACAAAGATGGGCTGGAGTTCTGGATCAGGAGCAGATCACTCACCGGGCACACGTGAGGCCCTTGTCTCCATCCTCAACACCACATAATAATAAATAAACAACATAAGGGTATTATGTCAGCCACAACTTAATAATAACATAATTTTAAGTAAAGGTATAAAGAGAAGTAGGAGAACTCATGAGCTCACATAAAAGTTAAGAATATTTAATAAAAAAGAAAATGACACTTATGGTAGGAGAAATGTTCGAAAATTAAAACCTCTTAACATCTTAACAAATTATAAAAATGCAAGCTAACATCTGATGGCAAAAAAAATTACACAGTATTGATGAGGACAAGAAACAATTTCTCTTAAATTAGAAAAAGAATATAAATTGCTATTATTTTTTGTGTAAAGTATTTATTTATTATATATGATACTCCTCAAACAGTAGCAAAGCCTATATAAAATACTGTGTTTCTGATCCTGGTAATAGGTAGTTATGTGATAGCATAAGACTACAGATATGTTTGTCCATGCTGTTGAAACCAGAAAAATAGGTGAAGAGAGGAGGTACATTCAAAATGAAATAAATGCTGTAGTTTGAAAAATTGCTTTGTTGGGATCAGACACATTTTTAGTTTCATTGAAGTGGCTCCTGTTTTCTCCACATTGTTTCAAAATAAAACATAAAAAAGACTGGGGATGTGGCTCTGTGGTTAACACTCCTGGGTTTATCTCCCAGTGCCAAACCAACTAAGGTGAGAAATTTCTGAAAGATTACAATTATGCCAGTGTACATATACATGTAAAAATATAAAATATTAGTGAAAATTTAAAAATTAATAAATATGTATTTTTTGAAAAAAAGTGTTAAGGTTCTTCTAAACCTCAAGATAAAAATGACATATAATCCACTAATAATAATTTTGGGTAGCAAAGCAAGGCTGCACATGCCTATGCTCGAGTGGCTCAGGAGTATAAGAAGGGAGAATCTCAAGTTCAAGACCAGTCTCAGCAATTTGGTAAGGTTGTAACCAAATGAGTGAGATGCTGTCTCAAAAAAGGGGTACAGGTTAGTGTATAGTACAGTGAAAAAGTGTCCATGGGTTAATCTATGGTGACTCAATAAATAAAAATAATAATAATAAATCTGGCTAAAAAGTGCCATACAATCCAGTAATAATATTTTTGGGCATACATCTAAATGAATTGGAAAACATTTCTCAAAGAAATAACTGCGATTTTATTTTTATTACAGTTTTATTCACAGTATCTAATATAAAAATAAAATGCCAGTCAGGCATGGTGGGAAATGCCTCTAATCCCAGGGCCTTGGGAGTTTGAGGCAGAGGATGGGGAGTTCAAAGCAGCCTCAGCAATGGTAAGGCACTAAGCAACTCTTTCTAAAAAAAAAAAAAAAAAAGATAAAATAGAGCTGGGGATTAGCATAAGTCGTGGATTGCCTCTGACTTTAATTCCTGCTTTGCACCTCCCAAAAACATCTTTTTAGATGAAAGGAATATCAAAAGATTTCTTCCAGCTTCACAGCATCCAACTACTCCTCTTAGATGCTACACACTTGTAGTTCAAACTGATCTCTAGAAGACATAACTCAGATAATGATATTTTCTAAATAGGCTAAGAGACATTGATAACTGTAGAAACCTTATGTAAGACTGATGTAAAACTAAGGACTGGGCAACTATGGGAGGTTGAAATGAGAACACAACACACAGTTAAGTTTTTCAAAGGGGAAATCTTAACTCAGACACTGTGATATCTGAAACCACAGTTATTAGATTCTTTCCTTCACTGATTTCTGGGTTATTAATTCAATCCAAACAGATATTGAAAAAGTGTTAGGCTACTGGTTAAAGTATATATAAAACAGATTATTAAGAATGTATCAGATTAGGGCTGGAATAACAGAATGCTTGCCTAGCATGGGTGAGGCACTGGGTTGGATCCTCAGATCCACATATCAATAAGTAAAATAAAAGTCCATTGATAACTAATTTTTTTAAATGTACCAGGTTTCTCACATGGCTTTTGATGTTCAGATTCATTATGTACTCTAGTCTTTGTGATTAAACTTCCTTATAATTTAAATCAAGTCCAGTCCCATCTTTATTTTCCTCCACACTAGGACACAGATGTTTCCTGGAAATGATTGGAATGATTATAAGGGTCATTTTAATAAAGTGGTCTTACATGTACAGAAGGGAAAACCTCAAATAAGGTCCCATTACATTTTTAAAAGTCTTTAATTGGGACTGTGAGAATGGCCTTAGCCCTGAGCTTAAACAAATCCATTTATAAAGCTCCAGTTTGAAACATGCATTGGCACTACTCACACCAACTTAGTCCTCCAGTATGGCCTAAAAATAGTTACTTCCCCTTAACTTGATAAACAGAGGGAAATATCTGGCAGGCTATACTTTCCTGATATGAGAGAGAGACAAGAAAATCAGAGTGCAGACCACAAGACCAGAAGTTTCTGACCCCAGGGTAAATGATGTCATGGAGAATCCCATGAACTTATAGAAATAATTGTATACCTTATAACAATATGAAAAATAGATGTGTGTAAGTAACACAGAACATTTATTAAGAAAAGAAAATGAAACAAAACAAAACAAACAACAGGAAACTTAAAATTTAGAGGAAGTTTTAAGTGTTTTGCAGAAATAGAAATATAACATTCTTTCCAAAAAAATCATTGGGACAAGAAATTATTTTGGGGGAAAACTACATTACATGCTGTCTTAATACCAGAAGAAACTCATTTTCAGAAGTATTATATACTTCAATATAAAAATAAAATAGAGCTGTGGATGGTATTATACAAATAATCTCAATGACTTGGGAGGTAGAGACTGAAGAACCAAAAGTTCAAAGAAAGCCTCATCAACACAGGAAGGCCATGAACACCATGACGAAGCTTCTGCCTCAAAATAAAATATTGAATTGCCTGGGTATATGGCTGTGGCTTAAGGGTATGCCACCCCTAGATTCAATAACCCATATATATCTGTCAAAAGTTACTATAACAAGGAATTTATGCTAGGTGTGTTGGCACATGCCTGCAATTCCAAAACACTGAAGACTGAGGCAGGAGGATTGTGAGTTTAATGCCAGCCACAATAAAAAGAGTCACTAAAAAGCTCAGTGAGACCCTGTCACTACATAATATATAAAAAAATCCTGGGAATGTGATTCATTTATCAGTTGCCCCTGCATTAAATGCCCAGCATGAATAAAAGGGATTCATATTGAAAATGTCATAGTACTTACCTCTAATGCCATCTATTTGGAAGACTAAGACAGAAAGGTTAAAATTTCAAGGTTAGCTGGGCCACTTGCCAACAACCTGTCTCTACATAAGATTTTTTTTTCTGTCCTCAACACCACATAACAATAAATAAATAACATAAGGGTATTATGTCCATCCATAACTAAATAACAACATAATTTTAAGAAAAGGTATAAAGAGAAGTGGGAGACTCACGAGCTCACATAAAAGTTAAGAATATTTAATAAAAAAATGATACTTATGGTAGGAGAAATATTCAAAAATTAAAACCTCTTAACATCTTAACAAATTGAAAAGATGCAAGCTAATACCTGTTGCCAAAAAAAAAATTTCACAGTATTGATGAGCACAAGAAACAATTTCTCTTGAATTAGAGAAACTATATAAATTGCTAATATTTTTGTGTAAAGTGTTTATTTAATATATATGATACTTCTCAAAAAGTAGCAAAGCCTATATAAAATACTGTGTTCCTGATCCAAATAATATGTTCATTTATGCTGTTGAAACCAGAAAAATATGTGAAAAGAGTAGGTACATTCAAAATGAAATAAATACTATAGTTTCAAAAAATTGCTTTGTTCGGATCAGACACAATTTTAGTTTCATTGAAGTGGCTCCTGTTTTCTCCACATTGTCTCAAAATAAAACATAAAAAAGACTGGGGATGTGGCTCTGTGGTTAGCACTCCTGGGTTTATGTCCCAGTGCCAAACCAACTAAGGTGAACAATTTCTGAAAGATTACAATTATGCCAGTGTACATATACATGTAAAAATATCAGTGAAAATTTAAAAATTAATAAATATATTTTCTGAAAAGAGTGTTAAGGTTCTTCCAAAACTCAACATAACAATGACATATAATCCAAAAATAATAATTTTGGGTAGCAAATCAAGGCTGCAAATGCCTATGCCCCAGTGGCTCAGGAGTATAATAAGGGAGAATCTCAAGTTCAAGACCATTGTTTGGCACGGTTTTAACGAAATGAGTGAGATGCTGTCTCAAAAAAGGGGTACAGGTTGGTGTATAGCACAGTGAGACAGTACCCATGGGTTAATCTATAGTGACTAAATAAATAAATTAAATAATAATAATAAATCTAGCTAAAAAGTGCCATACAATCCAGTAATAATATTTCTGGGCATATATCTAAATGAATTGGAAAACTTTTCTCAAAGAAATAACTGCAATTCCATTTTTATTATAGCTTTATTCACAGTATCTAATAAAAAATTAAATGCCAGTCAGGCATGGTGGGAAATGCCTCTAATCCTAGGGGCTTGGGAGTTTGAGGCAGAGGATGGAGAGTTCAAAGCAGCCTCAGCAATGGTAAGGCACTAAGCAACTCTTTGGAAAGAAAAATGTAAAATAGCCTAAGTTGTTGAGTGACTCTGAGTTTAAATCCTGGTATGCACCCCCCCCCAAAAAAAAACCACTTTTTTAGATGAAAGAATATCAAAAATTTCTTCCAGTTTTACAGCATCCAACTACTCCCCTTAGATGCTACAAACTTAGAGTTCAAACTGATCTCTAGAAGACAAGACTCAGATAATGATATTTTCCAAATAGGCTAAGAGACATTGATATCTGTGGACACCTTATGTTAGACTTTTATAAAACTAAGGACTGGACAAATATGGGAGGTTGGAATGAGAACACAATACAGTTAAATTCTTCAAAGGGGAATCTTAACTCAAACACTGTGATATCTGAAACCACAGTTGGAGATAAAATTAGATTCTTTGCTTCACTGATTTCTGGGCTATTAATTCAATCCAAACAGATATTGAAAAAGTATTAAGGCTACTGGTTAATATCTATGTATAACAGGTTATTAAAAATGTATCAGATTAGGTCTGGAGATTTGGCTCACTAACATAATGCTTGCCTGGCATGGGCAAAGCACTGGGTTGGATTCTCAGATTCACATATCAATAAGTAAAATAATATCTGGCAGGCTATACTTGCCTGATAAGAGAGAGAGACAAGAAAATCAGAGTGGAGACTACTAGACCAGGTTTCTGACCCCAGGGTGAATGATGTCATGAAGAAATCCCATGAGAGCTAATAAGAATTAAAAGAGAGGTTAAAAGCCTTCAAATTTAGCATAAATAATAGAGCTAATGAGCAGGGATTTAGCCAGCAGAAACTAGCATGCACTCAAGCTGAAGAGCCTGATGAGGACCTGACATCCCATCACTTGTCTTTGTTCTTCTGATCCTCTGCATGATTTTCTCATCTCTCAAACTCTACCACTTCATCTGAACTTTGGTGAAAGCCACAACTTCTCCATAGGTTCTATCCTCAACCTGTTGTCCACTCCAAGCCAGGAGAAGCCTGCATTGGTTCTGGACCTGGTCACCATGGCCTGAGTGACTGTGCATCTGCTAGAGTAAAAGGCTAAGGCTTAAGAATTTTGTTCTGACATTTAAACTAAGTACACAGAGGGAATGTCTGTCACTAGCCTGTCATGTTTAAGTTACTTTTGCAGTGTCTAAAATTAATCTAGACTTCTTAGCAGTAAATTAATCAACCTTTATTTTTTTTGCTAAGAATGGATTATCACTATTAAAGTGCCTAGCATTCAGGATACTTATTTTCTTGAGTAAGAACCTATAGAGTATAATTGCGTTGAGCAATCTGAGTGAATAAAGCATTAAAAGGGGCAGAAGCATTTGGACATTTTTTATTTCTCTCTTTGACTGCATATGTCGCAATTTTGTCCCTGGCGACTGGGACACATTGACTATATTATTTTATTAAGAAAAAAAATCATTATTTTTAATGTTATCTAATTTTTTCCTGCTTTTATCTTATGTGAAAGTCTAACAAGGATAAATCAAAATCGTTTAAAACTGCCATCCAGTTCTTTGAGAAAATAATACAAATAAAGCATGCCTTTAAAACAAAACATGGGAAAACATAATTATGTTGAAACTGAAGTTTTGTGATGAAACTAAATTTCTCATTTAACCACTTTTCTCTGTGATCTTGTCTCACAAGTTTTGAAGAATAAAATCTATGGACACTCAGGGAAGGTAATATTAAAAAGAATAGGATTTATTTTAGCAAGAAAAAATACAACTTCCAAAATGTGGGAGAGGGCATGTTAGCAGAAGAACTCATTTTTGTGTGTGTCAGTTTCAAAGTTTAAATATGGGTTTTGGCAGAGCTTTGGTTAATATCCATTTAAAATGAGTATTGAAAAAGGCATTTTTATTACCAAATAGGCTCAAGTTTGTCCTTAATGTATCCCATCCTCCTTCCAGTGACTTCCAACTGGGTTCACCCCAGGGAAAATGAATTTGGTTGAAGGTATTCCCATAAGTGAGTCTCAAGTGTGTTTTTAATTTGAATAGGCCTTAATGGTGCTCATTAACATATCTATCCGTTAACTGTCAGGTGTGTTTAAATAAGCTGTCCATGACACAGCTGACTTGTTATTTTACTATCTATTTTATTTTATTTTTTTCAATCAAGTTGAGCAAGATCTGTGCCTTTGAGAATGTGAAGGGAGCTGGAAATTTGGGATTTAATCTCAGACCAATAAATAGCTAAACTATCAGATAACCATTCAGGATTTGAGATACTTCTTAGTCTACATTTAGAAAGCTCAGGAGGGATGAGGATGTTGAGTTCAAAACCAGTTTGAGCAACTTAGTGTGGTTTTAAGAAACTCAGTGAGACTTTGTCTCTATAAATATATAGAAAAAGGTTGAGAATGTGGGTCAGTAGATAAACACCCATGGGAATAATTCATGGTCTAAAATAAACAAACATATAAACAACAAAAATAAAAACTTCGGAGGAACAATAACAGGGGTCCCTAAAAAAGCCACAGCTTCTCCTACACAGGAACACAACTAATGAGGTTGGGGTCCTCTTCTGATGATTATCCCAGGCTTCACCACACATTCTGGGGACATGCTTAGCTAATGGCACAGAGTTGCCCACATAGGAATTCAGGAAGGCCCTGAAAACCCCATACAATTATGGAACAAAAGACTTGAGGTCTAAAATACTGATCTAAGCTCCACTATACTAGTCAGGGAAAACTAAAGGCTAAGCTGCCAAGGAGAGAACCTCTATCCACCAGACTCTGGAGACAATTATGAGAAGTTTCCAGCCAACATTGCCAATCCCAGTGGTTTCAAACAGCCTCCCAACCCAGTCTTAAAATAAGAACACACACTTACCATTTTCTGGATTTCAGGATGCTTAGTGATCCCCTTATATTTTTTTCAGCTCCAGTGTAGCACAGAAAACTGGAAGCAGAGAAATGGATTCAATGAATGGCAGGCTCCAAAAACAAAAGGAATAGAAGACTGTGGAGGTCCGTCCCCTCATCACTGGCTGTGTCTTGATTGGACAGTTCTCACCCAAGAGACAGATTGGAAAGGGCTTCAGGAACTTCCTGCAAAATTGAGCCTGGTAGTGACACCATTGGTTACTGGTGACAAGTCTTACTTTTCCACATGTTGAAGTTTGAACATTAGAGAAGCATGTTGAGGCAAGCATACAAAGCAGGGATTATTTAGAAAGGGTAACATGGACTTCTCAAAAAAGGGAGAAGGGGGGCATAGCTGGTATCAGGGTATCCCAAGAAGCAAGGTGTTCTGCCCCCTTTATATGTCCTAGGTTTCCTTTGTTCTCCTGCCTTTCCCCCCATATCTTTCTCCTTCCTGAGGACAGGTCTAGGCCCAAAAATGTTTGGTGGAATATCCTAAGGTTGCAAAATAGGTGGGTCTTAGGGGGAAGGGCAGAATGGAGTACAAGGACATATTAACAATCTTAGGGCTCTTGGTAGAGAGGGGAAATTCCTGGGTCAGTTTACCTTGGCAACAGGTTGGAGCAGGGGCAGGTTCTTGATATTATCCCTCAGAGGACAGTCTCCAACTTCCCAGATTCACTCAAAATTGGCTTCCTAGATTCAGCCTGACTCGATTTACCTATCTACACTGACTGCCTGTCTAATTCAGCAGGCCTACTGTTTGAGTAATAGTAAATTTCATCCAGATCAGAATTTAATAAGGACACAAAGACAGGTTTTTGTCTGCTCTGTTTTTCTTGCTCAAACACTGGGGATCTACCACATGCAGGGGTACATGCCTATAATCCAAGCAACTGGAGGGGCTGAGGCAGGAGGACAGTGAGTTCAAAGCCAGCCTCAGCAATGGCAAGGCACTAAGAACCTCACTGAGATGATGTGTTTAAATAAAATAGAAATAGGAGTGTGAATGTGGTCTCAGTGGTCATGTGCCCCTGAGTTCAATTGCCAGTAGAAAAAGAAATACTGGAGACCCATGGGTATTATTCTCTACAGAGTCCCAGGACCACAGATGAATGGATTGATGGATGGATAGAAACATAGACAGTGTCCTGGGGAAGGGTCTCAAATTCTCCTGTGATGGCTTTTTCAAGTAACTGATGTTACAATATTACAGGAATGCTCCACAGCCTAGGAATATTTATTATTATTATTATTATTATTATTATTATTATTACTATTATTATTTTGCTGTGAATTTCATTAATGCCTCAGAATAAAATTATTTCATGGTTTACTCCCAATATTTAGATCTAGCCAAGACAGAACTGCAATTATATAAAAATTAAATATCACAATTACTTTAAAATTTTATTTAATATTTCTGTTCTCTGGCCTTAAGAGAAAAGAGCTTGAGACTTCAGCTCATAAGGTATTCCCTGAGGCAGGATTGCCCTTAATCCCCTACAAAAAATGGGGCAAAAATAAAGTTTTAATGTTTCTAGTTTAATAAAATAAACAAGAGGTGAATGGTGCCAAGTCTCTAGATCTCTCAGTATTCCAGAACCTAGAGAATAAGGAATTAAAAAAATAAATCACTTGCAATTTTGCCTTGAGCATAATAATAGAATTATGATGTCTGTTTTTCTTTGGTATGGGGTACTATGAGAATATTAGCACAAATCACAGGCATTATGTATATATATATATTTTTTTCTATAATTCATCAACAGAGTCAATTTCAAATTTAAATGAAGAAAAATTTAATTATTATTTCCAGGGTCCAGCCCTAGCAGGAAGCCAGGTGTCCTGAAGTATGAATGGCATTGGGTAGTGAAGGATACGTGGCCTCAGCAAAAGAAGAGGAGACAGGATGACAGGTTGCAAATTACAAGCAGCTTTCAGAAGAATCTGATGCCCATAGAGGGGCCTTTATTTTTATATCTTTTTTAAAGGTATTTATTCATGAAGTTAAAATTACATCAAAGCCCATAACTTCTTTCATTTATATAATTTTTAAGAGTTGCTATCTTTTCTGACATATATTAAATTCATAAGATATTGAACACATTGTTTAAAATATGTTCCAGTAACCTTTGCCAATCATGATTAAGCTTTTACATTTTCACTTTAATCACTAAGTACTAGACTATTCAACTTGACTACGTGTATCATGACCTATTAACTTTAAACTTTAAAGCACATGTATAATTATTGGTAAGCTTTTTTGCTTCTAAACTAAAGTCCTAATAATACACACTTAAGACAGTGAAAGCCTATTACTTAAAAGCCCACTCCTCTGAACTGACTCTAAAATATATCTGTATAAAATTTTACATTATTCTCTTTTTCCAAAGTAATTTTCTTTTTTCACATGACCTATTTAACTGCTTTTTAAAAGAGTTTCTTTGATCCTTCATCAAATTATGAATTCTTATGTCTTTATAATTTTTAATTAAAGAGCAGGCTCTGCACTTCAACTCATTTGCTATTAGTATTAACTATGTGTTTCCTATTTTCATCATGAATTCCTGTGTAGGGAATGAAGGCTCTGTTAGTAAAGGGAATGTATATTGCACAGGTTGTGGCTTTAGAATGAGGGACTTAGTGTAAATTGTTAAGCTTTTCTCAGGAACCTTGATTTGCAATCTTTTCCCTGTGAATTTCTTATGAAAAACACTATTGTTTGTATTGTCAAAGATACGAAAATACAACTCAGGACATATCTTATTTGTATTATTAATTTCATTCTGGGAATTTTCCTGCAATCTCAGGCAACATGTACTTTTATTATTGATTGTTGTATGCCCTATAATCTATCTCATGAGTATCATAAACAAAACACTTAACATTCCCCATAGTACTGGGTTCCAGGTGGTGCAGCCCTGCCACAGAATCCCCCACACTGTGACCCTGTAAGACAGGATGTGTAGGAACATCTTCACCACACTGTCTGTAAGATACTAGCTATTTTCCACATAGAAACCAGTTGGTATCTTGTGGTTGAATAATGGCATCCAGTCAATAGTGAGTGGATTAATTATCTGACAATGGATAACAAGTCATTCTAAAATATATTCACTCATTGGACCCCTGTGCCAAATCCCCAGCCCTATTTTTCATTTTACTTAGAGAATGATTCTCACTGAGTTTCTTAACACCTCATCTATGCTGAAACTAAAATTTAACTAATGATCCTCATGCTTCAGCCTTCCAAGATACTGGGATTACAGATGTGCACCATTGCACTTGGCTCTGTTCACATATTTAATGCCAGCATTCCCTCTTTGTCTTGTCAACTGTTTTCTTTTCTCTATTTTACATTTCAAATAAATGAAGTATTTCTATTTTTTTCCAAGAACTGGATGTCAGATTAAAGATTTTAGTTTCTCTTTGTGAGCATTTCACATGAGAGAAAAGCAGACAAGTGTAACTTGACAGTTTGAAAAATAAGAACTGTTTTTCTCTGCTCTCTGTCTTCCCATGTACAGACACCTTATCACAATATCTGATTTGAAATTCCTCCTTTAAGATTTTCCTGTGTGATGTGTCCTCATTCTAACCTCCTATATTGTCCTACTTGTGGGTTTCATAACTGCTTGACAAAAGGCTTGAAGAGCCACCATGTCTAATTTCTTTTGGAGTGTCCAGTGAATATCATTCCCTGGGTCTCTCCACCATGTCTAAATTCTTTTGAAGTGTCTAGTGAATATCATTCCCTGGGTCTCACCATCTAGAGAGCAGTATAAACTATGAAGTGAAGACACTCCAGGGAGTCTCTGATAGCCCTACAGCCTGCAAGGATCTTTTAATGATACAGTGCTGGGACAGTCTGAAAAATTGAGGTAGAATGAAGACAAATACCTTCAAATGCAAACTTTTTTTTTCAATCAAGACATAACTTTCAATACTTATCAATCAGAGTGGCAGGCAATGAGTTTATTAGAAGTGATGTGAAGGAAGAACAGGGTGATATTCTGACAGAAGAATGTGTGTTCTCTCTGAAAAGATAATAGCATGGCTCTCTAGAACTTCACTTTTTTTTGAAGATCTATAACAAGATCTCAAAGAGTCCTGACCAGGTACAGTTCTTGACTATGGACTGACAGCAGGCTAACATCAACCTCTCAAGTATCCTCTGCCATGAAAACTTTAGGTTAATTAGGCTCATATTCACCATTTCTAATTGAATTCTTAAGCATAAACTCTCACAGATTTTATGGTTTCTATAAATTATCTTTATTTCTCTGAGTTCCAGAATCTGGTCTATAGCAGGATCACAAAACTCTTCACTTCAGGGTAACTTAAGTTGGTCTTATAAACATTATTTTTAAACTGCATTTCTTCAACAGATAACAGTTTGTTAAGGAATGTAACATATCCTGTCCAGTTCAGCCAGAATTTTCTTGGAAAATAAAGCTGGGGTCAACATGTTGGGCCTATTTATTTATATTACTACATGTTGAAAAAAAAGCTAGTCTACCACTGAACTACGTCATTGTCACCCTTGCCAGATATAAAGTTGCATGGGGATGCAAGTTTCTCAATAAGGCAAAGGCAGTATCTAATTGACATCATATTCTGGAGCAAAGAATCATAAAAGAGGATTCCTTTCAAATGTTCTATGCCACCTTTGAATTAGATGTGGTTTAATTACAATTTTCAATAATTCCAGGAAACCACTTTGAAATCACAAATTTTATTTACCTTCCAGTCTTCAGAGAGTCATGTTCTTCTCAGGTAGATCCTAAGCTCCACATAAAAATAAATAAATTAAAGGTATTGTGTCCATCTAAAAAAAAAAAAAAAAACAGAAAACTGGGCACACAGGTGCAAGCCTATAATTCCAGCTGCTCAGGAAACAGAGGCAGTAGAATCATAAGTTCAAGGTCAACTTCTGCAACTGAGACCCTGCCCCAAAATAAAAAGGGCTGGGGATGTAGTTCAGTGGCAGAGCATCCCTGAGTTCAATCCATGTCACTGCAAAAAAAGCAAAAGAAAGTGACAACAAAATTAACACTTAGAATTTTCTCTCCGAAAATTTTCCACAGATTTCAACAAAGTAAGGTACCTCAGACATTAGTTTCTCCTAGTTCCTCTTTTATTTAATCCTTATTTATTTACTTTTAACCTTTATTTTTTTTATTTTTATGTGGTGGGAAGGATCAAACCTAGTGCCTCATATGTGTGAAGAAAGCACTCTACCACTGAGCTACAGCACACTTCTCTGTGCCTCAATATTGTTATGTCTCATGGAGGAAACAATTTAAATCACAATCTTCAAAGAAACACATTTTATGTATAAAAATTTAAAATATGGCAAGAGAAATAATTAAATCACATGTAGAGGGCAAATGGGGAAGAGAAGTAATGATTTAAAGAGCAGAAAGATCAATAAATAAACAACAGAAAACAATAGAGAAAAATAAACTAATTAAATGCTGGTTCTTGGGCTGGGGTATAACTCAATAGTACAGAGTGTGCTTACCATATGTAAGGTCCTGTCTTGATCCCAAGCCTCCCCCTTCAAAAAAAAACAAAAAACAAAAAACAAAAAAACAAATGAACAAAAAACAAAAACCAACCACTTATTCTTTGAGAAGACAGAAAAAAAGTGGAAACCTCCAGTTGGGCTAGTGAGAAAAAAAAAAGAGACAATATACATATTACTAAAATCAGGAAAGAAAAGATATCACCATAGTTTGTAGAGTATTGAAAAGGATATATGCCAAAAAATTCATCAACCTAAATGAAGAGAACAAATTTTCTAGAAAGATACCACCAAACTCACCTACAATGAAAACCTGAATTGAATAGTCACAGGTTTATATTTTAAAAAATTTGTAGCTTGAAAATCTTATCTTAATTTGTTTTTCAGATCCAGATAGCTTCACTGGAAAATTCCTACAAACATGTAGGAAAAAATAATAATATACAAATTCTACAAGAAAACTGAATTGGAGGAAATACTTCCTAACTTATTCTGAGGCCTGCATTAACCTGCTATCAAAGCCAGACAATGACATTACAAGAGTTTGGGATACCCCTCATGAACACAGGTGCAAAATCCTATACAAAATTGTGAGGGGGTGGGTGGTTGTAAAAAGGATAGAACCCAGGGCTTTACAAATGCTAAGCTAATGTTCTAAGGTGGCTAGGCTAATGCCACATCCTCAGTCCTTTTTATTTTCATACAGGATCTCACTGAGTTACCCAGCCTAGGCTTGAACTTGTGACCCTCCTACCTCAGACTAGCTGGGATTATAAGTGTATGCAACCACATCCAATTCCCAAGCAAAATTTTAATGAATTAATTATAATAATATATAAAATGAATAATACATCATGACTAAATGAGATTTATGCTAATATTGCAAAGCTGGTTTGCCAGTCAAAACACAATGCACATCATTATAGTAGCAAACAAATAATAACAGTCCAATACCCATTCTTAGTTCAAAAACAACAACAATAAAAACCTCAGGAATATAACAGACTCATTCTGATAAAAGGAATAAAAAAAAAAACCTACAGTTAACACGCATAATAAAAAAAGATTGAATTTTTTTTAATATAAGGAACAAGACAAGGATGACCACTCCAATCATTTCATCCAACAATATACCAGAGATTCCACTTAGATTAATAAGGCAAGAAAAAAATTGACATTCAAGTGATAAAGAAAGAATTCAAACTATATTTTTTAAATGATGAGATTATCTATATAGAAAAATCTGATGAAATATGCCCCAAAAAAGCTACTGCTAGAAGGTGAGTATGGCAAGGCTGCATAATACAACAGCTAGATACAAAACTGAATTGTTGTTCTATGTTAGCAATGAAACATTTTATACTGAATTTTTTAAACATACTATAATAACACCAATAATGTCAAATATTTAAGACAAATTTGAAAGGGATATGCAAGACTTCTACTTTAAAAGATTGCTGAGAGAAATTAAAGAAAATCTAAACAAATGGGAAGAAATAACATGTTCATTTGTTGGAAGACTCAATGATGTTAAGAAGTCAATTCTCTCCAAGTTGATTCATAGATTCAATATCTCAGAATCCCAGCAGGCTTTTTTGTATAAACAGTTAAGCTGATTATAAACTTCCAATGCATATACAAAGGACCCAGAGCAGTCAAAAAAAAAAAACTTTGCAAAAGAAAAAATCTGGAATAAAAACACTATTACAAAGCTAAAGTAATTCAGACAATGTGGTACTGATATAAACAAGTAGATCATGATACAAAATAGAGGCCAAAATAGACCCATGTACACAAAAAACTGATTTTTGGCAATGGTACAAAGGCAATTCAGGAAAGAGACAATGTTCATTATTAACAAATGGTGCTGGAACTAAATACCCATATACAAAAACTTATGAATTTTGACCCCTGCCTTGCACCACATACAGAAATTAACTCAAAATGGGTCATATACCTAAGTGTAAAACCGAAAACAATATACCTACTCAAGGAAACAGGAGCTAACTTCTGTGACTTAGGGTTAGGCAAAGAGTTCTTAGATATGATACCAAAAATGCATTAAAGAACAATTTGTAAATTGAATTTCATCAAAATTAAGAATATCTGTTCTTTGAAAGACACTGCTAGTGGAATGTAAAACATGTCAGACTGGGACAAAACATCATAAATCTAATAAAGAATTTGTATCTAGAATACAAAAAGAACTCTTAAAAGTTAATAAGAAAAACAAATACCTCAGTAAAAAATAACATACAAGATTTGATACTTTACCAAGGAATGGCAAAGAAGCACATGAAAATATGCTCAACATGATAATCAGCCTATTGGAAAATGCAAATTAAAATCACAATGAGAGGCTGGGGTTGTGACTCAGTGGCATAGCACTTGCCTTGCACATATAAGTAACTGGGTTCAATCCTTAGAACTGCAATGACTTCTGGCTCTCCCCCTTCTGGACACCTGCAGGATTGCACTTCCTGGTCCCGTGACATGTCCTGACCAAAGAATGTGCATGGAAGAAGTTTGTGCCATTTCTGGGTGGGGCATTTAATGCTAGTGAGAGATTAACCTGAGATATGTCTCTCTGATAGGACAAACAATTATGCCCATGATGGTGTTTTCTCCATTGAGCAGAGCCCTCAACCAAACTATCATGGTCGCATAATGTGAGCAAAACACAGTCCTTTTTGATTTTAAGCTATTGAAATTTGGGGGTTAATAACTATCATAGCATGTTGTAGTCTATCTTGATCAATTCCGCTGGCCTCCTATATCCATAATTCAACCAGTTGAGGATCAAAAACTTTCTTAAAAAAAAAAAAAAACTACTTTGAGGGCTGGGGCTATAGCTCAGTGGCAAAGTGCTTGCCTAGCATGTGTGAGACATAGGGTTTGACCGTTACACTGCATAAAAATAAACAAACAAAATAAAGACATGCTGTTCATTGACAACTACAAAAATTAAAATATATTTTTAAAAACTTCATCTATGGGATGGGGTGGTGGCTCAGTGGTAGAGCACTTGCCAAGCGTATGTGAGGCACTGGGTTTGTTCCTCAGTCCCACATTTAAAAAAAATAGATAAAACACAAATAAAATAAAGGTATTGTGTCCACATGTAACTAAAAATATTTTAACAACTGCATTTATACTGAACATGTATAGACATTTCTTCTTGTTGTTATTTCCTAAACAATACAGTATAACAACTATTTTCATAGAATTCACATTGTACTATGTTTCTACATAATTTAGAGGTGATTCAAAATGTATCAAAAATATTTATAGGTTATAAAAATATTATGCCACTTTGTATAAAGTGTTGAACATCCATGGATTTGGGAATCCAGGAGAGGTCATAAAACCAGTCTCTCAAGGATACCAAGGGACAATTGTATGTACAGTATAATTATTTACTCATTGATTCAAACATTTTTTTGCCCAGCTGGTCAAGAACAAAAGCTCAAGTCACAGTCCAGAAGATCCTAGTTTAATACATCTGGGCTGGGGAACAGACCTGTGCAGCTGTCTGGTTCTCCCAAGCAATTCTAATGGACTCCACAGTCTTTCTTTCATAATAGACTAGTCACTAAGTAGACACTAATCCAAAATTTTAGGTCCTATGTGGATTAGTTCATGATCAGTATTACTGCCACTAACTAATAGTTCCAGTACTTACTCTGTGTACTAGACACTAGGCACTAGTGTAGTAGGCACTCTACTGAGGGCCACTTAACTAGGAACTTAGCCTGCATCTATTTCCTTCTTTCTTACTAGAAGAAAAACTCACTTTTATTTAGTGTGGCACAAAAGAACACATATTCCTCCAAAACTGGCACTTAAAGTTTGTCACTACCATCCAAACACACGTGTAAGTGGGACTCAGAGATGTTATTTCACCTCAGGACTCAGTGAGGTGGGGGTTAATATTATTCTCATTTTACAACCAAGCACACTGAGGTTTAGAGAGTTTAAATGAAATGTCAAAAGTCATACAGGTTTCTGTTGATGAAGGTCAAATGTGAATCCAATCAATCTGTTCTTTTGGTCTATTCTTGTTTGAATAGATAGCACATATTTGCACAATTCCACTTAGTCCTCTCAAGAATCTCAATGGGCAGGGTAACAGGTAAAATTTTCTGATACCTGCCACCAAATGTTCTCTGATCATCTGGAGTCTTCTTTTGGGTCACCTCTCTGTCAGTTCCAAAGGCTATCCCCTGTCCAGTCCAGTGGAGCCTGGAGTGTGTAAGAAGGTGAGACAGGTGGAGAAATGGTCGGTTTTTAGATGTCCATCTAGGCAGAACTCCTAGCAAAAGATTGAAGATAGAGGGCATGGAAAAGTCCAAAACAGAGAAGATTTGGCATCATTTCCTATATGAAATTTTGAATAGGGACAATGGCAAAATAAAATCAAGATACAAATGGTCGGGCTGGGGATGTGGCTCAAGCGGTAGCGCGCTCACCTGGCATGCGTGCGGCCCGGGTTTGATTCTCAGCACCACGTACAAACAAAGATGTTGTGTCCGCTGATAACTAAAAAATAAATATTAAAAAATTCTCTCTCTCTCTCTCTCTCTCTCTCTCTCTCTCTCTCTCTCTCTTTTTCTCTCTGTCTCTCTCTCTCTCCTCTCTCACTCTATCTTTAAAAAAAAAGATACAAATGGTTAGGCAGAAGAAGGGTTTGGAGTTTGCATCCAGAAGCTTCTAGAAAGTTCCATGTGTCTCAAGAGGGATACAGAAAGGAACTGATTGTGGTAGTGAGACTAATGGGAGTTGCTGTGGGAGGGGTGAAGTGGCACTGGACTGAGAGCTATAGGTGACCAGAGATGACCAAGGGGAAATGGGCAGGGCAACAAGTTTTCTAGCAGAAAATAAGCACCAGAAAAGTAGGGCTGGTTAACTGGAAGTTGCTTGGATTGGACTGAGTGGACCACCACTATTTAGGAGTCAAGCAGTTTTAGGCCCTCCAACTGTAGCCTTCTGAGCCAGTGACAGAGAGCAAGGAGGTCACTGTCCCAGAGGCTGGTGAGGTCTTACAGAGCAGTAGTTTGAGGTCTTGGATTCCCTTCCACAACCCCATACCACCTTCATGAAACAGAGAGGAAGGAATTCTGAAACAATGAAGTCTTTTGGTGAACAACCTTTCAAACCAAGAGAACATGGGTCATTGAGCAGCCATTTGCAGGCAAGTTCTAGTTTCTCACAAAAGAGGGTTGAGTCTGGGAGGAATACTGGGGGAGTCACAGAAGCAGCTTAGCTCCACAAACCCAAGCTGTAGGGAGAGCATGCTTATGGTTGGTCCTGCTATGGCAGATACGGCCTTCCTCCAGGTCTCTCAGACAAACAAAGTGGAAGGCACCATGGAAATACACACTGTCTCTGGGCCTCAGCATCTTTACTTTTCCAATGAGAAAAAGGACACCTCCCCGTGTTAACAGGATGGATGACGGGCAGAGCCATGAAGCAGGTTGGCAAACATCACAGTCTAGACAGGGAACCTCCATTCTCATCTTCCCTTCCATAATGCTGGCTTCCCATGGATACTTCCCATGGAGAGTTGTGCCTGGAGCCAGCTGGGACCAGGGTGTGGACTCAATTACTGGAAAGTGATTGACAAACCTCATTTTAATGCTCAAATTATATCATGTCACCAGGAAGTGTTTATGGATATTTAGTTGATTGATTGAATGAATGAAAGAATGAATGAATGATTAAGTCAGGGTCTATGGGAGTCATGGATATCAATGTTGTCCAGCGAGGCTTTAATATGCTTTTGGTCGGATTGCCAAAGTAGCAAAGGCAGTCATTTTTCAGTCTTCTTTTGAATGTCACCTTCTGTGGAGGACTCCCCTGATACCCTCATTAGGTTTAAGTGCCCACTGTGTGCTCTTCTCTTCCCACCCCCATATACTAGATGGTTCATTGTGTTTTTCACTTGATCTTGAGTTCTTAGAGACAAAGTTACATCTCATATAATCTTCTTGCATCCATAGCACAGGGTCTGGAAAAAGGAAACAAAAAAAACAATTTTTTAATGTTTCCAGGTACCAGGTATTGTGCTAAGTGCTTTAGCTACCAATATGCTTGACTACCTGAATATCAGGTGCCAGGGTAACATTATCATGCCATTGTGCAGGTAAGAACACTGAGGCTCAGAGGAGGTAAGAAGCTGATGTTTCCTCCTTCTTTCTTCACTCTACCACTAAGCTATATCTCCAGCCCTTTTTTATATTGAGATATGGTCTCACTAAGTTGCATAGGCTAACTTTAAACTTGCCATCCTCCTAGCCCAGCCTTCCAAGTCGTTGGGAATACAGGCATGTGTCACATCATCTGCTCTGGGCTCTTTCTTAAAGCAGATAAATTTTCTCTTACCATTGTCTCTAGTAAGCTTCCCCAAAATATCCTGGGCTCTAAAGGAATTTGGCTTATAAGAGGCCAGTGTTCTGGGGTAGAAATACTAGCTGCTTTAAGTAGAAAGGGTAGTGCACTAGAGGATGCTAGGCATCCCAATGAATAATTGGTAGGGCTGGAGAAAAGAACTTGAGGCTAAGCTTCAAAGAAAAATGCCCCAAACCGCATGCAGGCTTGACCAGATGAACTAATGACGGCTTCTCCCTTGCTTCCCTGGATTGCCACGTGCCAGGAGCCTTCCCTTGCTTCAACTCCTGCTGCTGTCAGCCCAGTGCTGCTTATTCTAACGGATCCAGAATTATCAGACTGGATGAGTTAGTGAGTGGACAGCACTTGGAGTTTTGCTAGGCACCTTGTAGCTGCCCCTTTGATGTGATTTTACCTCCTTAACCACTCTTTCAGCTGGTGGATTGGGTTTTGTGATATGTAGAAGGAGACTCATATGCTCTGGCTCATATAGCAGAACTATTTCCTGGAGACTGAACTATCTTGGAGGGTGAGTGGACCTGCATTTTCTAACAGACATAACTATCATGTAAGCTGCTGTATCCCAGGAAGACTCCAAAAAAGGGGTAAACTGAACCTTAAAGGCTCATGATTTTACAGAACCTGACCCAAAAGAAGTAGACTATGCTGTCTTGTGGAACAGGGTCAAACTCAGAGTTAGATTCAAATTCTGACTAACTATGAACACGTATGCTAGTTTCTTCATCTCAAGGACTGGAAGAATATATACCTTCAATAAATTTTAGCTCCTCTTCTTTAGAAACAATTATTATGATTTCCCCTCGAAGAAGTGCCATGTGTCTTCTCCCTAACATCATGTATATTTTATGTCCTCTATGCCATTCCATCATACTTTGTATCAGAAAAATGTTATCTAAGGAGACTACAGAATTCAATACAGTCTCATAATTTTCTGGGTCCTGCCCAAGAAATGTCGCAGGGAGGCCTTAGGAAATTCATGCAATAAAGCTGAAACATTTTATTGATAACAATTTTATCCAGACCAGGAATATTGTAGCACATGTCCACCTAGGTGTGTCTCTGTTCACCTTGCTGAACATTGGGGCCAGGGATGAGGTTGGAAGTAGAGACTGGGGCTAAGAGGCAGTACCCATGGTGCAAGCAGGGACAGAGCCTGGAGGTTGTCATGGAGGGCACTGGTATGAACATCAGAGCAGCCCAGATTCCCATGTTGTCTCTTGCCACTTCCCAGTTTTGTGATTGGAGCCCATTGCATAATCTTGCCACTCCAATTTTTCCACTGTGAAACAGGGAGGACAATAATACCCTCTTCTCGCATTTGTGAGGACCCTAGGGGTGTCGTTAAAGATCTCAGCTGCTATGCTTACTATTTTTACTACTTTTCCTGTGGTCCAAGCTGGGGCTGAGGCTCCCAAGTCCAGGACCCAGACAGGCAAATGCGCACAAAAAACCTGGCGGCCAAGTGAGACTAAGGAGCTGCCTAGCACCTGGGTTTTAATCCTTTGGGGTCACGGGGTGGGCCGAGTGGATTCAGGGGTGGGGCTATGGATAGAAGGTCAGAAGAACAGCTGTTCCTGACCAGCAGGCGCGCTTGGCAGTGTAAAGGGGAGTGGCCAAGTTATTTCCAGGGCGGGTTCACTCAGCAGTGAGGGCGGAATAGTGAGGGCACGACCAAAGTCTTGCGAGATCTCACTGCATTAGCGGTAGCGGCCGCGGAGGAGGCAGCATGAGAGGTGAGCAGCTGGCTGTGGGTGGCGTGGAGGCCCTTGGGGACTGAGGAGGGTGAGCGTGGCAGAGACCAAGGCCCCTGGCAAGGGGAGCGGGGTGGGCATGAGGGTGGCCAGCCTCTTTTGAGGCAGTTCCCCATGCCCCGCTGCTACACTTGCACCGCCTGGTCTACACCATCCCAGACCTGCTCTGGGTGGGGTGGCTAGGCCAGGGGCCAGTCCCCCTGCCCAGTCAGACCTCGCTCTTGGTGCAACCCCGGTCCCACCTTAGGCTCCCAGGGTGGCGGGGTTGACTCTGCTGGCCATGGCAGCTCCACTTTGCTGTGTGCCAGGCGCTTGTGCACTTCCATGCTCTGGCTGCACAGAGAGGGGCAGCGCCCTGCCCAAAGTTGCATTGCTGGGACGTGGTGGGATGGGGTTTTCAACACTCATGCAGGCCTGTGCCCCTTCCTTGTAAATGGCTTTACTCCCAGCAATGCTTGCAACTGGTTCTCTGGGGTCCTGGTGGGGCTTCAAAGGGTGTGTCTGGGACCCACTCTGAAATTAGATGCAGCATGGAATGTGAGTTTGTTGGGACAGGATTTTCCAAGCCTTTTGTCTGATTCCCAGAAGATCTTCCACACCTAAACTATCTTTTTGGCCTTTGTGAGAAAGCAGAGGTGGGATTAGAGTGACTTTTGTGTGCTAGGGGTGGGGTCAGTAGCCCAATAAAAGTGGAATACTGGAGCCCAAGGCTTGCCTCAGGCAAAGGAAACTTTGATTCCCTTTGAAGCAAGTGATTCTAGTCTGGTACAGGTGGTTGTCAACCACAAAATCAAAGCTCCTGTCCTTGGTGTTGAAAGTTTAAGGAGCCTACTTTGCTACTGAGCAGTGAGGTTCATAAATAACAGAACCTGCCTACACACATAAGTGAAAGTGGGTATGATACTTTCACTTACATGTAGAAGAAAAATAAAGGGAGAACAATGTATGATATGCAGTACTGTCTCACTTATAAGCAGAACTTTCAGTTGTGGTGGATGACAGTATGAATTCAAGTGCTTGCAACTGCTGCTAATGAAGAAGTTTGAGTTGGTTTAAAATAAAAAAGTATTAGGATCTAGTTCAAACAAGAAAATCAAAGAGAGAGATGGAGATGGAAACTAGGGAGAAAACACTTAGCATTGGGATAACCTAAGTTAAGGTAATAAAAAGCAGAGTCTAGATTGAAGTAGGGATGACATGCCAAGGTCAGTTACAGGCTGCCTCACTCTATCCACTATTGCCCTTGCATGGATCCCATTCCCCACCATGTTGCAACACATCCTTTGTGTCTTGTGGTTTGAGGTACTGCTACTTGAAGGAACAGTAACGAATTCCTTCAGTTGCTAGTAATAACAGTAAAATATTAACAAGATTGAAATTTTTGGATTTATTAGGGTGCAATTTATGTGCCATCTCATACTGTTAGCATATATACTAGTCTATGTATACTCATTATAGTTTTAAAACTTATGTTGAGTTAATGTGTAGTGTGAAGAAATGAGCAGTAATTTTCAATTTCCTTATTCTCCTGAAGCATCCCTTATTAGTTTGTCTTACATAATTTGAGGCAAGCTGTGGGTTTTTCTATGAAAACTTTTAAATATTATGTCTTAAAGAAATGCTCATTTAAAGTGGGCTTGATTAAACTATTTTTAAGATCAAAATTCTTGTGACCAGCATTAACCTTGATAATACAGATCCATCCCACCCAAGCATTGTTTGAAGCCTAGATCCTGGCCCCCAAACACTAGATGCCCAGGGTGTCCCCCAAACTCTTTGATAACTTTTTTTCTGGGAAAATTATCATTTTTTCTGATGTGTCTGACATGGTCTTGGTTAGTGACACTTTTGTCAATTATTCTAAAATCTTGGGAGGCAAGGTTTTTTTCTGTCACAAAATTTTGTCTGTGTTTGATGGGAATTCACATTAGAAATGTTGACAACTAACCACTAGAATCATTTTATCAGTTTGATGTGAGAAAAGAGTTGGGAAGTGACAGTGTGTATAATAGCATGTCTGAGTTGAGTAGAATATACATTCGTGTCATCACTTAGGGGCTGGGTTACTTATAGGGATTGGATTGAACCCAATGACAATCTACCTCTGAATTCCAGACCTTTCCCCCTTCTTGAAATGGGATCTTCTGAAGCTGTTGAAGCAGTCTTAAACTTGGGATTTTTCTGCTTCAGCCTCCCAGATTTTTGGGATTACAAGCAAGCAGCAACATGCCCAGCTGTAATCACTTTTAAAATAACCCTTTCTACTTACTAGTGTTCATATTAGCAAATTTGGAAATGTAGATAAATGTACATATACCAGTCTTCATGGTATGACTCATTACAAATTATCTTTTCATTTGAAACACTGCTAGTTATGATAGAGAAAAAATAAAATAAAGTTTAGCTTAAACTAGCTAAAGTGTAACAAAAATTTCTTCAAGTTGTTTAACTCTAAAAAGGATATTTATTTTGATTTTTAAAAAAATCTTGTAAGGTGTTTTTTGCTTATTACTATTGAAATGTGCTATGTAAACAAACATTTAAGTAAAGACTTCTTGGATGAGGATATATTTTCAATTGTCTAGAGATATATTGAATCTTTTTAACATGAGAAGTCAGCCAAGTTGAAAATATTTTATTTTTATTATTTTGAACAAGTAAAATGTTCCAGAGCAAAAGAAGTCAGTACTGTTAAAATTACTGTTAAAAATTATTCCTTTTTTTTCATATTCACATGTTCCTAAGTAAACTAAATAAATAACAAATTACAATGATTTTGAAAATGTTTCAGTTTGTAAGCATAGAGGATGTGTTTTCAATGGACAAAACACGCATGCCTTTATGGTGTTATACATTTGAGAGATGTAAGAGTTAGTTAGGAGGAAAACAAATAATTTACCCTACAATTCTGTGGTTTATAATTAAGGCATTTCATTGATTTTTAAGATGCACATCTGAGATGGATGGAATCTTAAAATTGGCATGTTGAAACCACATGGCAGTTTTTCTTCTGAGTGGTACATAGAATGAGAATATTCTAGTGTCTTAAAGGTGATTGCATCTCAGAGGCAGTGAAATAGGAAATATATAAAAATGTCAATTTATTGGTTAATTTTAGCATAAAAAACTATTCAATGGTTACTTGCAAAATGAAGATACACATTTCTTTATCCTTCTTTTTTTGTGGGGGAGGTGGTGAGTACCAGGGATTGAACTCAGGGGCATAGAGCCACATCCCCAGCCCTATTTTATATTTTATTTAGAGATAGGGTCTCACTGAGTTGCTTAGTGCCTCACTGTTGCTGAGGCTGGGTTTGAATTTGAGATTCTCTTGTCTCAGTCTCCAGAGATGTTGGGATTATAGGCATGTGCCACTACATTTGACTTCTAAATACTTCTGTCTAAACTAGAATTCTTTATTCAGAAGATTCCTATAGAGATCTTTTTCCTCATGTAAAACAAATGGAAAACCATCGTTCATAAACATGAGTACCTTTTTTTTTTTGAAAAGTGTTTGAGGGAAACAAACTTCTTGGTTCTTTTTCATGGAGAGCACATGGTGGGCAGTTAATGCATTTGAAGTTAAGTTGTTCAGAAAACACAAGCAGAGTTTATGAAATATGGATTATTTTTGTTTCTTTCTCCTATTTCTGAAAGCTTGTAGGTCCACTTATACTTTTTTAAAGACATCCTTAAGTTGAATTTTGATGATTCATAGTTGTTATTGTTTTTATAAGAATGTATTCGAAAACATTTATTCTCTGTGTACATAGTTTATGTGGGAAAGTAGCTCCATGTTATATATTGGTTAGAACGACTGTAAAAGGACTTTTTTCATTTGATAGTGAGGACAAATTTCATAGGAAACTCAACCATATGAAGGTTACATACCTTTTTCCCTAGAAGGACTTCAGCTGTGCTTATCCAAGTGTGGTCCTAGGTCCTGGAGCTTGTTTGAAATGCAGACAAGTGCTGTTGTGAACCTGTGGGAAGCACCAGACAACATATGTGACTCTCATGCTTGAGGGTATTACCAGCCTTGCTGGACTAGTACAAAGTTTCTGATTCAGTAGTCTGGGTGTGAGACTGAGAATTTTAATTTTAACAAGTTATCACATGATGCTGATGCTACTGGTACAGGAATGATACATGAAGAACTATTATACTAGAGTGCCCTCATTGTACATTTCTCTCCTCTTTTCTAATTTCTTTCTCCTTCAAATAGCTTTTTTAAAACAGACTACCATATCCTTTAACTTGATTGAAAGGGGAAAAAGCAATTTTTTTTTTGCAATGACCATACTAAGATTGCTTTTCAGCATCTAATTTCAGAACAAAAAATCTCTTTAAAGCTTGGTTTTAAGTCTTATTTATATGTGTCTCTTTCTCTTCTTTCTGTAAGTATTCTTTTTAATGTTTAAAAATTCTTTTAATATAGATAACATATTGTTATGGTCCAAAAGTTAAAATGGCACAGGCATGCTTGGGAAAATCTGATTTCCAACAGCTTCCCCCCCCCCTTCATTCCTCTTTCTTTGATAACCTCTTTTAATTGATTTCTCATAGATGTCAATTGTTTCCTTTTATAGTAGGAGAAATGCCAGTATACTATATTATTTTTATATACAATGTAGCATACTATGTTACTAATTCTGTTCCATGACTTTTTCTTTATATGCTCTTGAGATATTTTTCTTTTACTATTTATTTAGAAAGAATATAATATTTGTTTATAGAAAAAACTTTTTTAACAACAGCTTTGTTTATACAGCATCTATTAAGTACCTTGTTTATTTCACCAGCCCCCTTGGTGGGTATTTGGGTCATCTCTATGTTTATCACAGACCATACTGTGGTGAAACAGCTTGTGTGCATATCATTTTATACATGTGCAGGTGGGATACATTGTGGGATCACTGCACCAGTGGGCTTTGCATTTATAATTTTGTTAAATACTTCCTTTCTTAAGTATTGCACCATTTTGAACTCCCAAAAGTACATTTTCTCCTTTTATCCATGGTGGATTGGTTGTTTCTGGATACTGAAATTCAAGGATGCTTGAGTCTCTTTCATAAAAAGGCTTAGTATTTTCATGTAACTTATGTACATCCTCCACATACTTTTAAATTATCCTTAGATTTCATAGAATACCTAATATGATGTAAATGCCATGCAAATAGTTGTTATTGTTTAGGGACTAATGACAAGGAAAAAAGTTGGTATGTGTTCAGCATGACAATTTAAAAAACATGTTTTCACCTATGATTGTCGAATCCAGTCTGGATACCACAGATACAAGAGGGCCGATTCAAGTGTATGAGAGAGTTCCTATTTTCCTGGCACCTTTCCAATGTACTATGTTTACAACCCTTGAATTTATTAACAGTTTGATAGATGAGAATTATCAATATAAAGTAGTTTTAATGTGCATTGCTATCATTATTTATGAGGCTGAGCATTAAAAACTAGTTGTATGTCTTTTTCTGTGAATTCTCTGTTCATGTGTCTTGCACATTTTTGTTTTGGATTCCTTTTTTTCCCTTCTCAATTTCTAGAAATTTATAAATTGGAGAGATTAGTCTTGTGTGATATAAATTGTAGTTTTCCCCAGATTTTCACTTATTTCATTTACCTTCACATCTTTTAATATAAAAATATTATATAAAAGTCTTACTTTTTTTTTCTTTGAATTTCACAGTTTATATTACTTATTATGATATCTGGATTTTAAGTCACTAAAACACTTCCAAGATTTTTAGAATTTGCCCATGGTTTCTTTTAGTACTTTTATGGCATCTTTTTTACATTTAAATGTTAAAACTAGGATTTATTCTGGTGTTCAGAATGATGTGTAGGCTTAACTTTATCTTTTTGTGTGTGCCTGTTATTTTCATCTGTTGGTTTTAGAGCCCTTCTTTGAGCACTCTTATTGTATTGTTAAATTTTGGATGTACTGGAGTGTCTCTGGGTTTGTATGCTATTAGACTTTTTCTTCATGTACCAGTATCACATTATTGGCTTTATAAAAGTTTTAATATTTTTAAAACTAACTAGTTTCCCCTTCTTGCTTTTCATATGTCTGGCAATTCTTGCTTGTTTATCTTTCCATAAGTTCTATAGAACTGTTTTGTCTAGTTCCAGAAAAATAAAAACCTAAAAGAAATAAAAATCAGATAATTGTATACATTTAAAATCTATTTAACTTCTCCAAACTTCAGCTTCCTAATCTGTGAGAAGAACAATACTGTCTTTTTAAGAATATTGGGAAAATTAAAGGCAAAAATGTGTGGAACTCTTCACTGTCTCTTCCACCACCACCATGTGCTGAGGGGTGATTTTTTCCTGATTGTACTTCTCTCACTTTTAAAGAGAGAAAGAAAAGCAAGGCAATAAAAAGATATTGGAGTTGAAGTTAAAGCTAAAATCTTTCTCAGTTTTCAGTTTAAAGATAATCAGTGCATTTCAGAAAGGAAACAAACAGTCTTGTCTTCAAGGCCCTCCTGTTTATTGCTCTCTTGTGTGCACGCTAATAACAGTGCTACTCAGCATTCCCCAAAGGCCCCATGTGTCCTATGATGCCATCCTTTCCACCCAGAATCTGTCACACCTAATTCTGCCACTTAAGATATGTTATACCCCCAGTAAAAACCAGTGTCTGTCACTTCAAGCAGCTTTCCTATGTTGTGATGGTTGGGGATGTGGCTCAAGTCATAGCACATATACCTGGCATGTATGAGGCACTGGGTTTGATCCTCAGCACCACATAAAAATAAAATAAAGGTATTGTGTCCACCTTAATCTTTTATTCTTTATTTCTCCTGTTAGCTGCATTTGTTAAAAATGTTTATACTACATTTAAATAGATATTAAGACATAATTACATGACTGGGATTATGACTCAGTGCTTGGCATGTGTGAGGCACTGTGTTAGATCCTCAGAACCACAATCAATCAATCAATCAATCAAAAAGCTATTATGTCCATCTACAACTACCAAAAAAAGACTTTATTACATATTAAATGGGTTGGATTTTGTGCATTTGGAACAGTTTCTTCCTATATTAAGCATAAAGCTTAATTTAGACTGGCATGGTAAGTGATCGTTTAATTGGAAAGTTGGGTAGACTTCAGTCTTCCTGTGCACAATTTAAGACTTTATACCCTTTGAGATGGAACAGCTATGCAGTCAGAGTAGTAGCACTGAGGTGCAGTTTGAGGAGAGACGCCAAGTGCTGATGTACAGTGTAGATGAGAGCCGCTCAGGGTTTCTTTCTGTAAACTGCAACTGACCAGGTCTCCCCCAGGTGCACTGTTAACTTAATGTCTTATGCGTGGACTTTTAGAAAAGGGAGGGAAGAGCAGTAGCTTTTGGGCACATGGTTCATAATGAGCTCAGAGCTTAGTGAAACTCCTTAGGGATATTACAAAGTTCTAAAAAATTCCCATCCCTCTTAGGAATTCCCTCTCTTCTAAAACTGAAATTTTTTTCTAGTGTGTGGCATGATGCAAATTTGTGTTGAGCTATGCAGAGTGAGTCTCTTACTACAGAGTCTAGATTGTGTCTTTAAATAGACATCCAGCATGGGAGTATGGCTGAAAACCACTATCCTCTTCCTCACACCTTATCTATAGCAGTACAATTAAAATGTCACACAAGCTTTTCCTTCTTTGGTTTGTATAGAGAGGACACCTTTGTGAAGCTTGTGCTTGTGTATGTTAAACCCCATGTGTTTTGTTTTAGATATATTTCAGTCTGTTCTAATATAAGAAAGTTTTTCAGTCTGAACATTCTAGCAGCCATCACTCAAACATTAATTGCTGTCAATGGGAAAGGATATCTTCCCACATCTTCTCTTGGTACTTGAAACCATCCCACTTCCTTTTTCTTTTTCTTTAAGAACAGATAACAGACACTTGGGAATTATAATCAGATTGTATCATTTTTTATGGAAAAGTTACCAATTATTGCACTGCAAAATAGTCATTTCTTTCTAATAGAGAGTGTTTCTCTCCATGTCTCTCTTTTTCTCTCTCAGTTCAGTCCTCTGAAATACCTCTTAGGTGAATGAATGCTTTGTGTCATGCCCTGATGTAATATGTTTAAAAGAGACTTTATTGATAGCTTTTTCAAAAAACCTATGTGGGAGGTGGATGAAGGAGAATGATTATTCATTCAATATGAAATCTTCATAGATCTTTATATGTCCACAAGGTAGAAGGATGGCCAATGTTAATCATCCCTACTCTGATTTAAGGTCTGAAATGAGTATTTGCTGTGAAGAGTTGTAAACAGTGAGGATTTTTGTAGTGGGCTGTGGATTGAGCATTGCACTGTGCTCTTTGTGTGCATTACTTAATTTTGTTCTCAATACAGCAAGGACTCAGTAAAATTGTGAAGTTTGTCCTTGGGCATGTAGCAAGCATGTTTAAAAAAACAAAAACAAACAAACAAAAACTATCACTTGAATTCATTTCTCTCTATCTCTAAGGTCCAGTGCTTTCATATTCATACAGAAAAGGGTATTTGTAGAAGCTTAGAAAATTATATGCGATTTCAGAGTCTGCAACAGGAAGATAGATAGTATAAGGCCAGCTTCAGCAACTTAGTCAGACCCTGTATTAAAATAAAAAGGTCTGGGGATGTAGCCAGAGGTAGTACATCTCTGTGTGGTTCAATCCTCAGTTTCACACCGAAAAAAAAAGAAGGAAAAAAAGGAGAAAGTTGTTTGAATGTTTTCATGGTTGTAGTCTAGATAATGGAAGTGTTGAAAAGACTGACAATAACTTTATTCTGTCATCACCACTGCCATTATTAATACTATCCTCTTTATTTTTAATGTTCTTCAGCATCAGCTAATGAAGTCTAGGATAATGCCAGGGTGTCTGGCTCATAGGCTTGTATAATTTAGCAGCACTCCAAAATGAAAAATTCATGCTGCCAAGTACAAACAAACGTTCTGTGCATTGTTAATTTGGTTATAGGAGAGAATGCTTGTTTTTCCTTGCTATGTGCTAATGAATCTGGAAGATTTTCTTAGAAATGTAATGGATTTTGATTCGTTTAAATCCATGTAATTGAAAAGAAATGGGCAGTCTTAATAAACAATTTTTCATTGTAGTGTTTGGTTAATTTCATTCTGTAACCTGCCAGCTAATTGTGAATTGCATGCTCTTTTGTTCTTTGCTCTTTTTACTTTGGATCTGATTTTATGGTTGGTTTCAATAGGATTTTATTGGTAGGAATATAGATTATTTCCCCATTTGAACAGATTGTGTGTTTTTATGACAGATTATTCTGTCACACGCAGAGTGATTCAACCTGACCCTTATGCAGAGTTGTTACTATATGACTTTGTGCAACCATTTCAAAAATAACAGTTTTATTGATATATAATTCACATTACCATCAAGATCACTCCTGAAAAGTGCAATTCACTGAGTTTTAGTATATTCACATAGTTGTGTGCCTATCTTTCTGTCTCATTCTGAAACACTTTTTCATCTCCAAAGAAGACCCATACCCTTTACTCATCACTCTCCACTCACTCTTGCTTTACGTATCTATGAATCTCCTTTTTCTCTTTGTGGATTTACTTGTTCTGGATATGTTATATAAATGTAATCATTCAATATATGGCCCTTTTTGTCTGGCTTGTTAGCCTATTTTTGAGTTAGCACAAATTAGAATTTTATTCCTTTTTTTATTGCTGAATAGTGTTCTATTATATGGGTACACTACACTTTGTTTATCTATTTTTCAGTTGATGGATATTTGGATGACTTGCACTATATGGTTCTTAAGTTCATACTGCTGTGAATATTTGTGTTTTTTAGTTGACTTATGTTTGCTTTGGGTAGATATTCAGGAGTGAAATTCATGGACCATAAGTAACTCTGCCAGACTCTTTTATGAAGTGATTCTATCATTTTACATTCCCATCAGCAATGTTTGAAGATTTCATTTCTCCATATTCTTGCCAACAGTTTTCCATGGTACTTTTTTTTCATAGTAGTCATCCTAATGGGTATGAAGTGGCATCTCATTGTGGTTTGGATTTGCATTTCCCTGATAACTAATGATATTGAATATCTTCATGTACTTTTTAGCCATTATTTATCTTTGTTATACAAATGCCTATTTAGATTCTTTGTGCATTTTAAAATTGAGCTGTCCTTTTCTTGTTCATTTGTAATAGTTCATATGTATTCTGGATATACACAAATATACTCTTATGAGATATGAGAAGTGTAAAATTTTTCTTATTCTATAGTATTTTCACTTCTTATGAAGCAAATAGATTTTTTGTTGGAGTCCAATTTATCAGTTTTTTTGATTGCTTATGCAGTTTTCTCTGAAATTTTCTATAAGTTAAAAAAAAGACCTTATTTCTCAACATCTCCTGTTAAAATTTTTTTTTCTACAGAAACATGATTATTCCTTTAACTACAAAATAGGTTACAGATATTAGAAAATATTTTGTGTTTTCAAATATTTTCTTCAAATTTATTGGGTGAAGCCAAAGTTTTCAAACCTGATATTCAGTGTACTTTTTTAAAAATCAAAAAATGTCTTTGAGTGTTCTGCTAAGCTCAGAATGCACATATTATTCTGTAAACATTTATAAATGCCTAAAGTATTCTGATGAGTTGACTTGGCTTGGAAATCCAGGAATGCTTGTAACATGGATTTTCTCCTTAAAAAACAAGTGGTCATGTGCCAGGCTACACATTTCTACAGAGTGTAGTGGCACCAGTGGAGGAGGAGGGGTACTGTCTTGGTGAGAAAGCCTCACAGGGAGTCGTTGCTGGTATTCTGTCTGCAGAGATGTATGGTTGATCAGAACCTTTAGTTATAGTATATGATTCTTTTTTTCAGACACTTGCTGTTGTTTGTGTTGTGTACCTTGGCACCAGTTATCTATAATAGCAATATTTAGGGATATTGATGTAATGAAATGTAAATATCAATGTGATGACTTTGATACTTAGAAGAAAGCCTAAAGAAAGCCACTTTTCTTTGACTTCTCCAGGTTTTCAAGAATGGGAACTTCTGACTTACTAATTAATTCAGTGTTGTGTGTGTGTGTGTATCTGAGTTCCAGCCCAAACCCAAGCAGTTCTGGGTAATCAGAGCTGAAATGTGAGGCAAGGAGGAACAGCTATTTGGCTGGAGAGAAGATTGTGTATATAGATAGCGGTGTGTACTGTTAAGGAATTTAGATTTTTCTTTAATAATGGAGAGCCATTGATGGGTTTGGGTGTATATGGGTAATATGGTTTCTCCTATTAACTGTACCACAGATGATGGTTGTGAGGACTAGAGATAGGAGACCTGTGGAGCTGTTGGACTACTCCAGATGAGAGCCAATGAGGACCTGAGCTAAGGGGACAGATGATAGAGGTGGATTCACAGATTGGAAATATTTAGAAGGTGCAAGTTTGGATGCTTGATTGAAATCAACAATCATAAATTGGAAGGAGGATTACTGAAGAAGGAAGATTTCTGAAGAAGGATTCAAAGGAATAAAATGCCACAGAAGCCAGCATGATTTTAGGCCCTTGGGGGTAAAAAGTGACAGAGCAGGGGGCCATTCTCAGGCTCTCCCATAACTCCCACAAGAGGGAGGAAAGAGAGTCTCCTCCCAGCTGTGCTTTTGAAAATCTCAAGAGCACTCTTAAAAAAAAAAATATATATATATATATATATATATATATATATATATATATATATATATAATTTTCTTTACTTGTTGATGAACTGTATATGTTTTTTTTTTTACTTTTATGTGATGCTAAGAATCAAACCCAGTGTCTTACACATGCTAGGCAAGTGCTCTAACTTTTAGCCACAATCACAGCACTCAAGATCACTCTTAGCCTTGGGTATTGTGCTCCCTGCTCAGGCAGAAGCTTTGCTGGGAGCTTCCTGCCATCATCACTAGCACTCCAAGAAGAGGGGAAGGATTGTGGAGGAGATCCATATGTTTCTCTTTGGTAATTCATCCTGGCTTGGGCAATTGTTAAGTTCTGAAGAGGAAAGTTGAGAATACTTCAGAAGTTTGTGGCCTGGATAGCCTGCGATGACAGCATTTCTGTGCAAGAACAAGGTTCATAAGTGAGTAGACTAGAACGCAGAAAATTCACCTCTAGACCAGCTTTGTTTGGGATGTGACTCTTCAGATGTTATGTTTTTGTGACTATTCCCCTGTAGAGACTGGTTATTTTCTTTGCTATGACTTTCCAGCATGGATTTTCAGAGGTACCCTTATCAGCTCCTAGAAAAAGTAATTAAAATTCATTTTATACAGTGCAGCTTTTTGTGTTTCTTTTCTGCCTTTTTTTTTTCTACTAGGAATTGAGCCCACAGTGGTCAGCCACTGAGCCACATCCCCAACTGTTTTTTTTCTTTTTTCTTGAGACAGAGTTTTGTTAAGTTGCTTAGAGCCACACTAAATTGCTAAGGCTTGGTTTGAACTTGCAGTCCTCCTGCTTCAGGTTTACAAGCCATTTGGGATTACAGGTGTGTTCCACCAACCTGGTTGAACAATCTTTCTTAATGGACAAAAAAAACAGTAGATGCTGTTTAAGTGGTTCTTGCTCCTATGATAGTAAAGTGTGAATTTAAATTTCTTTATGCATCTCAAAGAGAACACAATATTGTACAGCAAGACTAAAAGGGTGGAAGTTATGTGGTTTCTTTAAACTACTTTTCTTGATGTTATCCATGAAACATCAGTGTGCTTAGCAGTTAAATAGAAATTCTTGTCAGAGGACAGTGGAAGGCTGGACTGGCACTACACTGTTACACCAACAGCATCATTTAAAAACAAGCATTCTTGCCTGGGGATGTGGCTTCCCTCACATGTTTGAGGCCTTGGGTTTAATACTCAGTTCCAGAAACAAATCACTGTTCTATGTTTTCATTAATGAAATACAAAGTCATTTTTGGAGGAATAAAGTATAAATTACTTATTTATATATCTCATTTGTTATAACATGACATGAATCATTTACTTATGTAAAAAACACTGCTATAGTTAAGATCAGAATTGTCTTGAATATTTAATGTCAGTTTAAACATGGTCAGGATTAATAATAATACTTCTGGTAAGGCCTCTCTATAGATGTCATTTTACTAAGGATCTTGATCTTGCCTAACTTTCCAAGATATAACAATAAAGGCTAGCTGAAAGCCAAAACTTGGACGATAATTTGTTGCACACATCCAGCTCTGCCACTAAGTTGTTTCTCCTCCATGCCAAGGCAGATGGTCAGATTAAGGTGAATTAGAGAAAAATAACTGTACTGAGATTAAATGGGAGTTACTCATGATGGGATGAATCCAATTTCTCTGGCAGGTTTGGTCCAATTTGGGGCCCTCTTGTTAAAAGGTATAAGATATACTCTGTGTTGTCAGTAATGGGAAGTAGCTCAGTGACCTTGGACAAGTTATTTAAGGTCAGTTACACTCTACCTTTCTAAGATATTCTCCATTGTAGCATTGTTTTGAGGATGAGCACAGCTGCTGCATATAAACTGGTAAGCACAGTGCCAAGCACATTACAAATTACAAGTAGATCTTACTCCATGAAACAGTGTTTTTCTTCATGGTAAAATGCCACAGGAGGGCAGTAATTGACACTGGACGTATCATGAGGAACCACAAATTGGATCTTAGCTTCAATGGAACTCAAGCTGTAGCAGATATTTTTTCACAATTTTAATTAAAGTCAGTATCAGAGGTGAGAAGTAAATTTTCATAATTTTAATTAAAAATGCTTAATTGTCTTTGCTTTTTTCACCAATTTACTTAAAGCAAACCATTTGCATTTGTAAAACTCCAAAAATCAATAAATAGAAGATACAATAACTGAATACTATGGTTTGTTTCATCTTTTGTTTAGTGGATATTTCTTCTCCATGAAGATGAGAATACTTGGATATTGTGCTTTCAGAACTCGTGTTCTGCATTCCATGGTTACTGAACACTAAGGATTAGTAGTGTTTAATGTAGATATGAATTTGGGTATGATGTGTTTAGAACAAATACAGAGGAAACATGTCAGTCAAAATTTACTAAAAGCTTATTGTTCAGCAAAACTCTATCTTTGAGAACACAAAACATGACAGTTCTGAAAAACCTGAAGAAATTAGTTATGATCAGTTATACATGACGTAGAAAATGCTTAAATTCATTGTATACAAATGGAGCACATATTGGGTTCTTTTAGAGAAACAACTTAAAGGACAGTATCATTTCAAGGGAAAAAGATAGCGGAAGGTTTACAAATAAATTCCCTTGCTAAGCTGTAAAATGTCTTTTATATTGTGGCAGAGCTACGGATGATTTTATGTGTGATGAATAATTAAGCTTGTATCTTCTATAATATATATTAATTTCCATTCTTGGTCCAGTTAACTGAACTCAGTAATGAAGAATATGCTGCTACAGAGTATTATCTTTGATACCAACTGTTAGAGAATTCACTTAAAACTTCCTATTTGTTATTGGTATTAAAAAATCATTTGGGTTCTGTCTTTTCACATCCTTTCATATTTCTAAGCAGAATGACTTCTTAGAGCTGGCAGACTTCATACTCACTGTGTGAGGAAGTAATTTGTAATCTTTGTTCTGAGTTCACTTAAGATATGAGAAATACTTGTAATGTTGGAATTAAGCTGTTAGGATACAGTTCTTCAGTCATATTATCATTGAAATTTATTATTTTAACTTTTAACTAGGAGAGTCACTGTTCTTGGATGTCTGTGGCCTGTTTCCATTGCTATTCTTTCATCATGTGATTTAAGTGTTTCTAAATCTTACAAATTCTTCCAAAAGAAGACATGGAATAACTTTGTAGTTTGGTACTGTCCATTCTGCATGAAATTCAGCCATTTCAACAGTGGCATACAGAGAGCACATGTGCAGTAAACATTTATTTGAATTAATGAATTGTTTTAGGGCAGCTTGCAAAAGTAATGTTTTCAATATTCAGTGACTGAGCCCTTCAGTACTGGTAATTCAACTAAACATTCTGACTTCATTTGAAGCCAATAAACAGACAACTGTGCAATTGTTAACTTTTCTATCCCATAGTAATTTACATTTTTTTAAGAGAGAGAGGGGTGAGAGAAAGAGAGAGAGAGAGAGAGAGAGAGAGAGAGAGAGAGAGAGAGAGAGATTTAATATTTATTTTTTAGTTTTTGGTGGACACAATATCTTTATTTTATTTTTATGTGGTGCTGAGGATTGAACCCAGTTCCCCACACTTGCCAGGCAAGCGTGTTACCACTTGAGCCACATCCCCAGCCAGTAATTTAGATTTACAATCCTGCTTAGGTAGAGTAAATGTCAAAAGAAAAGGTGTATTTGAAGCAGTTACATGAGTTAGTTTGCTACAGTGAAAGATTTTTGGTATGCTGATGGAAAAGGGACAATTTAAAATTGATATTATAAAATTCAGGTAGCTCTTTTAAAAGACAGTTTTATTGAAGTCTAATTGACATCCAATAAACTTCATGTTTAAAGTGTATGATTTAATCAGTTCTGACACATGTGCACACCCAAGAAACCATCATCAAAATAAGGAGAATGAACAGATCCATCACCACCCCAAATTTCCTTGTTCTTCTATCCTCAAGTTGCTCTGTCCCTTTCTTCAGGCAACCACCAACCTACTGATCTGGTATCACTGTAGGTTAATTTGCTTATTCTATGGTTTTACGTAAATGAAATCTCTCTCTCTCTCTCTCTCTCTCTCTCTCTCTCTCTCTCTCTCTCTCTCTCTCTTTGCTCTTTCACTCAGTGTAATTATTTTGAGATTTGTCTCTGTTTCTGATTATATCAGTAGTTTGTTCCTTTAAGTGATCAAAGTATTCCATTGTATGGATATGCCTGTTCACCACTGACAGCCATTTGGGTGTTTCCAGCATTTGGCTCTTAGAATTAAAACCCATCTGAACAACTGTATTACAGATCTTTGTGTGGACTTAGGCTGTCATTTTTCTTTGGTAAATACACAGAAGTGAATTGAGTAGATAATGTGCTATGTATATTTTTAATTTTTTAAAATACTAAGCTGTATTCCAAGCTGTTGTTTCCTTTTACATTCCTACCAGCAGTGAATGAGGAATCAGTGGCTCCAAGTCTCTATCATAAATATTACTCTGGTAGTCTTTTTAAATTTTAGTCCTTTAAAAGATACATAGTATTACCTCAATGTGATTTTTTAAAAAATTTTTTAGTTGTATATATACACAATTCCTTTATTTTGTTTATTTATTTTATGCAGTTTTAAAGATTGAACCCAGTTACTTATATGTGCAAGGCAAGTGCTATGCCACTGAGTCACAACCCTAGCCTCTCATTGTGATTTTAATTTGCATTTTCCTATAGGCTGATTATGATGTTGAGCATATTTTCATGTGCTTCTTTGCCATTCCTTGATAAAGTATCAAATCTTGTATGTTATTTTTTATTGAGGTATTTGTTTTTCTTATTAAATTTTAAGAGTTCTTTTTGTATTCTAGATACAAATTCTTTATTAGATTTATGATATTTTGTCCCAGTCTGACATGTTTTACATTCCACTAGCAGTGTCTTTCAAAGAACAGATATTCTTAATTTTGATGAAATTCAATTTACAAATTGTTCTTTAATGCACTTTTGGTATCATATCTAAGAACTCTTTGCCTAACCCTAAGTCACAGAAGTTAGCTCCTGTTTCCTTGAGTAGGTATATTGTTTTCGGTTTTACACTTAGGTATATGACCCATTTTGAGTTAATTTCTGTATGTGGTGCAAGGCAGGGGTCAAAATTCATAAGTTTTTGTATATGGGTATTTAGTTCCAGCACCATTTGTTAAAAATGAACATTGTGTCTTTGCTGAATTGCCTTTGTACCATTGCCAAAAATCAGTTTTTTGTGTACATGGGTCTATTTTGGCCTCTATTTTGTATCATGATCTACTTGTTTATATCAGTACCACATTGTCTGAATTACTTTAGCTTTGTAATAGTGTTTTTATTCCAGATTTTTTCTTTTGCAAAGTTTTTTTTGGACTGCTCTGGGTCCTTTGTATATGCATTGGAAGTTTATAATCAGCTTAACTGTTTATACAAAAAAGCCTGCTGGGATTCTGAGATATTGAATCTATGAATCAACTTGGAGAGAATTGACTTCTTAACATCATTGAGTCTTCCAACAAATGAACATGTTATTTCTTCCCATTTGTTTAGATTTCCTTTAATTTCTCTCAGCAATCTTTTAAAGTAGAAGTCTTGCATATCCCTTTCAAATTTGTCTTAAATATTTGACATTATTGGTTTATCATAGTATGTTTAAAAAATTCAATATAAAATGTTTCATTGCTAACATAGAACAACAATTCAATTTTGTATCTAGCTGTTGTATTATGCAGCTTTGCCATACTCACCTTCTAGCAGTAGGTTTTTTGGGGCATATTTCATCAGATTTTTCTATATAGATAATCTCATCATTTAAAAAATATAGTTTGAATTCTTCCTTTATCACTTGAATGTCAATTTTTTTCTTGCCTTATTAATCTAAGTGGAATCTCTGGTATATTGTTGGATGAAATAATTGGAGTGGTCATCCTTGTCTTGTTCCTTATATTAAAAAAAATTCAATCTTTTTTTATTATGCGTGTTAACTGTAGGTTTTTTTTTATTCTTTTTATCAGAATGAGTCTGTTATATTCATGAGGTTTTTATTGTTGTTGTTTTTGAACTAAGAATGGGTATTGGACTGTTATTATTTGTTTGCTACTATAATGATGTGCATTGTGTTTTGACTGGCAAACCAGCTTTGCAATATTAGCATAAATCTCATTTAGTCATGATGTATTATTCATTTTATATATTATTATAATTAATTCATTAAAATTTTGCTTGGGAATTGGATGTGGTTGCATACACTTATAATCCCAGCTAGTCTGAGGTAGGAGGGTCACAAGTTCAAGCCTAGGCTGGGTAACTCAGTGAGATCCTGTATGAAAATAAAAAGGACTGAGGATGTGGCATTAGCCTAGCCACCTTAGAACATTAGCTTAGCATTTGTAAAGCCCTGGGTTCTATCCTTTTTACAACCACCCACCCCCTCACAATTTTGTATAGGATTTTGCACCTGTGTTCATGAGGGGTATCCCAAACTCTTGTAATGTCATTGTCTGGCTTTGATAGCAGGTTAATGCAGGCCTCAGAATAAGTTAGGAAGTATTTCCTCCTATTCAGTTTTCTTGTAGAATTTGTATATTATTATTTTTTTCTACATGTTTGTAGGAATTTTCCAGTGAAGCTATCTGGATCTGAAAAACAAATTAAGATAAGATTTTCAAGCTACAAATTTTTTAAAATATAAACCTGTGACTATTCAATTCAGGTTTTCATTGTAGGTGAGTTTGGTGGTATCTTTCTAGAAATTTTGTTCTCTTCATTTAGGTTGATGAATTTTTTGGCATATATCCTTTTCAATACTCTACAAACTATGGTGATATCTTTTCTTTCCTGATTTTAGTAATATGTATATTGTCTCTTTTTTTTTCTCATTAGCCCAACTGGAGGTTTCCACTTTTTTTCTGTCTTCTCAAAGAATAAGTGGTTGGTTTTTGTATTTTGTTCATTTGTTTTTTTGTTTTTTTTTTTTTTTGAAGGGGGAGGCTTGGGATCAAGACAGGACCTTACATATGGTAAGCACACTCTGTACTATTGAGTTATACCCCAGCCCAAGAACCAGCATTTAATTAGTTTATTTTTCTCTATTGTTTTCTGTTGTTTATTTATTGATCTTTCTGCTCTTTAAATCATTACTTCTCTTCCCCATTTGCCCTCTACATGTGATTTAATTATTTCTCTTGCCATATTTTAAATTTTTATACATAAAATGTGGTTCTTTGAAGATTGTGATTTAAATTGTTTCCTCCATGAGACATAACAATATTGAGGCACAGAGAAGTGTGGTGTAGCTCAGTGGTAGAGTGCTTTCTTCACACACATGAGGCACTAGGTTTGATCCTTCCCACCACATAAAAATAAAAAAAATTAAGGTTAAAAGTAAATAAATAAGGATTAAATAAAAGAGGAACTAGGAGAAACTAATGTCTGAGGTACCTTACTTTGTTGAAATCTGTGGAAAATTTTCGGAGAGAAAATTCTAAGTGTTAATTTTGTTGTCACTTTCTTTTGCTTTTTTTGCAGTGACATGGATTGAACTCAGGGATGCTCTGCCACTGAACTACATCCCCAGCCCTTTTTATTTTGGGGCAGGGTCTCAGTTGCAGAAGTTGACCTTGAACTTATGATTCTACTGCCTCTGTTTCCTGAGCAGCTGGAATTATAGGCTTGCACCTGTGTGCCCAGTTTTCTGTTTTTTTTTTTTTTTTTAGATGGACACAATACCTTTAATTTATTTATTTTTATGTGGAGCTTAGGATCTACCTGAGAAGAACATGACTCTCTGAAGACTGGAAGGTAAATAAAATTTGTGATTTCAAAGTGGTTTCCTGGAATTATTGAAAATTGTAATTAAACCACATCTAATTCAAAGGTGGCATAGAACATTTGAAAGGAATCCTCTTTTATGATTCTTTGCTCCAGAATATGATGTCAATTAGATACTGCCTTTGCCTTATTGAGAAACTTGCATCCCCATGCAACTTTATATCTGGCAAGGGTGACAATGACGTAGTTCAGTGGTAGACTAGCTTTTTTTTCAACATGTAGTAATATAAATAAATAGGCCCAACATGTTGACCCCAGCTTTATTTTCCAAGAAAATTCTGGCTGAACTGGACAGGATATGTTACATTCCTTAACAAACTGTTATCTGTTGAAGAAATGCAGTTTAAAAATAATGTTTATAAGACCAACTTAAGTTACCCTGAAGTGAAGAGTTTTGTGATCCTGCTATAGACCAGATTCTGGAACTCAGAGAAATAAAGATAATTCATAGAAACCATAAAATCTGTGAGAGTTTATGCTTAAGAATTCAATTAGAAATGGTGAATATGAGCCTAATTAACCTAAAGTTTCCATGGCAGAGGATACTTGAGAGGTTGATGTTAGCCTGCTGTCAGTCCATAGTCAAGAACTGTACCTGGTCAGGACTCTTTGAGATCTTGTTATAGATCTTCAAAAAAAAGTGAAGTTCTAGAGAGCCATGCTATTATCTTTTCAGAGAGAACACACATTCTTCTGTCAGAATATCACCCTGTTCTTCCTTCACATCACTTCTAATAAACTCATTGCCTGCCACTCTGATTGATAAGTATTGAAAGTTATGTCTTGATTGAAAAAAAAAGTTTGCATTTGAAGGTATTTGTCTTCATTCTACCTCAATTTTTCAGACTGTCCCAGCACTGTATCATTAAAAGATCCTTGCAGGCTGTAGGGCTATCAGAGACTCCCTGGAGTGTCTTCACTTCATAGTTTATACTGCTCTCTAGATGGTGAGACCCAGGGAATGATATTCACTAGACACTTCAAAAGAATTTAGACATGGTGGAGAGACCCAGGGAATGATATTCACTGGACACTCCAAAAGAAATTAGACATGGTGGCTCTTCAAGCCTTTTGTCAAGCAGTTATGAAACCCACAAGTAGGACAATATAGGAGGTTAGAATGAGGACACATCACACAGGAAAATCTTAAAGGAGGAATTTCAAATCAGATATTGTGATAAGGTGTCTGTACATGGGAAGACAGAGAGCAGAGAAAAACAGTTCTTATTTTTCAAACTGTCAAGTTACACTTGTCTGCTTTTCTCTCATGTGAAATGCTCACAAAGAGAAACTAAAATCTTTAATCTGACATCCAGTTCTTGGAAAAAAATAGAAATACTTCATTTATTTGAAATGTAAAATAGAGAAAAGAAAACAGTTGACAAGACAAAGAGGGAATGCTGGCATTAAATATGTGAACAGAGCCAAGTGCAATGGTGCACATCTGTAATCCCAGTATCTTGGAAGGCTGAAGCATGAGGATCATTAGTTAAATTTTAGTTTCAGCATAGATGAGGTGTTAAGAAACTCAGTGAGAATCATTCTCTAAGTAAAATGAAAAATAGGGCTGGGGATTTGGCACAGGGGTCCAATGAGTGAATATATTTTAGAATGACTTGTTATCCATTGTCAGATAATTAATCCACTCACTATTGACTGGATGCCATTATTCAACCACAAGATACCAACTGGTTTCTATGTGGAAAATAGCTAGTATCTTACAGACAGTGTGGTGAAGATGTTCCTACACATCCTGTCTTACAGGGTCACAGTGTGGGGGATTCTGTGGCAGGGCTGCACCACCTGGAACCCAGTACTATGGGGAATGTTAAGTGTTTTGTTTATGATACTCATGAGATAGATTATAGGGCATACAACAATCAATAATAAAAGTACATGTTGCCTGAGATTGCAGGAAAATTCCCAGAATGAAATTAATAATACAAATAAGATATGTCCTGAGTTGTATTTTCGTATCTTTGACAATACAAACAATAGTGTTTTTCATAAGAAATTCACAGGGAAAAGATTGCAAATCAAGGTTCCTGAGAAAAGCTTAACAATTTACACTAAGTCCCTCATTCTAAAGCCACAACCTGTGCAACATACATTCCCTTTACTAACAGAGCCTTCATTCCCTACACAGGAATTCATGATGAAAATAGGAAACACATAGTTAATACTAATAGCAAATGAGTTGAAGTGCAGAGCCTGCTCTTTAATTAAAAATTATAAAGACATAAGAATTCATAATTTGATGAAGGATCAAAGAAACTCTTTTAAAAAGCAGTTAAATAGGTCATGTGAAAAAAGAAAATTACTTTGGAAAAAGAGAATAATGTAAAATTTTATACAGATATATTTTAGAGTCAGTTCAGAGGAGTGGGCTTTTAAGTAATAGGCTTTCACTGTCTTAAGTGTGTATTATTAGGACTTTAGTTTAGAAGCAAAAAAGCTTACCAATAATTATACATGTGCTTTAAAGTTTAAAGTTAATAGGTCATGATACACGTAGTCAAGTTGAATAGTCTAGTACTTAGTGATTAAAGTGAAAATGTAAAAGCTTAATCATGATTGGCAAAGGTTACTGGAACATATTTTAAACAATGTGTTCAATATATTATGAATTTAATATATGTCAGAAAAGATAGCAACTCTTAAAAATTATATAAATGAAAGAAGTTTTGGGCTTTGATGTAATTTTAACTTCATGAATAAATACCTTTAAAAAAGGTATAAAAATAAAGGCCCCTCTATGGGCATCAGATTCTTCTGAAAGCTGCTTGTAATTTGCAACCTGTCATCCTGTCTCCTCTTCTTTTGCTGAGGCCACGTATCCTTCAGTACCCAATGCCATTCATACTTCAGGACACCTGGCTTCCTGCTAGAGCTGGACCCTGGAAATAATAATTAAATTTTTCTTCATTTAAATTTGAAGTTGACTCTGTTGATGAATTATAGAAAAAAAAAAAAAAAATATATATATATATATATATATATATATATATATATATATATATATATATATATATATAAATAATGCCTGTGATTTGTGCTAATATTCTCATAGTACCCCATACCAAAGAAAAAACAGACATCACAATTCTATTATTATGCTCAAGGCAAAATTGCAAGTAATTTATTTTTTAATTCCTTATTCTCTAGGTTCTGGAATACTGAGAGATCTAGAGACTTGGCACCATTCACCTCTTGTTTATTTTATTAAACTAGAAACATTAAAACTTTATTTTTGCCCCATTTTTTTGTAGGGGATTAAGGGCAATCCTGCCTCAGGGAATACCTTATGAGCTAAAGTCTCAAGCTCTTTTCTCATAAGGCCAGAGAACAGAAATATTAAATAAAATTTTAAAGTAATTGTGATATTTAATTTTTATATAATTGCAGTTCTGTCTTGGCTAGATCTAAATATTGGGAGTAAACCATGAAATAATTTTATTCTGAGGCATTAATGAAATTCACAGCAAAATAATAATAGTAATAATAATAATAATAATAATAATAATAATAATAATAATAAATATTCCTAGGCTGTGGAGCATTCCTGTAATATTGTAACATCAGTTACTTGAAAAAGCCATCACAGGAGAATTTGAGACCCTTCCCCAGGACACTGTCTATGTTTCTATCCATCCATCAATCCATTCATCTGTGGTCCTGGGACTCTGTAGAGAATAATACCCATGGGTCTCCAGTATTTCTTTTTCTACTGGCAATTGAACTCAGGGGCACATGACCACTGAGACCACATTCACACTCCTATTTCTATTTTATTTAAACACATCATCTCAGTGAGGTTCTTAGTGCCTTGCCATTGCTGAGGCTGGCTTTGAACTCACTGTCCTCCTGCCTCAGCCCCTCCAGTTGCTTGGATTATAGGCATGTACCCCTGCATGTGGTAGATCCCCAGTGTTTGAGCAAGAAAAACAGAGCAGACAAAAACCTGTCTTTGTGTCCTTATTAAATTCTGATCTGGATGAAATTTACTATTACTCAAACAGTAGGCCTGCTGAATTAGACAGGCAGTCAGTGTAGATAGGTAAATCGAGTCAGGCTGAATCTAGGAAGCCAATTTTGAGTGAATCTGGGAAGTTGGAGACTGTCCTCTGAGGGATAATATCAAGAATATTATCCTGCTCCAACCTGTTGCCAAGGTAAACTGACCCAGGAATTTCCCCTCTCAACAGAGAGCCCTAAGATTGTTAATATGTCCTTGTACTCCATTCTGCCCTTCCCCCTAAGACCCACCTATTTTGCAACCTTAGGATATTCCACCAAACATTTTGGGCCTAGACCTGTCCTCAGGAAGGAGAAAGATATGGGGGGAAAGGCAGGAGAACAAAGGAAACCTAGGACATATAAAGAAGGCAGAACTCCTTGCTTCTTGGGATACCCTGATACCAGTTATGCCCCCCTTCTCCCTTCTGGGAGAAGTCCATGTTACCCTTTCTAAATAATCCCTGCTTTGTATGCTTGCCTCAACATGCTTCTCTAATGTTCAAACTTCAACATGTGGAAAAGTAAGACTTGTCACCAGTAACCAATGGTGTCACTACCAGGCTCAATTTTGCAGGAAGTTCCTGAAGCCCTTTCCAATCTGTCTCTTGGGTGAGAACTGTCCAATCAAGACACAGCCAGTGATGAGGGGACGGACCTCCACAGTCTTCTATTCCTTTTGTTTTTGGAGCCTGCCATTCATTGAATCCATTTCTCTGCTTCCAGTTTTCTGTGCTACACTGGAGCTGAGAAAAATATAAGGGGATCACTAAGCATCCTGAAATCCAGAAAATGGTAAGTGTGTGTTCTTATTTTAAGACTGGGTTGGGAGGCTGTTTGAAACCACTGGGATTGGCAATGTTGGCTGGAAACTTCTCATAATTGTCTCCAGAGTCTGGTGGATAGAGGTTCTCTCCTTGGCAGCTTAGCCTTTAGTTTTCCCTGACTAGTATAGTGGAGCTTAGATCAGTATTTTAGACCTCAAGTCTTTTGTTCCATAATTGTATGGGGTTTTCAGGGCCTTCCTGAATTCCTATGTGGGCATCTGTGTGCCATTAGCTAAGCATGTCCCCAGAATGTGTGGTGAAGACTGGGATAATCATCAGCAGAGGACCCCAACCTCATTAGTTGTGTTCCTGTGTAGGAGAAGCTGTGGCTTTTTTAGGGACCCCTGTTATTGTTCCTCCGAAGTTTTTATTTTTGTTGTTTATATGTTTGTTTATTTTAGACCATGAATTATTCCCATGGGTGTTTATCTACTGACCCACATTCTCAACCTTTTTCTATATATTTATAGAGACAAAGTCTCACTGAGTTTCTTAAAACCACACTAAATTGCTCAAACTGGTTTTGAACTCAACATCCTCATCCCTCCTGAGCTTTCTAAATGTAGACTAAGAAGTATCTCAAATCCTGAATGGTTATCTGATAGTTTAGCTATTTATTGGTCTGAGATTAAATCCCAAATTTCCAGCTCCCTTCACATTCTCAAAGGCAGGGATCTTGCTCAACTTGATTGAGAAAAAATAAAATAAAATAGATACTAAAATTACAAGGCAGCTGTATCATGGATATCTTATTTAACCACACCTGAAGGTTAAGGGATAAATATGTTAATGAGCACCATTATAGCTTATTCAAATTAAAAAAAAAAAACACTTGAGACTCATTTATGGGAATACCTTCAACCAAATTCTTTTTCCTTGGGGTGAACCCAGTTGGAAGTCACTGGAAGGAGGATGGGATTCATTAAGGACAAACTTGAGCCTATTTTTTAATAAAAATGCCTTTTTCAATACTCATTTTAAATAGATATTAACCAAAGCACTGCCAAAAACCATATTAAACTTCAAAACTGACACACAACGAAATGGGTTCTTCTGCTTACGTGCCCTCTCCCGCATTTTGGGAGTTGTATTTTTTCTTGCTAAAATAAATCATATTCTTTTTAATATTACCTTCACTGAGTGTTCAGAGATTTTATTCTTCAGAACTTGTGAGACAAAATCCCAGAGAAAATTGGTTAAATGGGAAATTTAGTTTCATCTCAAACTTCAGTTTCAACATATTTATGTTTTCCCATGTTTTTTTTAAAGGCATGCTTTATTTGTATTTTTTTCTCCAAGAACTGGATGGCAGTTTTAAAAGATTTTGCTTTATCCTTGTGAGACTTTCACATAAGAAAAAAGCAGGAAAAAATTAGATGACATTAAAAATAATGACTTTTTTCTTAATAAAATAATATAGTCAATGTGTCCCAGTCGCCAGGGACAAAATTGCGACATATGCAGTCAAAGAGAGAAATAAAAAATGTCCAAATGCTTCTGCCCCTTTTAATGCTTTATTCACACAAATTGCTCAATGCAATTATACTCTATTGGTTCTTACTCAAGAAAATAAGTATCCTGAATGCTTGGCACTTTAATAGTGATAATCCATTCTTAGCAAAAAAAATAAAGGTTGATTAATTTACTGCTTAGAAGTCTAGATTAATTTTAGACACTGCAAAAGTAACTTAAACAAGACAGGCTAGTGACAGACATTCCCTCTGTGTACTAAGTTTAAATGTCAGAACAAAATTCTTAAGCCTTAGCCTTTTACTCTAGCAGATGCACACTCACTCAGGCCATGGTGACCAGGTCCAGAACCAAGGCAGGCTTGGAGTGGACAACAGGTTGAGGAGAGAACCTATGGAGAAGTTGTGGCTTTCACCAAAATTCAGATGAAGTGGTAGAGTTTGAGAGATGAGAAAATCATGCAGAGGATCAGAAGAACAAAGACAAGTGATGGGATGTCAGGTCCTCATCAGGCTCTTCAGCTTGAGTGCATGCTAGTTTTTGCTGGCTAAATCCCTGCTCATTAGCTCTATTATTTATGCTAAATTTGGAGGCTTTTAAACTCTTTTTCAATTGTTATTAGCTCTCATGGGATTTCTTCATGACATCATTTACCCTGGGGTCAGAAACCTGGTCTAGTAGTCTCCACTTTGATTTTCTTGTCTCTCTCTCTTATCAGGCAAGTATAGTCTGCCAGATATTTCCCTCTGTTTATCAAGTTAAGGGGAAGTAACTTTTTTTAGGCCACACTGGAGGACTCTGTGTGTGTGCCTGGTGCCACTTCATGTTTCAAACTGGAGTTTTTAAAATGGAGTTGTTTAAGCTCAGGACTAAGGCCATCCTCAGAGTCCCAATTAAAGACTTTTAAAAAATGTAATGGGACTTTAATTGAGGTTTTTCCCTTAATATGTGTAAGACCATTTTATTAAAATGACCTGTAGAAGCATTCTAAACATTTCCAGGAAACATCTTTGTTCTAGTGTGGAGGAAAATAAAGATGGGACTGAACTTGATTTAAACGATAAGGAAGTTTAATCACAAATGCTAGCGTACATAGTAAATCTGAACATCAAAGGCCATGTGAGAAATCTGGTACATTTGAAAAAAATTAGTTATCAATGGACTATTATTTTACTTATTGATATGTGGATCTGAGAATCCAACCCAGTGCCTCACCCAAGCTAGGCAAGCATTATGTTACTGAGCTGAAACTCCAGACATAATCTGATACATTTTTAATAACCCGTTATACATAGACATTAACCAGTAGCCTTAATACATTTTCAATATCTGTTTGGATTGAATTAATAACCCAGAAAACAGTGAAGGAAAGAATCTAATTTTATCTCCAACTGTGGTTTCAGATATCTCAGTGTCTGAATTAAGATTTCCCCTTTGAAGAACTTAACTGTGTGTTGTGTTCTCATTCCAACCTCCCATATTTGCCAGTCCTTAGTTTTAGAACAGTCTGACAAAAGGGGTCCACAGATATCAATGTCTCTTAGCCTATTTGGAAAATATCATTATCTGAGTCTTATCTTCTAGAGATCAGTTTGAACTATTAGTTTGTAGCATCTAAGGGTAGTAGTTGGATGCTGTGAAGCTGGAAGAATTCTTTTGATATTCCTTTTACCTAAAGGGTGTTTTTTGGAGGGATGCATACCAGGAATAAAACTCAGAGGCACTCCACGACTTAGGCTAATTCCCAGCCCTATTTTACATTTTCTTTGGAAAGAGTTGCTTAGTGCCTTACCATTGCTGAGGCTGCTTTGAACTCTCCATTCTCTGCATCAAACTACCAAGCCCCTGGGTTTAGAGGCATTTCCCACCATGCCTGACTGGCATTTCATTTTTTTATTAGATACTGTGAATAAAGCTACAATAAAAATGGAATTGCAGTTATTTATTTGAGAAATGTTTTCCAATTCATTTAGATGTATTCCCAGAAATATTATTACTGGATTTTATGGCACTTTTTAGCCAGATTTATTATTATTATTTTATTTATCTATTTAGTCACTATAGATTAACTCATGGGCACTTTTTCACTGTGCTGTACACAAACCTGTACCCCTTTTTTGAGACAGCATTTCACTCATTTGGTTACAACCTTGCCAAACCTTGGTCTTGAACTTGAGATTCTCCCTTATTATACTCCTGAGCCACTGGAGCATAGGCATGTGCAGCCTTGCTTTGCTACCCAAAATAATTATTAGTGGATTACATGTCATTTTTATGTTGAGCTTGGAAGAAACTTAACACTTTTTAAAAAATATATATTTATTAAATTTAAATTTTCACTAATATTTTTACATGTATATGTACACTGGCATAATTGTAATCTTTCAGAAATTGTTCACCTTAGTTGGTTTGGCACTGAGAGATAAACCCTGGTGTCCTAACCACAGAGCACATTTCCAGTCCTTTTTATGTTTTAATTTGAGACAATGTGGAAAAAACAGGAACCACTTCAATGAAACTAAAATTGTGTCTGATCCCAAAAAAGCAATTTTTTCAAACTATAGCATTTATTTTATTTTGAATGTACCTACTCTTTTCACCTATTTTCCTGGTTTCACCAGCATGGATGAACATATCTGTAGCCTTATGCTATCATATAACTACATATTATCAGGATCAGAAACACAGTATTTTATATAGGCTTTGCTACTGTTTGAGGAGTATCATACATTTTAAATAAACACTTTACACAAAAATAATAGCAATTTATATAGTTTCTCTAATTCAAGAGAAATTTTTTCTTGTCCTCATCAATTGTGTGTATTTTTTTTTTTTTTTTTTGGCATCAGATGTTAGCTTGCATCTTTTTAATTTGTTAAGATGTTAAGAGGTTTTAATTTTTTACATTTCTACTACCATAAGTGTCATTTTTTAATTAAATATTCTTAAGTTTTATGTGAGCCCATGAGTCTCACACTTCTCTTTATACCTTTTCTTAAAATTATGTTATTATTTAGTTATGGCTGGACATAATACCCATATGTTATTTATTTATTGTTATGTGGTGTTGAGGACAGAACCAAGGACCTCACATTTGCCAGGTGAGTGATCTGCTCCTGATCCAGAAATCCAGCCCATCTTTGTAACAATTAATGAAAAAAAGTTTTTTTCTTAATGTTGCCCAATTTATACTTTTTTAACATATTTATGTAACTTTCTGAAAATAAATAACTGCTCTGTTTTGTGGTTCTTGAGATTTAAAACAAAGTTGCCATTACACTCATCAACATCCGCAGGCACTTTTAAAAAATCTTATATAGAGACAGGTTGTGGGCAAGTGGCCCAGCTAACCTTGAAATTTTAACCTTTCTGTCATAGTCTTCCAAATAGATGGCATTAGAGGTAAGTACTATGACATTTTCAATATAAATCCATTTTTATTCATGCTGGGCATTGAATGCAGGGGCAACTGATAAATGATTCACATTCCCAGGATCATTTTATATATTATGTAGTGACAGGGTCTCACTGAGATTTTTAGTGACTCTTTTTATTGTGACTGGCATTGAACTCACAATCCTCCTGCCTCAGTCTTCAGAGTTTTGGAATTGCAGGCTTGTGCCACCACACCTAGGATAAGGTCCTTGTTGTAGTAACTTTTGACAGATATATATGGGCTATTGAATCTAGGGGTGGCATACACTTAAGCCACAGCCATATACCCAGGCAATTCAATATTTTATTTTGAGGCAGAAACTTTGTCATGGTGCTCATGGCCTTCCTATGTTGACAAGGCTTTCTTTGAACTTTTGGTTCTTCAGCCTCTACCTCCCAAGTCATAGAGATTATTTGTATAATACCATCCACAGCTCTATTTTATTTTTATATTGAAGTATATAATACTTCTAAAAATGAGTTTCTTCTGGTTTTAAGAAAGCATATAATATAGTTTCCCCCCCAAATAATTTCTTGTCCCAATGATTTTTTTGGAAAGAATGCCATATTTCTATTTCTGCAAAACACTTCAAACTTTCTCCAAATTTTAAGTTTCTTGTTGTTTGTTTTGTTTTGTTTCATTTTCTTTTTCTTAATAAATGTTCTGTGTTACTTACACACATCTATTTATTCATATTATTATAAGGTATGCAATTATTTCTATAAGTTCATGGGATTTCTCCATGACATTATTTACCCTGGGATCAGAAAATTCTGGTCTTGTGGTCTCCACTCTGATTTTCTTGTCTCTCTCTCTATCATCGGGAAAGTATAGCCTAGCAGATATTTCCCTCTGTTTATCAAGTTAAGGGGAAGTAACTATTATTTAGGCCATACTGGAGGACTGTATTGGTGTGCATGGTGCCACTGCATGTTTCAAACTGGAATTTTTAAAATGGAGTTGTTTAAGCTCAGGCCTAACATTCTCACAGTCCCAATTAAAGACTTTTAAAAATGTAACAGGACCTTAGTTGATGTTTTCCCCTCCATATATGTAAGACCACTTTATTAAAATGACGTGTAGAAGCATTCCAAACATATCCAGGAAACATGTTATTTTCCTAGTGGAGGAAAATAAAGATGGGGCTGGACTTGATTTAAATTATAAGGAAGTTTAATCACAAAGACTAGAGTACATAGTGAATCTGAACATCAAAAGCCATGTGAGAAACCTGGTACAATTACAAAAAAATAGTTATCAATGGACGTTTATTTTACTTATTGATATGTGGATCTGAGGATCCAACCCAGTGCCTCACCCATGCGAGGCAAGCATTCTGTTACTCCAGCCGTAATGTGATACATTTTTAATAATCTGTTTTATATAGACATTAACCAGTAGCCTTAACACTTTTTCAATATCTGTTTGGATTGAATTAATAACCCAGAAATCAGTGAAGGAAAGAATCTAATTTTATCTCCAACTGTGGTTTCAGATATCTCAGTGTCTGAATTAAGATTTCCACTTTGAAGAACTTAACTCTGTGTTGTGTTCTCATTCCAATCTCCCACATTTGCCCAGTCCTTGGTTTTACAACAGTCTGACATAAGGTGTCCACAGATATCAATGACTCTTAGCCTATTTAGAAAATATCATTATCTGAGTCTTGTCTTCTATAGATCATTTTGAACTATAAGTGTGTAGCATCTAAGGGGAGTAGTTGGATGCTGTGAAGCTGGAAGAAATCTTTTGATATTCCTTTCATCTAAAAGGATGTTTTTTGGGAGGTGCAAACCAGGAATTAAACTCAGAGGCACTCCACAACTTAGGCTCATCCCCTGCCCTATTTTACCTTTTTTTTTTTTTTTGGAAAGAGTTGCTTAGTGCCTTACCATTGCTGAGGCTGCTTTGAATTCTCCATCCTCTGCCTCAAACTCCCAAGCCCCTGGGATTAGAGGCATTTCCCACCATGCCTGACTGGCATTTCATTTTTATATTAGATACTGTGAATAAAGCTACAATAAAAATGGAATTGCAGTTATTTATTTGAGAAATGTTTTCCAATTCATTTAGATGTATTCCCAGAAATATTATTACTGGATTTTATGGCACTTTTTAGCCAGATTTATTATTATTATTTTATTTATCTATTTAGTCACTATAGATTAACTCATGGGCACTTTTTCACTGTGCTGTACACAAACCTGTACCCCTTTTTTGAGACAGCATTTCACTCATTTGGTTACAACCTTGCCAAACCTTGGTCTTGAACTTGAGATTCTCCCTTATTATACTCCTGAGCCACTGGAGCATAGGCATGTGCAGCCTTGCTTTGCTACCCAAAATAATTATTAGTGGATTACATGTCATTTTTATGTTGAGCTTGGAAGAAACTTAACACTTTTTAAAAAATATATATTTATTAAATTTAAATTTTCACTAATATTTTTACATGTATATGTACACTGGCATAATTGTAATCTTTCAGAAATTGTTCACCTTAGTTGGTTTGGCACTGAGAGATAAACCCTGGTGTCCTAACCACAGAGCACATTTCCAGTCCTTTTTATGTTTTAATTTGAGACAATGTGGAAAAAACAGGAACCACTTCAATGAAACTAAAATTGTGTCTGATCCCAAAAAAGCAATTTTTTCAAACTATAGCATTTATTTTATTTTGAATGTACCTACTCTTTTCACCTATTTTCCTGGTTTCACCAGCATGGATGAACATATCTGTAGCCTTATGCTATCATATAACTACATATTATCAGGATCAGAAACACAGTATTTTATATAGGCTTTGCTACTGTTTGAGGAGTATCATACATTTTAAATAAACACTTTACACAAAAATAATAGCAATTTATATAGTTTCTCTAATTCAAGAGAAATTTTTTCTTGTCCTCATCAATTGTGTGTATTTTTTTTTTTTTTTTTTGGCATCAGATGTTAGCTTGCATCTTTTTAATTTGTTAAGATGTTAAGAGGTTTTAATTTTTTACATTTCTACTACCATAAGTGTCATTTTTTAATTAAATATTCTTAAGTTTTATGTGAGCCCATGAGTCTCACACTTCTCTTTATACCTTTTCTTAAAATTATGTTATTATTTAGTTATGGCTGGACATAATACCCATATGTTATTTATTTATTGTTATGTGGTGTTGAGGACAGAACCAAGGACCTCACATTTGCCAGGTGAGTGATCTGCTCCTGATCCAGAAATCCAGCCCATCTTTGTAACAATTAATGAAAAAAAGTTTTTTTCTTAATGTTGCCCAATTTATACTTTTTTAACATATTTATGTAACTTTCTGAAAATAAATAACTGCTCTGTTTTGTGGTTCTTGAGATTTAAAACAAAGTTGCCATTACACTCATCAACATCCGCAGGCACTTTTAAAAAATCTTATATAGAGACAGGTTGTGGGCAAGTGGCCCAGCTAACCTTGAAATTTTAACCTTTCTGTCATAGTCTTCCAAATAGATGGCATTAGAGGTAAGTACTATGACATTTTCAATATAAATCCATTTTTATTCATGCTGGGCATTGAATGCAGGGGCAACTGATAAATGATTCACATTCCCAGGATCATTTTATATATTATGTAGTGACAGGGTCTCACTGAGATTTTTAGTGACTCTTTTTATTGTGACTGGCATTGAACTCACAATCCTCCTGCCTCAGTCTTCAGAGTTTTGGAATTGCAGGCTTGTGCCACCACACCTAGGATAAGGTCCTTGTTGTAGTAACTTTTGACAGATATATATGGGCTATTGAATCTAGGGGTGGCATACACTTAAGCCACAGCCATATACCCAGGCAATTCAATATTTTATTTTGAGGCAGAAACTTTGTCATGGTGCTCATGGCCTTCCTATGTTGACAAGGCTTTCTTTGAACTTTTGGTTCTTCAGCCTCTACCTCCCAAGTCATAGAGATTATTTGTATAATACCATCCACAGCTCTATTTTATTTTTATATTGAAGTATATAATACTTCTAAAAATGAGTTTCTTCTGGTTTTAAGAAAGCATATAATATAGTTTCCCCCCCAAATAATTTCTTGTCCCAATGATTTTTTTGGAAAGAATGCCATATTTCTATTTCTGCAAAACACTTCAAACTTTCTCCAAATTTTAAGTTTCTTGTTGTTTGTTTTGTTTTGTTTCATTTTCTTTTTCTTAATAAATGTTCTGTGTTACTTACACACATCTATTTATTCATATTATTATAAGGTATGCAATTATTTCTATAAGTTCATGGGATTTCTCCATGACATTATTTACCCTGGGATCAGAAAATTCTGGTCTTGTGGTCTCCACTCTGATTTTCTTGTCTCTCTCTCTATCATCGGGAAAGTATAGCCTAGCAGATATTTCCCTCTGTTTATCAAGTTAAGGGGAAGTAACTATTATTTAGGCCATACTGGAGGACTGTATTGGTGTGCATGGTGCCACTGCATGTTTCAAACTGGAATTTTTAAAATGGAGTTGTTTAAGCTCAGGCCTAACATTCTCACAGTCCCAATTAAAGACTTTTAAAAATGTAACAGGACCTTAGTTGATGTTTTCCCCTCCATATATGTAAGACCACTTTATTAAAATGACGTGTAGAAGCATTCCAAACATATCCAGGAAACATGTTATTTTCCTAGTGGAGGAAAATAAAGATGGGGCTGGACTTGATTTAAATTATAAGGAAGTTTAATCACAAAGACTAGAGTACATAGTGAATCTGAACATCAAAAGCCATGTGAGAAACCTGGTACAATTACAAAAAAATAGTTATCAATGGACGTTTATTTTACTTATTGATATGTGGATCTGAGGATCCAACCCAGTGCCTCACCCATGCGAGGCAAGCATTCTGTTACTCCAGCCGTAATGTGATACATTTTTAATAATCTGTTTTATATAGACATTAACCAGTAGCCTTAACACTTTTTCAATATCTGTTTGGATTGAATTAATAACCCAGAAATCAGTGAAGGAAAGAATCTAATTTTATCTCCAACTGTGGTTTCAGATATCTCAGTGTCTGAATTAAGATTTCCACTTTGAAGAACTTAACTCTGTGTTGTGTTCTCATTCCAATCTCCCACATTTGCCCAGTCCTTGGTTTTACAACAGTCTGACATAAGGTGTCCACAGATATCAATGACTCTTAGCCTATTTAGAAAATATCATTATCTGAGTCTTGTCTTCTATAGATCATTTTGAACTATAAGTGTGTAGCATCTAAGGGGAGTAGTTGGATGCTGTGAAGCTGGAAGAAATCTTTTGATATTCCTTTCATCTAAAAGGATGTTTTTTGGGAGGTGCAAACCAGGAATTAAACTCAGAGGCACTCCACAACTTAGGCTCATCCCCTGCCCTATTTTACCTTTTTTTTTTTTTTTGGAAAGAGTTGCTTAGTGCCTTACCATTGCTGAGGCTGCTTTGAATTCTCCATCCTCTGCCTCAAACTCCCAAGCCCCTGGGATTAGAGGCATTTCCCACCATGCCTGACTGGCATTTCATTTTTATATTAGATACTGTGAATAAAGCTACAATAAAAATGGAATTGCAGTTATTTATTTGAGAAATGTTTTCCAATTCATTTAGATGTATGCCCAGAAATATTATTACTGGATTGTATGGCACTTTTTAGCCAGATTTATTATTATTATTTTTATTTATTGAGTCACTATAGATTAACCCATGGGCACCTTTTCACTGTGCTATACACCAACCTGTACCCTTTGTTGAGACAGCATTTCACTCATTTGGTTACAACCTTGCCAAATTGATGAGACTGGTCTTGAACTTGAGATTCTTTCTTCTTATACTCCTGAGCCACTCGAGCATAGGCATGTGCAGCCTTGCTTTACTACCCAAAATTATTATTAGTGGATTATATGTCATTTTTATGTTGAATTTTGGAAGAACCTTAACACTTTTTTTCAAAAAATATATTTATTAATTTTTAAATTTTCACTAATATTTTTGCATGTATATGTACACTGGCATAATTGTAATCTTTCAGAAATTGTTCACCTTAGTTGGTTTGGCACTGGGAGATAAACCCAGGAGTGCTAACCATAGAGCCACATCACCAGTCCTTTTTATGTTTTATTTTGAGACAATGTGGAGAAAACAGGAGCCACTTCAATGAAACTAAAATTGTGTCTGATCCCAACAAAGCAATTTTTTTCAAACTATAGCATTTGTTTTATTTTGAATGTACCTACTCTTTTCACCTATTTTTCTGGTTTCACCAGCATGGATGAACCTATCTGTAGCCTTATGCTATCATATAACTACATATTATCAGGATCAGAAACACAGTATTTTATATAGGCTTTGCTACTGTTTGAGGAGTATCATATATATTAAATAAACACTTTCCACAAAATAATAGCAATTTATATAGTTTCTCTAATTCAAGAGAAATTGTTTCTTGTCCTCATCGATATTGTGTAATTTTTTTGGCATTAGATGTTAGCTTGCATCTTTTTAATTTGTTAAGATGTTATGAGGTTTTGATTTTTGAACATTTCTCCTACCATAAGTGTCATTTTTTTATTAAATATTCTTAACTTTTATGTGAGCTCATGAGTTCTCCCCCTTCTCTTTATACCTTTTCTTAAAATTATGTTATTATTAAGTTGTGGCTGGACATAATACCCTTATGTTGTTTATTTATTATTATGTGGTGTTGAGGATGGAGCCAAGGGCCTCACATGTGCCAGGTGAGTGATCTCCTCCTGATCCAGAACTCCAGCCCATCTTTGTACCACTTAATGAAAAAAAGTTTTTTTCTTAATGTTGCCCAGTTTATAGTTTTTTTAAAAACATATTTATGTAACATTCTGAAAATAAATAACTGCTCTGTTTTGTGGTTCTTGAGATTTAAATCAAAGTTGCCATTACACTCATGAACATCCCCAGGCATTTTTTAAAAAAAATCTTATATAGAGACAAGTTTTTGGCAAGTGGCCAAGCTAACCTTGAAATTTTAATCTTTATGCCTTAGTCTTCCAAACAGATGGCATTAGAGGCAAGTATTATGACATTAGCAATATAAATCCTTTTTTTCATGCTGGGCATTGAATGCAGGGGAAACTGACAAATGAGTCACATTCCCAGGATTATTTTATATATTATGTAGTGACAGGGCCTCACTGAGCATTTTAGTGGCTCTTTTTATTGTGGCTGGCATTGAACTCACAATCCTCCTGCCTCAGTCTCCAGCGTTTTGGAATTGCAGGCATGTGCCACCAAACCTAGCATAAATTCCTTGTTATAGTAACTTTTGACAGATACATATGGGTTATTGAATCTAAGGGTGATATACCCTTAAGCCACAGCCATATACCCAGGCCATTCAATATTTTATTTTGAGGCAGAAACTTCGTCATGGTGTTCATGGCCTTCCTATGTTGACAAGGCTTTCTTTGAACTTTTGGTTCTTCAGCCTCTACCTCCCAAGTCATTGAGGTTATTTGTGTAATACCATCCACAGCTGTATTTTATTTTTATATTGAAATGTATAATAATTCTGAAAATGAGTTTCTTCTGGTATTAATAAAGCATATAATATATGGGGCTGGGTATGTGGCTCAAGCGGTAGCACGCTAGCCTTGCATGCGTGCGGCCCAGGTTCGATCCTCAGCACCACACACAAACAAAGATGTTGTGTCTGCCGAAAACTAAAAAATAAATATTAAAAAAATTCTCTCTCCCTCTCTCTCTCTCACTCTCTCTTTAAAAAAGAAAGAAAGCATATAATATAGTTTTCCCCAAAAATAATTTCTTGTCCCAATGATTTTTTGGGAAATAATGTCATATTTCTATATCTGCAAAACACTTCACACTTTCTCTAAATTTCAAATTATTGTTGTTTGTTTTGTTTTGTTTCATTTTCTTTTTCACAATACAGGATATATGTTATTTACACACATCTGTTTATTCATATTATTATAAGGTATGTACTTATTTCTATAAGTTCATATTGTGCAAACATGTGTGGTAAAATTCATCTGTTGTTCAGTGATATAATTCAAATAAATATAATATGTACTCTGAACATTTTGCAATACATAATTCTAGATGTCAGTATTCACTATGACATATAAAAATAAATAAGATAAATTTTTTAAAACAAAGTTAAAAAAGTTTAGAGTTTATTTATTGTAATATATACCTATTATTAAGTGAGGCATATTTGGTTCAGGTACATATATATTACTATTATATACAATTAATATTTTATTGCTACATCTCAAATAAATCATATCTCTTTCAATTTAATTTGTCTTATGGAAGCACCCATACATGACACTCTATGCAGATGGACATTTTTTTGTGGTGTGAAAATTTTGTTTTTGCTTGTGTGTTCTGCCCTTTACTCTCCTTTTTATGAAATTGTCATTTCAAAATTATTCATTTTCCTGAATTTTTGACCTTTTATTATAACTAGTGAAGTCTGTAGATTTTCTTTTTATTCTCAGCTTTACGTGCATCTTATTATATAAAGTTTTAATGTTCTGAAATTGACCTCTAATGTTTTGTAAAATTTATTTCAAATTCTGAGCACTCTGGACTATTGATGTCTGAAAGAAAAAAAATCTCAAAATTATTCATTCAAAAAGCAGGAAATGGATGGATCATAATGTAAGACTGGTGGATGCTAAGTATGTAGGTGACATTATTTTTTTAAAAGTATTGGTGGAGGGGCTGGGCTCAGCTCCAGATTTCTGGACATTAGCGCATAAGAGGCCCTGTGTTTGATCATCAGCACCACATAAAAATAAATAAATAAAATAAAGATATTGTGTTTAACTATAACTGAAAATAAACACATAAAAAATTGTGGAATATATGGGGGTAGGGAGAAAAAGATCAATGAAAAAAAAAACTTGAGCAGCAGAAGTGTTCAGATGCAACAAGTCTACAATGGCATCATGAGGTTAGAGGGGTAGTGTTCTTGGAAACAGAAATAAAATTTGGGAAGAAAGAAAAAGGTAACTGATGCACTATTCCCAAGTGAGAGAGCCAGTTGAGTGGGTTCTGTTTTTAACTCTTCCCATCTATATGTGGAATTGACAGTTCATGAGGTATGCCTCAGTATGTAGCCAAACACCATATCTAAGTACCTTTACACTTTTTCAAGGCTACAAGCTCTCTTTTACAATTGCAGTCACATTAAATCTTTGTACTTTTTAGTTATTCATTCATTCATTCACTTATTTATTTGTTCTTTATTTACCACTTTTTCTTGTCATTGTGTTTACATTATTAGTGATTATATAATGGTATAAATATCCCAAATGTTAACTTCTTCAATGTTGGTTTCTGTGTTTATGTATATACTTATTATTTGAACAATTTCCCCCTTGCCAAGCCTGATTTATATTATATCTTAATCTTGTTTTATAAATACTTGATAAAAACACATTATTTTAAACACCTGAAGGATCTATCTCCTGAACATAATTCCAATCACAAACTAAAGTGGGCATCTGGGTCAGTTAAAAGCTGTGTGAAATCTTTTCTTTGTTCCTATTTACACATTACAGTAGGACTCCTCTCTCACTTGTAAATGTTTGAGAACATACTAATTTCTCAATGCAGCATTTAATAAATATATATGAGTTTTCATCACCAAACCCACTATTGTTTTAAAATTGTTTATATCCTTGACCCTGAAAGTTTCACTGATTACCCCCTCACCTCTCTCTCTCTCTCTCTCTCTCCCTGTTTTATATTACAGATTGCAGATTGAACCCAGGAATGCTTTTCTGCTAAGAAACATCCTCAGCCCTTTATAAAATGTTTTATATAGAAAAAGGGTTTTGTGGGGTTTCTTAGAGCCTCACTAAGTTGCTGAGGATGACTGGCTTTGAACTAGCGATCTTTCACCCACAACCTCAGAAGACTCTAGAATTACAGGAACGCACCACTGCACACAGCTTTTGATACTCTCTTTAAAATAATCAGTCATAACTCTAATAACTCTAATAATTGAAATTGCATTTACATCACTCTTTTCTAATGCAGTAATATATTACCATCTAATATATTTTTTAAACAAATGTATTAGATGACTATTATTTTATTCCCAGAGTTTATTCTGTTACCTCTTTAGGATTGTTAAATGGTCTTCTTTCTCTTCTTTCTTCTTCTCAGATATGTGTGGTCTCTTGTTATCAAATGGGTCTATGATAAGTGTGTTGAAAATTATGATTCTAAACCTATCATGAATTCCAACATTTCCAAAAGTATTGAGAGCAGAAAAAGAACAATATTCATAATTAATGAATCACTTTCAGTGGAAGCATAGTGCCAGTGTCCAAGGTGGAATGCAATCAAGATGCTTCAGTGGTAAGGTGGTGTCAGAACACCACCCTAGGGATTTGGGGACCTCTAAAGCACCATGTCCATATGAGAATCTTTTATTCACCTTTTAAATACAGTTTTTGCTGCTTGCATAAAAAATAAAACACTATGTATATAAAAAAGGTGAATGAGAATTAAATCCTCTGGAGGCACCAAGGTTGATCTTTAATTCTAGCGGATAATTAGAAAACTAAGAAAGACCTTGAAATAGCCCCATCTTTTCCAATGACATGGAATAGAACATTTAGATATACTAAACGGAAGTGACAAAAATGCATTTCATGGAGGTGGTATCAAAGAAATTTTAATGGCAGAACCCTGTAAATGTTAGATAAAAATACACACACACACACACACACACACACATATATATATATATATATATATATATATATATATATATATATATATATATATATACAGTTATACAGAGAAAAAGATAAATGATAAGCTCATAAATGCAAAGGTAAATTCAGTGTACATGAGTTGTATGTACAAGGTAATTATAATAGCATGAGTTGTATGTACAAGGTAATGATGGCACCTAAAATATCAAGAAAATAGTATTTGAGGTGATTCAGAACTGTATAATTGTGGGGAATAATAATAAAAATTTAATAAAAATAGATACTGTTATACCCCTTTGGGTATGCCTCTTTCCTCTGCTATTCATCTGAATTTGATTCTCTCAAATAAGCTTAGGTGGGTATTTTGTCAGCTAAGTCTTGGAATGCCCAGTCCTGAACTCACTTTTGTTGCTTTTTAAAAACTTATTCTCATCTGCAGTGGCACAAACCCACTTCACTCATTTTGTTCAACAAACTGACTTCTTTTACATCTTTGCAAACAATGTTTGGAATAGTCAGTCTATAGGAGGGTCTTCCATATCACATAATATGGTTCTCAGACCCTGTGGGAATTGAGGTTAGTTCCCTGCTGTTTTACAATCATCTTCACTGTGAGAAGGCTTATCTATCTTTTGTATTCCACCAACTCAGAGAGAAGTATTTGTGGTCACAAGCTAAAGAACACTAGAAGCTATAAGATTTGGTAAAATGCAAGAAATAATTTTCTCTTAGACTTTTAAAGGCAGTATGGCTATTTCATCAATTTGAAAAAAATTTATATACTCACAGTCATTCAAACTATGAAAGTTTTGTATTTAAATAATCCATAATTGTAAGAAATAGTTTCTGGTTATATTATTCCTATAAGTGACTTAATTTTTTTAGCTATATTAAAATTCAAAAATTACTGAAAATTAAATCTATGTATTCAAATTTCCATCATGATAATGTGATCAGAATTAAGTAGGAATTAAGAGAACATTGAACACAGTTGCTTTAAAACATGATTGAAACTTCCCTGCCTTTTCTGAGTGTAAGAATCAGGTTGATAAATCAATGTCAAATTTCTGAATAGAATGTAAGTTTATTTGTGATTCATTTTTTTCAGTACTAGTTTCAAGGGCTGAGGATATAGCTCAGTTGGTAGAGTGCTTTTCTTGCATGCATAAGGCCCTGATTTCAATCCCTAGCACACACACACACACAAACACACACACACACACACACACAAAGAGAGAGAGAGAGAGAGAGAGAGAGAGAGAGAGAGAGAGAAAGACCTGTTCCTTTATGATGTAACTTATTGGTGGTCTTTGCTAAACCATTCTCTTCATGTTAGGTACTCACATGTTCTCTTTGCTTTTAGTTACTTTTGATAACTTCTGCCTTAAGTATTATTTTCTTATGAACCTAATAGGGATACTTTTTATTATTTGGAACAAAAAAAAAATGCTTTTCAAAAAAGGAGGTTTTCTACTGATATATATATATAAGCTTAGGTGGGTATTTTGTCAGCTAAGTCTTGGAATGCCCAGTCCTGAACTCACTTTTGTTGCTTTTTCCAAATATATATATATATATATATATATATATATATATATATATATATATATATATATATTCTGATCATTCTAGTTTTATATTTTAGAGATTGGCTGTTTTATTGTCAACTTTTTAACCTACTCAAATTAAACTTGGTCAAGTTGTTGGCTAGTTTCCTATCATTTGTTTCATCAAGTGAATGTAGTTTGATCAATTTATTGTCCCATTCTCTACTTTTCTACCTCATTGATACTGGTTTCTTCAAAGTTTCCCATCAATGTCTCTGATTGGTGGTGAGAATAACTTGAAACTAAACTCAGGGCTACTGGAGTACTGAGCCTCACACCCAGACCTTTTTTGTATTTGATTCTGTGGCAGGGCCTCACAGATTTGCTTAGTGCCTTGTTGCTGAGGATAGCTTTGAAGTTGAAATCCTCCATCCTCAGTCTCCAGAGCTACTAGGATTCTAGGCTTAATCCACCTTACCCAGCTAGATCTTGCATGTTGTAATTTGATGTCATTTTAAACTTGCAAATACAAGTATGTTGCACTTACAGAAATATATTTCCATTCATTATGCAACTATTATTGTGGTAAGAATTTTTTTTGGGTGGGGAAATGTTTCTCTATATTTTATTCTGTTTTACTTATTAAATTAAGAATATATCATGTTAATGTCATGTTATTGACAGTGTTTTACAACATTTAATATTTTTGTTGCTATGTAGTAACTAAAAATGAATAAGCTCATATTTCTTCAATCTTATATGACCCCAATGTAGCTAATTTCAGACACACTTTTTACTGTTTGTACTCAAATTTGTCATTTTATGATGAATAGTCCAAAGACAAAATTTATTTTCCTTCAAAATATAAGTATTTAATTGTATTTATTCAGATTATCATCACATCTGATAAGCCTTTAAAGAAAATAGTAGTGTGACTACTTCATAGGTGATTGTGAGTTGTTTCAGTAATTAATATTTTACCACAATGTGTCCATTAGAAACAGCTCATAATTTAATCAGTGTACATTCATTAAAATATGATATTTTGAGAGACCTTTAGCATGGCAGCATGAAGATAGTCATGAAAGGTTAGCCCAGCAGAACTAGTGAACAGAAAAGAAATTCCAACTATTTATAATTGCTGGTCCAGAAAAGCAGATCAAGAAAATAGACAAGTAAAGGTATAAACAAAAGTATAAAAGGCAATAGAAATACACATTTTCTACTTTCTTAATGGATATTGAAAGCAACATATAAAACTGCATATTTAGAATATATGTCCCTAGTTCCTCAAAAAGCCTAACCTGAAAAATAAAAACAAAACCAAAAACAAACAAAAAAACCCCTCTCACTATGTGGTAAGCATTCTTAGTATTCTTCTTTATATTGTTTGACACATATTTTGAGATTTCTAAAGAAAAACATGTAAAAAATAGAGAGTGTCTTCAGACTGAAGTGTTTAACATTTTTTTTTCATCACCCACACACATACATTTGTCTTGGTACAAAAATCCTTGTTTAATTCTACTAATTTGCACTGTTCAGAGTGCAACCAAAAGTTTCAGGATGTGTATCTTCTAGTCTAGCATGTACTTAGTGCCAAATTAGTTATTCACCAATGGAAATCAGTACTCAAAAGGCCCTGATTAATTAATTAATTAATTAATTTTTAATTTTACTGTGTTATTGACTTTAGTAAATGTGTGGCTCTTTATTTTATTCTTCTTATTTTTGCTCTTCTTTGTACTGGGGATAAAATTTAGCAGTGCTTTATAATTGAGCAAAATCATCTCTGCCTAAGTTTCACAATTAGTCTTGTACTTTCATTAGTATCGGGAATTAAACCCAGAGGAACTTAACCATTGAGTTACTTGAAAAACATTTTTTTTGGTTAAATTTCTGAGGTTGCTTTTAACCTTGAGAATTACCTGCTTCTTCCTTCTGAGCTATGGTATTACAGAAGTTCACCATCATAACAACGAATCTTGTACTTATTTGGTTGGCCTCACCATCACAACTTACTAAAATTATAGATGTACACCATCATGCCTGGTGCTTACTGAGCAAATTTGAGGTAGTGGGTTCAATTCTAAGGATCACATATTCATAAATAAATAAAAATTAAAAGTCCATCCACAGCAACATACATACTTCACATTTGTTTTGTATTTTATTACTAAATTAATATTTGTTAATAAAATTGTTTATTAAACCCATACTATTATAATTAGGCTTTATAAAACGGGATAATGAACTAGAAGTAATGTATATGTTTTGGTCTCAGGAGATTACAGTTCATCAGTTATTGACAATATATATCATGTTCCTTTGATTTGCAACTGTTAGTTATCTCCTTCAAATAGAAATTAAAGTAGAGGCTAAAAAACTTGTAGGCCATATTTGTTTCACCTAAGTGCTAATTTTGTAATTTAAATAACTATTAGATAATTAATTCATTTTTAGTAAATTTCAGATATTAGTCATTTTAAGGGTTTTGGTGATTGACCCCATTGACACTTTACCAATGAGTCACAGCCTGAGAATTTTCAATTTTAAGACATGGTCTCTCTATGTTGCATAGGACCTCACTAAGTTGTTGAAGTTTGGCTCCTACTTGCAAACCTCCTGACTCAACCTTCAACATTTCTGTGATTACAGTAGTGTTCCACTGCCCCCTAAAGTTATTAGATTTTAAGAGAGCATTATTGGAAATAGAATGACCTTGCTTAGTTTGCTTTGTATTTGTAATCCTCTGACCTCAGAATCCAAAATTGCCAGTTTTACCAATGTATGATAAATTGTGTAATTTGCATCTTTGTGTATTACTCATGTAACTTATGTGTAAATAACGTGTCAGGAAACTTTATGCTCAGGATCTTATTTCTCAGGTTTCATTTGGTCTTTTAGTAAAAGCCTTGTGACTTCTTTTTCATAAATCTGACTGTCCCTATGCATAGTTTCTTCTGTCTGAAAACATGGCTATGAATTATAGATGATTTTTGGCTTTTTTAATGCAGACTTTTTCCCTGCTATGTTAGAGTAAGACCCATGACATATGCAAGAGCATAGGTAAGAGAGATTGCCGACACTGAACTAGAACAAAAGCAGGAGTGAGGAGGCTGAGGAGTCCAGAGAACTGAGGATTGTGTGGGACTGAGCACACTAATCATCAGGGAGAGCAAGTTTATATTCTACATAAAATAAATAGGCAATACAAGAAAGCATATATGTGAAGTATTAGAAGATACTAGTTAATCATGTGAATTTTTTTCACTTATAAAACAACAAAAACAATCAAAAGAGTATTAGAATGTTAATTAGAATATAATAAATATTCACTTTTATAATAAGAAATATATATATATATATATATATATATATATATATATATATATATATATATATATTTGAAAATTGACAGTTCAATACAGTTGAAAATTGACATTAGATATCTTTTCAAAAAAAGATTAATAGACATATATTGCAAGACATGCCTGTAATCCCAGGACTATAAATTAGAGGCCAGCCTAATATACTTAGAAAAAAACTCTCTGCCAAAAAAATCAAAACGACTAGGGATATAGTGCACTGGTAAATGACCCTAGGGTGCCCTCTGTTACCAAAAATACAAAACAGAAAGAATGAGAGAAAAATAGAGAGTGAGGGTCTAAGAGAGAGACAAAGAGAGACAGAAAGAAAGGGGGAGAGAGAGAGAGAGAGAGGAGAGAGAGAGAGAGAGAGAGAGAGAGAGAGAGAGAGACAACCAAGATTAAAAATATACATTTTAAAGGCTTGTGGCAAAACAGTCAAACACCTGCCATGCTTGTGCAAGAACTTGGGTTTGATCTCCATTGGTGCATGCACACACACACTCACAAAAATGAATATTAATTCATATAAGAATATTAAAACTTGACTACTTTACAATAGTGGTTGATGTATAGACCTAGTTTTCTTATTTACTTATTACAAATTATAAAGTAAAAATGAAAATTAAAAAAGTCACAGTATATTCACATATATGTAAGTGGATCTCATAATGAAAACTCAGTGGGTTTTATTTAACAGTAATAAGTTACATTTTTATTTTCCTATTTTACAGGCTTTAATTTTGGCTGCTTTATGAATTCCATAAATTATTTATCTTTTCATTTCTAGAAAGCACATGTGAACTTAAAATTAACTTTATAAGTATTTTCAGGGTGTAATTCTTTATCATTTAGTATATTCACATGTTTACCATCCCCAGCATTTAGTTTCAGAAACTAATTTAGATGAAAAGAAATTAGTGTCCGCTAACCGTCTTTCCTTTTTTTATTTTTCACATAGCTCTAGGCAATGACTTATATGTGTTTTGGATTCATTAATTTACTTGTGCAAAAACTTAAATATAATATTAATTGTAAATCACATTACAATTTCTCTGCTTACTTTCAATTAGCTAAAGGTTTCCTTGTTCACATTCATTGTAACATTTAGTGCTCTCATGAATCCTACTTGCTCAATGTGGCTGGGATAATAACTCAGAGGTAGAGTGCTTTCCTAACCTGTGTGAGGCCCAGAGTTCAATTTCTAGCAACACAAATATAATATTCCTGATTAACAGTCTACTGTGAGGATTTACATGTTTCTGTTTATCTATTTACCTTGTATTGATTTTATATATTGGCTCTTATGTATAGTTCAGTAATTAATATTCCTATATGAATGACAGTCTCAATACATTTTTAGTTACTTTTGGTATATTTCTGAAATAAATGATTTTTCATCTAGTAATTCTTTATTTTACCAAGAAACCATCAATGTAATTTTACTTTTGTATCAGAGAGGCATGGAATTTTCAATATTCTGCATATTTACATTTTTGTCTTTTCCATATTGTTTTATTTTAGGGTATTTTTGAAATATTTATAATTTTTTTACATAATATAAAACAGTGGCTTTGGATAGGTAAAAGGAACAAAAGAATAATGTCAAAAATAAACAAATAGTTGTTCATTCAAATGTATAACAAAGACATATTAGAACTGTGGTAGCAGTTTTATGTAATCTTTACCATATACTATGTACTATGAAGTAATCTAGATTTTAGTAATTATCATTGAATTAACAGCTTTAAAAATTTGTGGTCTCTGGGATGTATAACATTTTTTTCAATGGTTTAGACCCTTATTGTTGGGTAATTATGAAGGGTGCATTTTGGCACTGGAGTATGAGAGCCTTAAAAGGTGATTATTTGGGCTCTCAGCTCAATCAGCCTCTCAATAAGGAGGAATGGACTGCCCTCTAGACAAGGCTAAAAACTTGGAAAAGATAGGTTTTTGAAAACAAAAAGGAAAACTTGATAATTATGTCTTCACGTTCATGGTGAGGTTATATTTGTACAGCAGTTTTTTCAAGTCCAATTTCTTAATTCTTATTTTTACTTTGGAAGCATAAGGAAGACTCCACAGCTGAATCTGATCTATAAATATGTAATTGTTTTCTTCTTAATTTTTTATAGTTTTAGTTCTTATATTCTAGTGTAAAACACATTTTATGTTAAATATTGTACATAATCTCATGTAAAATCCAATAACATCACTTAAAATATAAGCATGCATGTATATCAAATCTACATTAAAGAAGAGACTACTTATTCTCCATTTAACTTCTCTGACACAATTTTCAAAATTAAATTGACCAGAGGTATAGAGTTTACTTACAGACTTCTAGTTTTCATCCATTGTTGTGTTGTTCAATCTTATTTGTATATATACTACCTGAATATTCAAATAATTATAATGATTAAGGTAATAGGATATGTCAATGTCAGTACGATATAATCTGTAATGACAGAACATTTTTACTTAATTTTATGAGACATTAACAAATACAACTAGTGAAAAGAAATTGAAGTACAACATTTTTAGAAAAAAAAACACACTTTTTTTTTACCTTGGATTGAACCAGAGGCACTTCACCACTAATTCACATCCCCATACCTTTTCATATTTATTTAGAGACAGAACCTGTCAAAGATGCTTAGAGCCTCACTAAGTTGCTGATGCTAACTTTAAATATATTATTTTTCTACCTCTACCTCTTGAGACACTGGGATTTTACATATGTGCCACCATGTTTTGTTAGTTTTTGTATTTTATAAAGATGAAATATTGTTTACTTGCATTATTGAAAATCATTCTCACTTATTAACAGAAGTGTTAATAATCAGAAAACTTTAGGATAAATGTGGCCTCTTTAGTTAATAGCTGGAACTGAATTTTTATCTATATACCAGGAATTACTCTTGTGACGGAAGGGGTTTATGTACCTGACGTTTATTTTAGAATTGATTTTTATTTAAATTATTATTTGTTTGCTATTCATTTATATTATTTTTTTACTCTAACTCATATATGGATTTCTCTTATGATATTTAAAATAATTCTTGCAATTAAATTTAAAATACTGCTCTATCAATGCATATATATCATAATCATGGAATGCATTTCCCAATTATGTTTATTTGAAATCCTTTTGTATTGACACAAGTTCCATGTAGCTTTATGTTCTTATATAGAAAGGGACAGATAATAATCTCATCAGGGAATTACAGTGTATTCTGTGGTATCTTGTTTAAAACTGCTGTGTTCTTCTACACTCTTTCATGGGTTTTTAAATTTTCATTTTTAGTACTTTTGGGTCACAGATGATGTATTCTTTTTCTAAAATGTCCATAGAATATTTTAATGCCATGCCTGTAGGATGCATTGTAGTGTTTTCATATTTCTCACAAGGTAAGAAATTAAGAATATATTGTTGATTACTGATTTTTTTTTAAATTGAGACATCAGCCATTACTCAAAATTATTCCAAGTTCTTTTTAGAAGGCTCAGAAGAACACTCTTGAGTATCTTATCCCCACTGGTGATGTACACAGTATGGATACAGATCCTGCTCTTTTTGGTATGTCTCTGTCCAAAACCTCAGAGAGTAAGCAAATTTGCATGTAGTATGTGGTTTAGTGGAAATCTTTGGGATTTGGAGTCATGCATAGTTGATTCTGAATTCTACCTTGTCTGCTTAATAGCTGTGTATAAACAAACACATTCTTTCCTTCAAACCATTATATAAGCTTCATGTATAAAGTAGGGTTGAATGATATAGAGTGCTTGATATCAGCAATTGTTTCTTATTTTCTGCCTTTATAAACTACATATTGTGTTTTTCATCTTCACCTCTTAAAATGCAGAATCAATTCATAAGTCTATGTAGTATTTTTTTTTCCTTTTTTTTCTTTCTTTTTTTTATTGGAGTGGGGGTGGAGTACCGGGAATTTATGTCAGTGGCACTTGGCTACTGAGACACATCCACAGCCCTATTTTGTAGTTTATTATAGACATGGTCTCACTGAGTTTCTTAGTCTCTCAACATTGCTGAGGTTCAGTTTAAAGAATTTTTTTAAGTATTCTCCTGCCACAGTCTCCTGAGACACTTGTATTTTGTTCAGGCACCCACCACTGATATTTGCATTTTTTTAATTTATTGTGGCTCATAGGAATCAGTAACGATGAAAGTGAATAGTATAGTACCTACACTCAGAAGATCTTGATTTCTTTTGATTTTACTTTTCAAATCCTGTTGTGTCCAAAATAACAAGCCTGCATTAGTGGAGGAATTATCAAAGCAGAGAATCATTGTGCTGCTTGTGAGGATGATAGCTAACACTCTGAAGTTCACCAGCCATCAGCTAACTTTTTCTACCAGAAAAACCCAGATAATCCCAGCTTAAAATAATAAGGCAGCCCAATCATAATCTAATAAGCTTTAGAGTGAATTATTCACCATTTATAATTGGAAACCAAGATTCTGTCACATACTTGGAGAAAATTCTGTGGAAAAAAGCAGTTGCCTTATTGGTACTCCTTTCCTTTTTCCCTAAGTTAATTCTTGACCATTATTGAGGTGCTATTAGCTTATGCAGACATGTATACATCAGATTGATGCAAAAACTGTCACAATACCATATACAAACTGAGGAAACAATACCACAGCCTAGGTAGGCATTAGGTCAAAGGCTAAGTTACAAAATAAGATGATTGTCTTTAATATATTTAAGTTTTAGAGTCAAGGCTGTGAAAAGATATACCAAAATGAGACATCCAACTCTTGGAACTCTCTGTTATGCTCTCTGACATCTGAAATGGGAATGATTCTGTGTCCAGCATCACATAGAAAAAAAAATCATTATCATTTATACCTTGTCTTTTGGTCTTCATTCTCTTTCTGAGGGCAGTGCCACTACTGCTGTTTGGTTTTGTGGGAAAGTATTTATTAGAAAGTGTATTCTCATATCTCCTGTATGGAATTCAGGAGTCCAGGCACTTTGATTCCCCAAAGACAGAGAAGCTATATTCTCAAAATGGAATGTGATCATTATGAATAAAGTGTGCTAGAGCATTAAAATTGAGAGAGTTGTCAGGATTGAGTTCTAAATACATATATATTCTTTATTAGTAATTTTATATTTTTCTCATAATAAGAATACTGTAGATAAATTCAGTTTTGTGATTAAAATAAATTTCAACTATGTCTTTTTTTATTTTATATACTAAAATAGTTAAATGTACACCTGTGCCTAACACATTATTTGTAGTTGGAGATTAGGGAGTGCTTCCCAGTTGAGAGCTCTAAGTGTCTTTAGAAATTAGATCAAGAGACTATAATAAATAAAATATTGCCCATTATATAGTTTTCAGTAATTAACAGTATGTATGCATTTAATTCATACATTGATATTATGCTATATAAAAGGCTTAATGTAAATATCCTATTGCCAGTATAGACTCCATAACTTTTAAATAAACTTGCCTTTTAAAAAAGCTGCTGTCTGTACTCAATTATAATCACCTTTAAATAATGAAGTAAATGCACACAAGAACATGCCTATCTTGACTCATTCTGGCCTCATTCATTCCTGGAGTTGATGCCATCTACAGTTATTAGACAGTAGGCTCAGTGGATTCAGACTAGGAGAGAAGCAGTTTCCAATCAGGTGCTCTTGGATGATAATTGTTTAATCCAACATATGATAATTACAAAAGCTATGACTTACACTATCTGATCAAATTTTAATTTATGGAGCTTGTCATTCTTTCAGATTCATTTCTAGCCTTTCTTCACAGTGCTCAGGAGACTGAGGTTCTCCTTCCACCTAGATCATAATAAAATCTATTGGGAAAATGCAAGTCATTTTCTGAAAGCCAGGCAATAGTTACTGTGCAGGGTATTAAGACCGTATCTGTACACTGGAAAGGGAAAAGTCCTCTGAAATATTGTGTGGAGATTATCTGGAGCATAGTTGGATGCCCTGCACCTGAAATAAGTCTCTTGAGACACCCTTCACTTAATCCTTTTTTTTTTGACTATTGGCAATACTGCTACATGATAATGGGCATGCAGTCATTTCTTTTACTTACTCATTTTAACTCCTTGAATTTATATCCAGAATTAATTTAACCATGTTATATGTTATTTCTGTTTTAAATAGTTCAAGGAGTTTTCATTATTTTCACAAGTGACTTTTTTATACTTACATTTTCACCAACAGAGTGCAAGGGTTTTCTTTTTTTCATATCCATAGTTTCTTGACTCTTTGTTTGGTATTTGATTATTGACAAAACTATTCTCTTTTGGGGGGGGGGGGGTAGGCACTTGGGATTTAACTAAGACGCACATCCCCAGCCCTATTTTGTATTTTATTTAGAGACAGCATCTAACTGAGTTGCTTAAAGCCTCACTTTTTCTGAGTCTGGGCATTGAACTCAAGGCCCTCCTTTCTCAACTTTCCAAGCTGCCAGGATTACAGGTATGTGCAACTGTGACTGGTGACAAAACTACTCTAACACCTGTGTTCAGTATACAATTGTCCACTATTTGACTTGCTTATCAAATATGTCAGGGAAGATTGTGGAGCCCAGTTTGTCAAGTATTCACAGAGAGAGTGTGTGGAAACCTTCTCTGGAATTAACAAATATATGTACTTTATAACCCCTTATCTGAACTACTGCATGGGATTTTATAAATCCATTTAGATGCTTGCAGATCAATAGTAACCAAATATTTTGTTATCTAGGGGAGATTTGCCTATGATCAGTAAGCTTTATTCCCAGAACTTGAGCATATGGAATGGCTTTTTATTTGGGGTCCTCTGCCAAAGCCTCCAACTTTTCTTTCTCTAGAGTGTTTTCTTATATGTGAGGTAATAAGTTTCTTCTATTGAATGGAAGATGTTGAGATATTAAATAACTCAATAAAGAAAAATTTTCCTGCTGGGAAAAATTTTCTGTCATGAAATTTTTAGAGGGGCAAGCTGAAGACTGGAGTTCTTTGTGTGCTGAACACCCATAAATGCATAAACTAAGTTATTTGTGATTTAACTTCTCTTTCCCAATCCCAGGGTCTTAAGCCCTTGGAAGCCCTTGGAAGAACATAGATAACTATTATTTTTTTTTCTGTATTCTTAGTGGTATTAATGTGCAGATCCTTCTTCACCACAAGCAAAATTAAGATCTAAAGCACAGAAAACAGTTTAGAGGTAGGGTGTTAAATATATAGTCCCAATCTTCCTCTTCTTGGGGTCTCACTAGCTGTTGGTAATTCTGTTTCAATTACATAGCACATTGCCTAAGGCTGGACTGAGATCCAAGCCTACACTAGCATTTTAAGATCATCAAAGGGTAGACATTTTCCAAATTGTGCAGTTTTTATAAATTTTTCAACTCATTTTTTTTTTACTTTGCCTAAGAGGAACTTGAAATATAATATTTCCATTTAATGTATTCATTAATGGAAAGTGAATCAGGAGCTACTACTTATTTGTATTTCCAACAGTGCCCTCACATAATGTATGCCTTTTATCATTGGGCTATTATTGTAATCCTGTGTTTTGCAGATTGTACACAAACTATGCCAGTGAATTCTGCCCCCACGTTTATCTTTCTTCAGGTTGACCATGTTAACCATTCACATGTGATGTTGTTCTTGAGGTGTTTCGATTTATGTTGACCTTTAAATTCCTATTAAGTATACATAAAATTTTACATACATATACATTCATCTATGGATTTTGTTTTTTATTAATATAAAATAAGTTTTTCTTTAAATTCAGAATTTTTGGGTTGCTGGTTTTATATATAACATATAACATTCCGGATGAATTTTAGAATTTTTTCTCTGGTCACTTCTCTCGTTAAAAGTAAAATATGCTAATATTTTAATGAAGTGATATTGTAGATTTAGGGGAAATCTTACATCTTGGTAATGATGAGTTTTATCATGTACACAATGATTTGTATGATAAAGTCTTTTATGTTCTCTTGTATATTTTTGTTTTCACAAACTCTACATATTTTTATACATGCATGAATGCAAAATAACACATATATGTGACATCTACATAAAATTATGTGATGACTCACATATTTGTCAAACTGGATGTATTTTGATGAAAATGGGTTTTGAAAATCATTTTCTCACTGTATTCCCTTTGCCTTTCTAACACTATTCTTGTTATATCTTTCTCAATGTACATTGCCTTTTCTCCATGTCCTGGATTTTAGCTGTTTGGACCAATATGGCCATATCCTTATATGTTATCATGGTTCAGATATGCTGTAATTTTAATGAGCATATGCTTCTGCTGGGGAATAGACATGTATTGCTGGGAGCCATCAGCCAAGTAGGTATGACAAATTCCTTGCCAGCTTACTCCCATGCTGTCTAGTGGAAGGACTTCTGAAAGGTGACCTTGCTCAAGGACCAGGGCAGGATCCGTGTTTAGGGTGTTCCCCCTTTAGAATAGGGCAGTTTAGCATAATAGGAGAGTAGGGTGTTTCCCCTTTAGAATAGGGCGGTTTAGTAATAGGAGATTAGGGTGTTCCTCTTTTGGAATAGGGCGTATCCTGCTGCTGAGTTCCTCTTGAGTGCTTAGGGTCAGACAGTATATTTTGGGAGACAGAAGCCCATGCGGAGTGGATTTAGGCAGGAGTGGATTTGGGCGGATTGGATTTGGGCAGAGAACCTGGATTCCCCCAGAACGTGTTTGTAGACGGCCGGTGTGAGTTCGGGAATAAAGAATTGCTGTTTGAATCTACAAGCTGTGTGGAGACTCGTGATTTGTGCCCAGCCGAGAGACTGCGGCATCTGGTGGCCCGTACGCGGAACGTCTGAAACTTGGAGGTAAGTGAAATTGCTCGCCCCTGAGGGAAGGCGAGAGAATGGGTGACCATTTCAGAAAACAATGTGTTCTTCTTTTGATTTATTTTGTTTTTCTTTCAAGCTGCCTATCCCTAGAAATTTCTCAGGCAAACTGGAAAAAATGGTTGACTAAAGGTTTGAAGTTTGTCGGCCCTGAGGAAGAGAAAATTGATACAACGATTTTTTATTCTGTTTTTGCTTCATTCAGTTTCGGTTTTGTTTTGTGTTATCTTATTGGGTTGCGTTATCTTTACAGTAGATTAAAACAAACTGAAAAGATGTTAAGTAAATTGTTAGAGGTTCAGAACATGGTGAAAGACATTTTAGATCAAGCAAAAGAGAAGGTCTCTCCAGCTAGTCAGAGAGAGGAAGAAAATTTAAAGGAAAAGGGGTTGTTAGGAAAAAGGCCACAACAGGAGGCTGTTACTAACTCCGTTTTATCACAAGAGGGTTTAATTCAACCAACAGCCCCACCGATAGAGACAGCTGAGTGGCCCTCAAACCCCGTAGTTGATAAATGGAATCCTGAGACAGGACCTCAAAGATTAGCATGCCCTGTACTTGAACAGGTAGGAGGGCAGCGAATTCACCGTGCTTTAGATTTTAAAACAGTGAAGCAGTTAAAAGAGGCTGTAACAACCTATGGTCCCCAAGCTCCCTTCACGGTGAGCATGGTCGAGTCCATTACTAACTTGGACATGACGCCAGCAGATTGGGCTAGCATGTGTAAATCTGTGCTAAATGGAGGACAATATTTGTTATGGAAGGTTGCCAATGAGGAATTTTGTGCAGAGACAGCTAGGAGAAATGCAGCAGCCGGTTACCCTCAAAGAAATTTAGAAATGTTGCTAGGAAAAGGACCTTATGAGGGTCAGCGGCAACAAATTGAATATGATCCTGCTATATATGCACAAATTGCTGCAGACGCAGTTAGGGCATGGAAGACTTTACAAGGACATGGAGATTTACAAGGTCAGCTATCTAAGGTAATACAGAGAGCTAATGAACCTTACGCTGACTTTGTAGATAGGCTAATTCAAACGGCTGCCAAAATTTTGGGGGATACGGAACAAGCAATGCCATTAATAAAACAACTGGCTTATGACCAAGCAAATCGTTGCTGCAGAGAGGTTATTAGACCATGGAGACATGAAGATTTAAACACATATATTAAATTATGTAGAGATATTAATGAACAAGGGCAAGTCTTGGCAGCTGCAGTACAACAGGCTTTAGATACCAGGCCAAAAACATGCTATGATTGTGAACAAACAGGACATTTTAAAAGGAGTTGCCCCATAGGAGGAGGATTTAACAAAACTAGGTATCAAAGAAATAGAATACCGGGTATTTGCCCACGATGCCGTAGAGGGAGACATTGGGCTAATGAATGCCGTTCTCAAACTACCATAGAGGGTACTCCCTTACCAAAAAACGGAAAAGGACCAGGTATTTACCCACGATACCGTGGAGAAAGGCATCAGGCTCCGTTGCCAAAAAACGGACAGCCGGGCCCAATGCTCCGGGGCCCACAACCACAAATATACGGGGCAGTGGAGGAACCCAGCAACACCATCAGAGTAGTGCCCAGGACACATTGTCCATTAAATCCCTCATCAGACAAACCCGAGGGAGCGCAGGGTTGGACATCTGCGCCTCTGCCAGAGCAGTACTAACTCCAGAGATGGGAGTTCAAATCATTCCCACAGGAATAAAAGGACCTCTTCCCCAAGGGACAGTAGGCTTATTATTGGGACGTAGTTCATCTACATAAAAAGGACTTATGATAAGTCCCGGGGTAATTGATCCCGATTATGTAGGTGAAATAAAAATTATAGCTAGTTCTCCAAGAGGTATATCAGTAATTTCACCTGGAGATAGAATAGCACAGTTGTTAATAATACCCAGCCTACATAATAAATTTCCTAGTCATAGTGTAAAAAGAGGTTCCAGGGGATTAGGCTCCACAGGTGTAGATTGGGCTATGTTGTCTTTAAATTTAGATTCTCGCCCAATGTTAAAACTAAATATTCAAGGACACGACTTTAATAGGCTACTGGACACAGGTGCAGACCTTAGCATCATATCTAGTAAGGAATGGCCAAAACATTGGCCATTACAACAAGCCACTCAAACGCTTCGAGGCCTAGGAGTGGCTACTAATCCCCATAGAAGTGCAATGATATTAGATTGGAAGGATCCTGAAGGTTGTGAGGGAACTATACAGCCCTATGTATTGGATCATCTTCCTATAAATTTATGGGGACCAGATGTCCTAGATCAATTAGGTTTGACATTAACAAATAACATCAATCCTAATGCGCCCACTACTAGGGCTAGACAAGGTTTTAGGAAAGAAAAAAGATTAGGAAAACAAGGACAAGGTATAGCAGCACCAATTCAAATAGATCAAGGAACAGACAGACATGGGTTGGATTTTCAGAAAGGGCCACTGAGACAATCAAAATTACTTGGAAATCAGAAAGACCAGTGTGGGTTCCTCAGTGGCCCCTGACTAAAGAAAAGATACAAGTAGCCCATGATCTGGTCAAACAACAATTAGCGGAAGGACATATACAACCTTCCATATCTCCCCATAATACTCCCATTTTTGTCATTAAAAAGAAATCTGGTAAATGGAGATTATTGCAAGATTTAAGAGCCATTAATAATGAGATGGTTATTATGGGACCTGCTCAATCAGGGATTCCTCAATTGTCTGCTTTGCCAAAAACCTGGCATGTTTTAGCCATAGATATTAAAGATTGCTTTTTTTCAATTCCAATTCATCCCGAGGATAGTCCACGTTTTGCATTTACTATCCCTGCATTAAATCATGAAGGTCCTGATCAGAGATATGAATGGAAAGTACTCCCTCAAGGGATGGCTAACAGTCCAACTATGTGTCAAATATATGTTAATAAAGCAATCCAGCCACTTAGAAATCAAAATCCTGAACTACAAATATTTCACTATATGGATGATGTATTATTGGCACATAAAGATAAAAACATATTGCTGGAATGTTATGCCACACTTACAAACTTATTAAAAAATTATAATCTAGAGATAGCAATAGATAAAGTACAATTAAATTTTCCAATTAATTATTTAGGAGTTCTATTATCCTCAACCATGGTCCGTCCACCAAAAATTCAAATACGAGTAGATCAACTCAAGTCACTTAACGACTTTCAAAAGTTATTGGGAGACATAAATTGGTTAAGGCCTTATCTAGGCATACCAACAGGAGAGTTGGGACCTTTATTTGATATTCTAAAAGGTCCATCAGATCCAAACTCACCTCGCATGTTAACTCCTGAAGCAAGAAAGGCATTGAAAATTATTGAAACATATATGGAAAATATACATTTGGATAGAATTGATATAAGTTTGCCTTTATTATTTATTGTACTACCAACAAAAAATATTCCTACAGGAGTATTTTGGCAAGAAGGTCCATTATTGTGGATACATTTATCTTATTCTCCTAACACTATTCTTACTAGGTATCCTGAGGCTGTAGGACAATTAATACTCAAAGGAATAAAAGCAGCGAAGGGAGTGTTTGGAATTTCTCCCAATAAAATTATTACTCCATATACTATGGATCAAATTGATGAGTTAGCTAATGAGTTAAATACTTGGGCAATAATCATGTGTAAATCTAATGTTTCATTTGATAATCACTTACCATCTAATCCTTTGTTGTCTTTTTGGTCTAAGCATCCTGTAGTTTTTCCAAAAATGACAAGAAAAACCCCTATCATGAATGCTCCAAATATATTCACTGATGGGTCAAATAATGGTACAGCAGCAGTAGTTACCCCTGATCAAACTTTTACATTTTTAGTACCCAAACAATCAGCTCAAAAGGTAGAGCTTAATGCAGTATTACAAGCCTTTTTAATGTTTAAAGATTCTGTATTTAATTTATTTTCTGATAGTCAGTATGTAGTTAATGCTATAGTATCTCTTGAAGATGCTGGTAGGATTTCCCCTTCTTCTACTGTTTTCTCTTTGTTTTCCACTATACAAAGTCTAATCTGGGACAGAAAAGATCCATTCTTTATAGGACATATTAGAGCACATACAGGATTGCCTGGAGCCCTTAGTTTGGGCAATGATTTAGCAGATAAAACTACACATGACATACATATTTTCTCTACACTAGAAGAAGCTACGAATTTTCATAAAAAATTCCATGTTAATGCTAATACTTTACAAAAGCGTTTTAAAATAACTAAGGAACAAGCCAGACATATAATAAAACAATGTCAAAATTGTGTGACCTTTTTACCACAAGTTAATCTTGGAGTCAATCCTAGAGGACTGATACCTAACCATATTTGGCAGATGGACGTCACACACTTGCCAGAATTTGGAAAATTAAAATATTTACATGTTACAGTTGATACTTCTTCCGGATTTTTGATGGGCTCCCTTCATGCCGGAGAAAAAACTAAAGATGTTATAGCTCATTGCTTACAAAATTTTGCCACTGTGGGCGTTCCTAAACAGTTAAAAACTGATAACGGTCCTGGCTATACCTCTACCTCTTTTAAACAATTTTGCTCATCATTTGGTATTACTCATATAACAGGAATTCCATACAATCCACAGGGACAAGGCATAGTTGAAAGAGCTCATCAAACTATTAAAACGTACTTACTAAAACAAAAAGAGGGAATTGGAAAGGGGTATATATCCCCCAAAGATAAACTTAAAATAACACTTTTTACTCTAAACTTTTTAAATTTGGATTCATCAGGACTTAGTGCTGCGGAAAGGCATATGTATCCAAAAAATGTGCATAAGCCTAAAGTTCTTTGGAAAGATATTCTAACAGGACAATGGAAAGGTCCAGACCCAGTGATTGTCTGGAGTCGGGGCTCTGTTTGTGTGTTTCCACAGGGAGAACAGCAGCCGATTTGGATTCCAGAAAGACTAACTAAAACGATTTCTACAGATCGAAAAGAAGATGATTTGACTCAAATCCATAACAGCTGATATCCAGAACTCCAGCTTGGCCATTCTTACATCTGCAACAGTGATTAACCATAATGCTTTTTTCAATATCTATTTTATTATTGCATTTTTCCCACATCATAAGGTTCTATTTTTATTTTTTGAGCTCATACAAACCTAGGTTAATGTTTTTCTGATCAGTTTTATTTTTTGACTGTGGAGTTTTTAAACATTGCAATGGAGATTTCACCTAGGTAAAGCTACAAGGCCTTTATTATTATCTTATGTGTTGTACGTTTGTTTGCACATTTGTGTTTTGTGTTGTATGTCTGTGTGTGCGTATTTCATATATGAGGAGCGCTCATGAGAAAATGGATCCAAATTATTATTATTATTTTTTTATTCACGTGATTTAAATGGTTTAATTTAAATTAGGTAAACAGCTGTTAAAGATTGTTTTTAAAGGTGCTTAACATATCTGCTTGTTTACTAATTTAAATCAGGTAAACAGCTGTTAAGGATTGTTTTTTAAGTAGGTTAACAGATCTGTTTGTTTACTTTCACCTTTCCTTTTCATTATATTTAATAATTCTTTTCAGGTTAATGTCTTTTTAGCATCATTGCCAGAATTCCTATCTTCATCCCAATGAATATAACTCAACAAGTATGCTCAATCAAGGAGTCAACTTACTTTGGGAGGAAACGGACTTTGGGAGGAGACGGACAGATTGATAGATTCCTCCCCTTTGAACTGCTTACAGAACTTGCCTGGACTATGTAACTACGTTTAGTGCAGCAAATTGTGGTAATGCTGGCATATCTTTGCTGATGGTGTCACCAGTGATCTTTGCTGATGGTGTCACCAATGATGCAATTTTTCCAAAGGAACTGTCAATTGGCTTGGTGTCGTGGCATTTCTGTATCCTCCTCCCTTCTGCTAGTGATGGTCTAAATTTGGGGGCCAATGGCTATATGCTGGACCGGCAGTCAGTGACGGGTATGATCCAATTGCAATGGTATCAACCTAAGACAGGAGGCTGACGCCTAAAGGTCAGTTACCTAAAGGTCAGTTTTCCGATGACGGGTAAGAGCCATATGTTGAATTGGACAACCTACCAGGCGCGGTCCTTAAGCCACATTAACCTCACTCCCCCACTGGCACCAAGGCCAAATTTGGGGGCCAACAGAGGTGAGGCAAAGAACCTCACCCCCCCACTGGTGCATAGACCTATCCACAAGTATGGCTGTATGCTGGACCGGTAGTCAGTGACGGGTATGATCCAGTTGCAATGGTATCAACCTAAGACAGGAGGCTGACGCCTAAAGGTCAGTTACCTAAAGGTCAGTTTTCCGATGACGGGTAAGAGCCATATGTTGAACTGGACAACCTACCAGGCACGGTCCTTAAGCCACATTACTTGTTGTTTAATTAATCAGAAGGGGGGAGATGCTGGGAGCCATCAGCCAAGTAGGTATGACAAATTCCTTGCCAGCTTACTCCCATGCTGTCTAGTGGAAGGACTTCTGAAAGGTGACCTTGCTCAAGGACCAGGGCAGGATCCGTGTTTAGGGTGTTCCCCCTTTAGAATAGGGCAGTTTAGCATAATAGGAGAGTAGGGTGTTTCCCCTTTAGAATAGGGCGGTTTAGTAATAGGAGATTAGGGTGTTCCTCTTTTGGAATAGGGCGTATCCTGCTGCTGAGTTCCTCTTGAGTGCTTAGGGTCAGACAGTATATTTTGGGAGACAGAAGCCCATGCGGAGTGGATTTAGGCAGGAGTGGATTTGGGCGGATTGGATTTGGGCAGAGAACCTGGATTCCCCCAGAACGTGTTTGTAGACGGCCGGTGTGAGTTCGGGAATAAAGAATTGCTGTTTGAATCTACAAGCTGTGTGGAGACTCGTGATTTGTGCCCAGCCGAGAGACTGCGGCAATGTATTTTCAATAGCCATTTCTTAAAATAAATTACAATTTTTACTCTCTCTTTAGTTCCTGACAATTTACTTGCTCCATGTTTTTACTTATACTATTTTATTTTTGTGCCACAGATATGATTTTAATTACCATTTTCAAATTTTTAAAGCTATTGAGCTATTTTTTTATGTATTGAACAATATGTTTCCTTTTCAAAGGTGGCTATTAAAGTCTCTTCCCTTCCTTTTATTGGCACCGAGCATTGAATTCAGAGGCACTTAACCCCTGAACAACATCCGAGAATTAAAAAAAATTTTTTTTTTGATACATGGTCTCACTTGATTGCTTAGGCCCTTACTAAACTTCTGAGACTGGGTTTGGACTCACAATTCTCTTTCCTGTGTATCCTGAGCTGCTGGGAGTATAAAAATATGCCACCAATCATAGCTCTTACTTTCTCTATTTTGGAGTCTCTGTGTTTGATATTCTTTCTATTTTTATTTACTATTTTGGTGCCCAGTTTTAAAATCAGGGATTCTTAACTACTGTGCAACATCCCCTAATATTTTTATTTTATTTTTTAAGTTTAAGACAGGGTCTCTAATTTGCTTATGGTCTTGGATGTGTTGCTAAGGCTTGGAATCCTCTTGCCCTAGTTTCTGTTACACCTTTTTCTTATGTGAGGCATACATTTTGTCATATGTGAGGCAATTAGTTTTTTCCCCAACTCGTTACTTCAGTTTGTACCCTTTAATGATATCATATTATAAATATGATTTGCATTTAAGTATTTTCCAGTTTTGTTATAAAGGTATCATTTAGTTGCTGGTGATGTGGCTGAAGCCATAGCACGCTCACCTGGCATCCGTGGGGTGCCTGGTTTGATCCTCAGCATCACATAAAAAAATAAAATGAAGATGTTCTGTCCTCCAAAAACTGAAAATTTAATACTAAAATATTCTCTCTCTCTCTCTCTCAAAAAAATAAAGGTATCATTTCACTTTGAAAATAAACAACCATATTTCTGTCTCTTAATGTTATTATTATTTTATTATTCTTCATGATTAAAAAAAGATGTGTCATACTACTCAGACATATTCACAGCCATGTCTAAAGTTTATTTTGAGTAAGCATCTCACTAAGATGCTTAAGCTGATCTTAATTTTGCAATATTTCTTTTTCTTCCAAGTAGCTGGTATTACAATCACCAACCTTTATGTACACTGTATAAATTTCTTTCTTGTGAAAACTTTGGAATATCTTATATTTTTCTTTTATATTAAGGTATATTTTACCAGTGAATGATTTATTAAATAATACCAGGAAATGATACAATGGCATTTTTTTATTATGCAGATACTCCATTGTTTAAACAGATTTTTTTGGAAAGTTTATCTTTTTTTCTCCTTTATGGTAGTTCTGTTTCTGTGTTATATCATTGTCTAAATCACCAGAGTCTTCTTAAGTATTCTGTCTTTAGTTCCACAGGGCTAATAACTCACCTCATCATGATATCAATATTGATTGCTATAGTGTTAAATCCAATAGTCATATGTAGCACAATGTTTTCATTAATGACGGACTTTATGTACTCTAATGGCTAAATTATAACCTAGGTGTGTAGTGGTATATACCATGTAGAATTAAGTAAGTACCCTGCATCATTAGTAAGATAACAGAATCACCTTATGGTGAATTTTCTATAATGTATCCACATAATTTAATGAGCCATCATTATACATACCATATATTATACAAGTTTATAATATATAAATAATATAAAAATCTTACTTATAAAATTTACCAGAGGTCTTTTAATTTTAGTTGTCTTCTCAATGCAACATTTGAAATTACTGATACTGTTTATGCTATATTCACTGTTAATATATTCAAATATTACTCCTTTTTTAGTATTTTTCCTATATACTCTACCTATAAAAATTGCCTTTCTCAAAATATTGAGACTGATATTTATTGAATTAGTTCTTACTTTTATTTTGAATTAATCATTTAATAGTGTAATTTCTAGTACCTTAATTTTTTTGTCTCCCTTATGCTCTTCCCCACCAACTTTTATGAAATTAATTGATTATATTTAACAATGCAAATACTTTATCAGCATCACAGTCTTCCGATCAATGAATTATTACAAGTGGAACATACTATGTGACTACTGTTTCTATTAAGAAATAGAACATTAATGATGCTGAGAACAGCTTCGTGTCCTCTTTCTTTCAGTATACACTCCAGTCACCCTAGTGGTAACTTCAACTTTTTTGTTTCAACTAGTTATTTTAAAGTATTATTCTTTAAACAAACAAACAAAAAAAACAAACAAACAAAAAACAATTGTGACCAATTATTTATTTTATTAATTGTACAAGAATTGAATAAAATATGTATCTCATTGTGTAGGAAAGAAAATCTTACACCAATTATGCCTGAAGCTTTTCTGGTGGAGCAAATAGCGGGGTGATCCAGTAGTCATAAAAAAGAGGGTAGCTCAAAATATCAGGGATGGAGCATGAAGAGTTCAGTTTTGAGAGGTTACTTGAGTATAAGGATTGTGGGATTGTTTGAAGAAAAAGAAAAAAATAAAAGATTAGGTATGAGTTAATGGAGACAATCTGAGAGAGGTCAGATGGAACAGGTTCAGAAGTAGAGGACCAGCAGATTTAAATTGGATGATCAGTGCCTGGAGAGGGATAAATTCAAAGTCTTGAAAGAAAAGGAGAGTGACATTTCTGGTAAAGCTCTATGATCAGGAAGCCAGGTGTGTGGCATACTTGATTGATTACATCATTCTGGTTTTCAGGAATGTCCAAATATGAGGCGAATGTGGTAAGTATCCTGCTGACACAATATTTCCTGTCTTCTTTCCCATGGGATCAACATATTTTCTTATATAATACACAGTTAGCATTTTATTCATCCTTCTTAGATCCATTCTTTTAGTCATTCACCATTTTTTCTTCTACTTGTTCCAATTTGCTTTTTCTTTCATTGTGTCCACATTCAGATCCTTGATTCTCAAGGATGCCACATTTTTTATGCTATACTCTGACATTGTTGTGGGACTGGGCATGAGCTCATGGGAATCTTGGTAACCAGGGCCCTGACTTAGAAAACCTGGACAGTGAAAGATGGCAGCAGAAGCAGTGTATTTTCATTATGAAAACAGCAGTGGCAGTAACCTGTTGGAAAATTCAGAATATTTAGTGTCCAAAAGTAGAACTGATGACCCATTGAGGTATACCTATGTAGGCATAACCAAATCAATTTTCCACAAGGCTTGTAATTTCATTTATTATTTTTTACCTTTTTATTTTATGTTCTCCTGCCTGATTGATATGCAATAGTGAATTTGGTTTTTGTAAACTTGTCTCTATAGTCATATTTTATACCCCTTTTTGTAAATTTACATAATGGTGTAATATTTCCTCTTTAATTAAGTGAATTTAGAAATATCTTGACTGTAACATACACTTTTGGTATGCCTTCTTCTCCTCACAAATATAAACCACTTTCATTCTGTCATATCAACTTTTTGCTACACATGTACTTTGCAAGTATTTTCTCTCACTTTATATTTTATCTTGGATACCTGAGTGTTCCTTATCTACAATATTAAAAATTGGCCTTCACATACATAAATCCATGAAAATAAACAGGAAAGCATCTTAACGTTTGAGTAATATAGATCACTGATATAGTTTCTCTTTTCCCAGTATTCAAATAAGTTCCATGCACATTCATTTTAAGAGGATGACCAAGAATAGGGACAAAGTATAAATAGGGTATTAGTTGGAATAATACAAAGCTCCATGTTATTGAGTGGTTTACAGGGTTTCAAGAAAAAATAAATAAGACTTCCACTCTGTACACAGCTATGTCCTCTGCTCTGCATCTGGAGACAGTGTATGATGTCACGTTTTAATCTGTCATAGTCAGTTTTGTGCATAATTAACCTGTCTTGCTACATTCTCCTGGATCAGTGTCCCCTCTCTTCCTTCATCCACTGTGCATGAAATTTTATTTTTTGTGATTCTGTCAAATACTCTGTGAAAAAATAAAAATAAGCTCAACAAAGGATCTAACATCTATGTTGCTATAGTTTTCAGATTCTATGAGGCTTGAATGTTGTAACTTGTTATGACAGCACCGTTCTCTCTCTCTCTCTCTCTCTCTCTCTCTCTCTCTCTCTCTCTCTCTCTGTGTGTGTGTGTGTGTGTGTGTGTATGTGGTCTCTCTTTATTCTTTTGAAGACTGTATCACTACTAGGAGAAGGGAAACCTTTGTAACCACAGAAAAAAATAGAATAGCCATTAAAAGCTGGAATTATTTTATTCCAGAGTTTCGGAAGGAGTGTATCTTTGCTAAAAATTGTTATTAATACTCTGTCTTGATATTAAAAAATCCATAACTATAAAAGAATGAGTTTTTATTATTTTAAGCTGTTATATTTGTGATTATTTCCTTTAGTAGCAATAGGAATCTAGGGATTTTTTTTTGCAAGTTTAATTGACAATGTAACCAAACTGAATCCTCCTAAAGTGGTAGGTATCAAATATAAATCCTGGTTGTCCAGGTTGTTTATATATATTTGCAAGTTTAATTGAAAGCTGCCTAGCATATTTTCAGAAACAGAATGAGCTTGGTTAGGCAAATTCTTCAGCCTTTCATTTATCTATCTATTTATCCATCTATCTATTTATTTATATATTTATTTAACATCTTACCTGCTGCTTACTGTAGATTTGACTCTATCTTTTATATAACTTCTCATTCTTTATAAAATATTTTGTTCTAAAATACCTTTTAATATATTTTATTTTTGCAGTTTTCAAAAGTGTAGGGCTGATTCTGACAAACTTCCTAAAAATATGTTTTTATTTTTTAAAATGGGAGGAATTCTTTATTGCTTCTGTCATCTACTTAATTGAGAACAGAAAATTTACTGGTTCATATTTCTTTCACTTTTTTCACTGAGTGGATATATTTGTGTCTCTTTGGTGGTCTTTTTTTTCTGTTTTGTTTTGTATCTGAATTGTAGATTTTTGAGATTCAAACCAATGTTTTTAATATGGTAAAATAAGATATACACTAGTAGCTTAATTGTGTCTCTTGCTATTTAATTTTGTTTTTTCAACAAATGAGTTATAACAGAGATAAAAAGTAGATATTTTCAAGGTTACCATAAAGGAAGTGTGTAAAAATAGAAAAAAATTAGATAAAATGTAAAAGTCAACAAAATATATACACTTGGGCTTCAGACTAATGTGGTGAATTTCTGGCTGAATGTTATCTAAAGTGTGCTGTCATTGTGTACATAAAAAATTCAGAGTGAAGACTTAAATTCAGAATGGTCACATAGAACTGTTTTTCATCTCTAATGTGTCTTAAAGTTTTTACCAGGGGTATTAAAGGATTACTATACTCCTTATTGTGTAGTGTTCAGTGACTTTGAAACTGTTTATGAATTCTCTTTCCTGAAAACTTTAAAAAGCTGAGAAAAAGTGTCTTGTAAAACATAAAATAATCATATATAAGAATACTATATTCTGTTGTTTAAATGGTATCTCAACCTATGAATAGTGATATTAAAAATCTATACTTAGAAATATGTGCACATAGCAAAGAAAATTTACCAAAAACTGCATACCTATTAATATTCCAGCCAAAATGTCACTAATAACATTTTATTATTTCTCAGTATTATCTATTAAATTCTGCATGTGCTTTATTATTGTCAAAGTTTTTCCACACTGCCTACATTTTGTAATATATTAGAAATCTTCTGTTTTTTTGGTACCATTGATTGAACCTAGGTACACTTAAGCACTGAGACAAATCCTGTGCTCCCATGCCCTTTTTATATTTTTATTAGAGACAGTGTTTTGCTGAATTACTTAGAGCCTTGCTAAGTAGCAGAGGCACTATTTGACCTTGTTATCATCCTGCCTCATCCTCCCAAGTCACTGGAATTATAGGTGTGTGCCACCATGTCTAACATATATTAGCAACCTTAAGATTGACACTTGTTTCTTTTTGTTTTTAATAACCTATGGTTATTTTGTACAAAAATTATTCAATGTATTTTGGAATGTATAATGTGTACATAAACATTTATAGTATTTGCACAAAGTGTACAAGAAAATAAACAGTCTGTGGTAAGGTTTTTATTTTGTATTTAGTAAACTCATATAATATTGTCTATAATTAAATTGAGATGATAAGATGGAAATTATAATTTTCTTATCAACCAGTAAAAACGAAATATAGTGTCATTGAAATACTAGGAAAGAATAAGCTAAGTGGAATAATTATTTGTCTAAAATTATTGATGTCACCACTCATCCTAATGGTCCAAAATAAGAAATTACTCAAATGTTCTTGATTGTTGAAATGAACAATTTGTACTGCATCCATAAAATACAAAATCAGTCATCAATATAAAGAAACACTTTACTGAAGCACACATGTTTATTGACTCTTACAGCAGCTGAATTTAAAATTATATTGCATTATGCCAGGCAAAGTAAAATTATAGTTTTTATAATACATTACAGTAACATCCTTCTGGGGAAAGCAAAGTTGCATGTAAAAGAAAAAAAAAATTTTTGGCGGGGGGGCAATTATGTAAATACTCTTTGCTTAAGACTAGTGAATATGTTTAACATTCTAATTTGTTAAAACTGTATAATGTATTTCTATGACATTCAAGATATGTACATAGGACATCACCAAAAAATAAATATACAGGAGGATGGCTGGCCTTTGTTGTGAAATGAGTAGAAGCATAGAAAAATTAGAAATGGCATATAATAGGCAGGTATTAAATCTGGGAACCTGGTAAAATATTTACTTTTTTTAAGGTACATTTTACATTTATGTAATAAAAAATTCTCATGCTAGTTATTAAGAACCTTTTTGGTCTTTGGGATAGTAGATGAAAAAACTGATTTAGACTGTCCTGAGCAAGGCTGATTCAAAATTTGTTTACTTTTGAATAACTTCTGAATCTTTACATAAATGTTTTTTTTTGTCGTTTTACATGTGCATCATACTTTAATGAAAATTTTAAAAGATATGTTTCTGAAATAATTATATTTCTCAGAATACTAGTAACAATTTATGATTTGGTATAAATCTCAAATTGGTTATCTTTCTATTTTAATATTTTATCATTCTCAAACATTTACCCATGTTCTAACACTTGGACATACTTTATTTAATTCAGCAACCATTTGGTAAACATTATTGTTTTTATTCATTTTTTCCCTTAGTACAGAGGATGGAAGTAAGTATCACCAAATACACACACACACACACACACACACACACACACATACATACATATGTTTGTGTATATATATATATACACACACATACACACACACACATTCACTGGTAAAATATTCACCATACTATGTTATGAATTCTGTCATTGAACTTGCAATCCAAAAGCATAATGCACATTTATTGCTAGGATTATTGGCATGAAGTACAACACATGGCTTAACACATTTTTTTAATAATTTTCTCCAATTACATTATTTGATAAAATGATGTGGTTCATAATCAAGGCACTTAAAACGGTGCCTGGTGTATTCCCAGTAAGGTTTTTTTGTTTTGTTTTTGTTTTTGTTTTTGTTTTAAAGAGAGAGGTGAGAGAGAGAGACAGAGAGAATTTTTAATATTTATTTTTTAGTTATTGGCAGACACAACATCTTTTTTTGTATGTGGTGCTGAGGATCGAACCCAGGCCGCATGCATACCAGGCGAGTGCGCTACCGCTTGAGCCACATCCCCAGCCCTCCCAGTATGTTTTTAACTGAGTTAAATTAGCAAAATGAATCTCAATGATCAGTGCATGCAAAGGATATCAATAATATAATACTGGCACTCTGGTTTGAATAATTGCTCAATAATAGTCCGTATATTTAAGGTTTATTTTCTTTTTTTTTAATTGATAGTAGTTTATTTTATTTTATTTTTTTAATTAATTTTTATTCTTGGTTGTTCAAAACATTACATAGTTCTTGATATATCATATTTCACACTTTGATTCAAGTGGGTTATGAACTCCCATTTTTACCCCGTATACAGATTGCAGAATCACATCAGTTGCACATCCATTGATTTACAAATTGCCATACTAGTGTCTGTTGTTTTCTGCTGCCTTGCCTATCTTCTACTATCCCCCCTCCCCCCTCCCCTCCCCTCTTCTCTCTCTACCCCCTCTACTGTAATTCATTTCTCCCCCTTATATTTTTGTCCCCTTTCCCCTCACTTCCTCTTGTATGTAATTTTGTATACCCCTGAGAGTCTCCTTCCATTTCCATGCAATTACCCTTCTCTCTCCCTTTCCCTCCCACCTCTCATCCCTGTTTAATGTTAATCTTCTTCTCATGCTCTTCGTCCCTACTCTGTTCTTAATTACTCTCCTTATATCAAAGAAGACATTTGGCATTTGTTTTTAAGGGATTGGCTAGCTTCACTTAGCATAATCTGCTCTAATGCCATCCATTTCCCTGCAAATTCTATGATTTTGTCATTTTTCAATGCAGAGTAATACTCCATTGTGTTTAAATGCCACATTTTTTTAATCCATTCGTCTATTGAAGGACATCTAGGTTGGATCCACAGTCTTGCTATTGTGAATTGTGCTGCTATGAACATGGATGTAGCAGGGTTTTTTTTATAATAACACAAAATTATTTTGTGTTATTATAAAAAACAAGGTTACTATAAATTACAAAGTCCCAACAGGTATAATTCTACAGACAAAGAGTGTCCCTATAGTGTGCTCTTTTTAGGTCTTTAGGGAATAGACCGAGTAGGGGAATAGCTGGGTCAAATGGTGGTTCCATTCCGAGCTTTCCAAGAAATCTTTATACTGCTTTCCAAATTGGCCGCACAAATTTGCAGTACCACCAGCAATGTACAAGTGAACCCTTTTCCCCACATCCTCGCCAGCACTTGTTGTTGTTTGACTTCCTAATGGCTTCCAATCTTACTGTCCTATAGAGGACAGATTAAAACTAAAGTGTTTTATAAAATTATTATTGCTAAAGTGTATAACAAAAAACATAATTTTGTCTAGGAAATTTGACTTTTGTCTCTCAGTAATTACAAGCATGAATAATTCCCAACTATTAAAAAATAGTCTAAAGATTCTTCAATGTCAGGCTAAAAGTTGGTGGCCACTATCCAAGAAACCAGAAAAACCAGTTTAGAATGGGACCCCAACCTGGGGGACTCTCCCAAGGAGACCAATGAAACTGCATCTTTGGGAAGTTCCGCCAGGGAAAAATAAACCCCCTTCATTGGTCTATGTTCCCTCAACTCTTTTCAGCTTTCATGAACAAGACCCCCTCAGGAAAAAGGTCAAAAAATATTTAAAATTCTATATTTGTTTTATGCCTAGGTTAATATGTTTTTCTGATTACCCTCTGCTTTATTCTGAGGCCAATTTACAAGGGTTAACTCTCAATCTAATAGGTTTTAAAAAATAAGCTACAAGGCTTTTATTGTCTGTTTGCTTTGTGTGGGTGCACCAGTGCACAGTCTGTCTATATGTGTATTGCCATGTCTACATATATTTGGTACAAAAACAAAATTGACATATGAGCTCATAAATTAAAATTTAAAAAAATGGATCCAAATACTTTTGGTTAATATAATTTAAAAGATTCAATTTAAATTGGGAAAATAGATAAAAGTACAAATGTCTTTAAAGTTACTAATGCACAGTTTTCTTTCTAGATGTTTAAAGAGCTGTTAAAATGTTAATGTCTATAAAGTGTCTGATATTCATTGTCTCTAGGGTTTTTATTCAACAACAACAACAAAAGATTACTAATACTATTCAATGCACTTGTCTGATACATTGTTTGAAAAGAAAGATATGTAAATTTCATCTAAAAGTATATAAGATTAATCATGGATGTGTTTGTTAAAGACATCTTATTGGTACAAAGTTAAAATGCTAACTGTTAAATATAATATCAAATACTCTTAAATCTTTAAATTCCATAAGGTAAAATATTTAAACAATGTTGGTGTTTTCATAAATTGGTAAACATAAAGAAAGTTTAAAATTATTTTGTGTTATTGTAAAAACAAGGTTACTATAAATTACAAAGTCCCAACAGGTATAATTCTACATACAAAGAGTCAAGATTCTTCAATTGTATTTCAATTAAAGTACTCTAAGTAACAAATATTTCATATTATTAAAAGGGATTAATTTGTCTAAATTCAAAAAAATATAAGGGTTATTTCAAGGTATAAAAAAAGGAGCAATGGGTTAAAAGTTTATTTAAAAAGTTCTAAATATAAAAATATATTTACTGAAAAATCTTTCCAGGTTAAAAGTTTTTATGTGGTAAATTAAAATTATAATACATCTAAGTAAACAACAAAAAGGTCTAATTAAGTAATATAAAGCTCTATAATAAAAGACAAATATTAAATTGTTTATATGTAACTAAGTTGGTTATATATATGTAACACAAATATTTAAAACTATTCAAGGTTGTTCCCTAAGGACAAATAATAATGTTCTGATATATTTATATGTCAAATTGACAAAAACTTCTAAAAATATTAATTTTTATTAATTATTTACATTATGTCTCTTAAGTTTTATCCCCTAGAACAAGTAATCTTAGAAAAATTAAGGTTTGTACATCTGTGGCTAAACAGCAACTGTTATTTTATAGTATTGTCTTACTTTACAAAGTCTAGATTTTCCTTTAAAAGCTAACCTTGGTTAATTTAAAAACATCAATAAAAGTGTGGTACATTATTCTTTTTTACATATTAAGTGTCTTCATATCTCTCAGGGATACAAGTCTTTAAGGTAAAAGGTTTAAGGAAACATTTTATCAAGGTGGTATTCTCCAAACTAAAATTGTATGTATTGGTAATTTAAACTTATAGAGATAATAGATTTTATTGGAGATTTATTTATATCAATTGATATTGTGCAACCAAATCTTATGTTACCTTTTACCCTAAATTTAAAAAGTAATGAGAGACTATTCTATTTAAAGGTTAAATATTATAAAACATTCTGCCACTTTTCCACATTAAAAAAAAATGTTAAGTGTTCTCAGCCTTTCTTTAATTAATGTTTTAGATGTATGTCATATTGTGCTAGCTAACATTCATAAAGAGTCACAAAACAATATGTGTAAACTTTATAAAACTAGATCTAAAAAGAGAAACAAAGATCAGCTTTAGCACTAAAACACTAAGATTTGTAAAAAGCCCTGCCTTACCTGAGATAAGGCTCTGCCTCCCACCTTACAGCATATCAAAATAACTTCAAAGTAGGCCAGATTTTAGTTAATTTAAACTTATATTCAACGATTAATTTTATTACAAAAATTACTGTGATCTCTAATAAAAAATATAATGTGTAACTCAGCCACGGTTCAAAATTATATACAAGCTAAATATGTTTTTACTATTGTTAATTTCACTTTGTATTCTCATTATAACTAAAAAATGTGACCACTACACTAAGAGCAACCAAGAGACCTTTACTGTGACAGTGTCTGATTAACACAAAGTGAGAGAGAGAGAGAGAGAGAGAGAGAGAGAGAGAGAGAGAGAGAGAACTGCAAAAGAGAGAATAAGGGAGAATGAGAGAGAAAGTGAGAGAAAAAGGAGAGAGCAAGAGAGAATGACCTGGCAAGAGAGAGTTTTTATAGTCAAAATCTAATGGACTCTCTGTATCTACAAGCTGCCTTGTTGGTGTACAGTGATGAGATCATACATTAGATTGCTAAGGTGTCATCTTCTGCCTTCAGGCAGATCTTCAGCATTATGTAAATTAATAAATAAAATAAGGATATTCTGTTATATTAAAAATTAACTGAAAAGTTATAAAGATTAAAGTCAAAGCCCAGCATTCTTACTTTAAATCTGATAAAACTGACTTGCTGGATGTTTAAGGCCAAACTTAAAAATTAAGGGGAAAATAAAAGAGCCGAAGAAACCAATATTTGGCTCTTGCTCTCTAAGTCAGCCTGAACCCAGGACAGGGGAAAAAGCTTTGCAGATTCGGGCCACATAACCTCCCAATAAGGGAGATTAATGAGACCAATGGAGAACAGAAAGCCAATGAGTGTATATGCTGCAAAACAGGAGGGTCATTTAAAAAAGGAGACGTGCCTGATGCTTCCAAGGGAAGCCATATGGTCAGCAAGACCATCCTAATGCAGATGACAGTAACAGAGCTAAAATGCTGCTCACATGTCCCCCAAGAATGTCCACCAAGGAAACTCAGCTGACTCTTACCAATAGATAGGAACAAGGTCAGTTTGTCCAGCTTGGTCTTAAACACCTAGCAAAAACACTTAAAACCAAAGCACAGCCATTCCTGGACATTTAAAAAGAAACAACAATTATTTTAATGTAACTTAAAATGTACACTAGTGTTAGCATCTCCCAAAATAAGAAAGGCTGGAGGCAACACAGAAAAATTCTTAGGCAAAAATGCCTGATAACTACCAATAATAAAACTGACAGAAGTTTTTAGTCAGTTCAAGGCCTACAGATCTTCCTAACTTCCTACACAGATAGCAGTAATCAATATTTATTAATATAATTATCTAGCCTTAATTAACAAAAGGATCTTTACTGAAAACAGTGGTCATGTCAAAAAGGTATTTTTACAAAAATCAGATGACATTAACTAATTTAACTAAATGTTGTGTCTACATTCCTGATAATTCTGACAATGTTAAAGATTTATATTCCCTAAAAAAGTGCCTTATTAGTCTTCATTAGGCCTTGTTATGGGGACGTTTTCTCAGGTCTTCTGCCTCCTGGTAAACAATTATTAATTTCTGTCATTTTCACGATATTCATGGACAGGTTCCAGATGCTAACACTGCTATTTTGTATTAATCTTACTTCAGCACTCATGTCTTTTTGTTTCTCTCATAGAAGTGCCCACCCATGGTGACTTTTCATCCTGTTCTTCCTGAACCAGATTTTTACCATGTACTCCTTGACCCACTCAGTTTCTAGAAAGGGACTCCAAACTGCTTGCCCACTGCACAAAGCCCCCCTTTCAGCTAGAAGTAGCAAGAACGGTCATCGCCCTTTTCTTTTATGGCAGTTGGAGGTCCCTAATATTAGAGGAAAAATTATGGTCAATATAGATGTTCACCAATATGTCTAGGTCAGGAAGATGTACCTGGAAAACTGCTTCCAATATCACCCTAGGTGATCTACCAAAAAGAGACACTTGCTTCTATAATCCAACTTACAAGTGGAAAAACTCCCTATTCACCAAAGATTGTGCTTCCTGGGTCCCACGTTGAACTCCTTGACTAAATCTCCAAACTGTCAATGACTCTGAACTATGTAACCTACTATTTTGGTGGAGAAAAGGGAAAAGAACACCTGGACTTATTAAAAGGCCAGGCGCCACTGATTTATCAACATAGACTGGCTGCCCCCATTTTAGTTCCCCTCCTAACTGTTTTGGGAATAGCTGGATCTACTGCTTTAGGAACTGCACGTCTTGTCACAAGCTCTAAAAATTTTAAGTCCCTCAGCCATCAAATAAATATAGATTTAGGAAAACTAGAAAGGTCAATCTCCAAACTAGAGGTTTCACTAGACTCTCTGACAGAAGTAGTCTTACAAAACAGATGAGGTCTAGATGGTCTCTTTCTGAAACAAGGAGGACATTGTATGGCTCCAGGAGAAACTTGTTTCTATGCAAACCATTCTGGCATAATAAATGACAGTTGGGCGCTTGTGAGAAACAGGTTAAAGGAAAGAGATGAAGCACTAGACGCTTCTGGCAATTGGATCCAAAACCTATTCTCATAGTCCCCTTGGTTGGCTATCATCATTTTAGCCAAAGTTAGGCCCCTAGTCCTTCTCCTGATTGGTATTACTGTAGGACCCTGCCTCTTACAAAAGAATGTAGATGAGGTAAGAATTATGGTCTTGTGAGTCCAGTATAGTCCTTTAGACACAGAAGGAAAAAAAAAATCTGAGGCCTATGATGTGCAAGATTGACATCAAACCTACTAAAACCAGTGGGGAATGTGATAGTAGGAACAAATGTGACTCCATTTTGTTTTATGACTTCATCCTGTAAAACAACCATGCCAAGTAGAAGAGTCATGACTGGAGCAAGATGTTCTTTTCTTTTTGCTATAGAAACCTTTAAGAACACGGAACTAACTAATGGGGTATTGTCTCTATAGCTAGGGTAACGGGGCTCTGTTTCTGTAACTGGGGTGACTGGGCTAACTGTGATTGGTTAGGCTTCCCTCCGCTTGACTGCAGTGTCCCGCTTCTGTAACCTGGCTTGCTTGCATTGGCTAGACCCCCTGAACATCCCTTTTGCAGTTTTCAGGCTTATAAGGAGTGCCCTTGCAATTGTGCGGGGCTGATCAGGGGAACAGCTTTATGTTCTGGTCAGCCACCACCAGTGTGCTTCAATAAAGGCTTGATTCGATTATGTGTGAGTGGTCTGGAAGTCAGTTTATGAGACCCTGGGACGAAGCTTTAAATATAACAGAAGAAATAGCAAATAAATAAGGTGAAATGAAAATGGACCAAAGGAAGTTAGAGCATTCATATCTTTCTGGACATATTGTGACATGCCAGAAATCACAACAACCTGGAGGTTGAGGATGAAAGATCAAAACTGAAGCTTAGTGTAGCAACTTAGTGAGAGACTGTCTCAAAAAATAAATAAATAAAAGGTCTAGAATATATCTTAGTTGTAGAATACCACTGTACCAAAAAAAAAATCAAAATTCCAAATGAAGTATCCTTTACCCTGAAGCCAATGAATACTTAGGAGTTTTAAGAAAATTGTGTGTATGTTGGTTTGGGCCGCTCTGAGGTGGCTCAGTATTCTTAGAATTTCATATAAAGGAAATTATCTAAAGAATACCAACCTGTTTTTTTAACATATATTTTGTTCTGACCCCTGAATGTAAAAGTGTTCATTTAATATTATTTTATGTAAAACAATGGGAATATTCAGAATGAGTATCTGAATCAGCATATTTAAAATAGTGAGGATCTTCTAAATCTTATTGGGAAAGGGGCTCTTCTGTGGCAGAACATAAAATTTGGAGGTAATATCTTCAACCACTTATTTTCTAAAATGTCCTATATTGAGTCCCATTTTCCTCTGACATTTTTTTAGATTCTGTGCAAGGATTCAATTGTCAACTTCCAGATTTATATAATTTATAACAACCTGGTATACACAAGTGTGTTCTTTTTTTATCAGAATAAGTAACTTGAGTGAGTAAATGTAGAGACCCCTAATTTATAGGAAATTAATTATAAATATGAATATTGTTCTATTCTGGGGCTTGAAACTGGTACATAAGTTAGTAAAATTTGATGGCAGTGAACACCAAACTTGTGGGATCTGTACTAGATGGTATCAGAACCGAATTATTGGACTACTAGTTGTTGAAACATTGGTTGTTGCTCAAACTTGCACATTTTGTATCAAAAGTGGTTGCAGAGTCAGGAAATGTTGCACAAACTTGTAATCATTGTTATGTGGAAAAATTAGGTAGGAAGAAAGTAAATATGATTCAAGACTCAGTAATTTAGAGACCCTAAGCAACATTGTAAGCCCATTTGTCACAATTAAAAAAACATCAAATTTTTTTGAAATGCGTTTCAGATGTAGAATGCCCCTGGATTAAATCTCTAATTTAAAAAAAAATGCTGTTTCAGAAGAAAGACATCACAGATCTGAATGTTAAACTAACTTCATGTATGTGTTTGTTCACTAGTGATAACTGATACCCTGGTAAACGGAGTATTTCCAAGCTATCAGAGAGGCATTTAGGGTGCCAGAGCCTTTCAGAATTTTTTTCTTAATGGCTTAGTATTTTCTCACTTTCTACTTTGAAATGAGCCAAGTGAGGATACACAGTGAGAGTGGTTTTATGAATCTGGGAATGTTAAACCTGATATGTCAGTTTCCTTATGAACTGAGAGATTAACAGTCTATTCACTTAATTTGTTTTTTTATTTTTATTTGTTGTTATAACTTTGTGCCATGTGATTCAAGTTGACCCAAGTACCTAAGTGTTTTGTAATAGTTTGCTAGTTAAAATTTTTATTCTTTTGTTTTAGAAGTGAGTTGGGATGTTGTAAAAGTAATTTTTTAAATACACTGTAGATTTATGTTATATTTAAATAATGAGAAGATAGACAACTTTGGAGATAAACATTCAAATAATTATGTGGACTGTTGAAAGTTTTGGTGTGTCTTTAGTGATATCTTATGTCTTCGACACACTAAGGTAGTCACCATCATTTGAGTATTGTTATTACTTATAATTTTGTTATGCATATCTCAAGTATCATTGCTTTGTTTGGTTGTGCTTCTTTTGAATATTCAATAACTAATTGCAACTATTATTTATCCTTTGGAATTATGTTGGATTTTTTCCCACTTTTTGTGCTTCAGTGTTTTGCTTCACATGTGCTGCTCCCTGGGTTTCATTATAACAAAATTAGCCACCAATTTTACTTCTTATAATGAATTATTGGGGCTGGGGATATAGCTCAGTTGGTATAGTGCTTGCCTTTCATGCAAAAAGCCTTGGGTTTAGTCTCGGGCACCACAAAAAAAGTATCGTACTGAATGGTTGACATCACTACCATATATGAAAGCCACCTCTTTTAACTCTCATTAATATTTGTATGAAATTAAGTACTATGTCATTAATCATATGATTTATGTAATATGTATTTCTTTATTTTTATTTCAGGAGCCATTGACATTAAAAGATGTGATCATTGAATTTTCGGAAGAGGAATGGAAATTCTTGGACCCCTCTCAGCAGACTTTGTATGGAGATGTGATGTTAGAGATCTGTAAAAACCTACTCTTTATTGGTGAGCCTAAATTTCATTCAGAATTTTTAAATGAAAACAAATATTTATTTTTTTAACTTTATAGAGTATCTTATGGTAGATTCTATTCTGCATTAAAAAGTTTGTATCATGTTTTTAGTACAAAGATTGGGCATTTGTTTATGTGGAAAAGAAAATGTTAATTTTTTTTCTTTTTTATGTTTAACCTATCTTTTCCAAATAGTGCTCACAATGTAGAGAATGAAAATGATTTCAAAGTATTTTAGTGTCTTTGTCTAGACAAAAAATGTTTGAGAAAATAATTTTGTAGACTCTTATAGGATATTTACTCTTTCTTTTTTTCCTAATGAGGGTAACACTAAAAAGACTTATTTAGTTACCAAGAAAATAACAAAACATGACATATTCCATCAAAAATGTATTGATGTCTCTATGTAATATTTAGTCACCACTTGGTCTCCAACGAAATAACCTTGGGATTTGAAGAGAAGTGACAGTAGACATGTCAAGTTGGGTAGAAATCAATGAAGCAAAGAATACAAATAAGAGATCCAAAATTAAAGAGAAATTCACATTTAAAAATATTAATTGATAAGCTTAAATCTGACAGAAAATATTTTTTTCAAGCCTAGGTTTGTTTCAGTTGTAATCATTAAAGATCATTTCATGGTTTCTATTTACCATGCATATCAGTTATTTAAGCTCCCTCTTGTTCTTCAGTGATCTCCCTACATTTAAATTAACAAAATATTGTAGGAAAATCAAAAGAAGAGGGGCTGGGGATGTGGGTCAAGTGGTAGCTCGGTTTCCTGGCAGGCATGCACCCTGGGTTTGATCCTCAGCACCACATACAAACAAAGATGTTGTGTCCACCAAAAAAAAATAATTCATTCTCTCTGTCTCTCTCTCTCTGTCTCTCTCTCTGTCTCTCTCTCTGTCTCTCTCTCTCTCTCTCTCTCTCTCTCTCTCTCTCTCTCTTTCTCTCTCCCACTTTCTCTCTCTTTTTTAAAAAAAGAAAATCAAAAGAAGACACAGACAAGTGACAGGAAATGTGGCATAGTGACAGAGAGGCCAAATTGCCAAGCTTTATTTATATCAACAGGTTAATTTAGGTCATTGGGATCACTAGTACATACTGTTCACTTTATTACTAGGCAGATTACAAACTTAACAACATTATGCAGCTTATTTCTCAGTTATATACTAAGTTGCAATGTGCAGTGTTAGGAGTTTTGTGTAGCTCTCAAGAAAGTCCATTGTATAAACTTACTGTTTTATGGACAGGTTTAGACTCAGTGAACCATTGTGCTTGTCTAAAAAGAGAGTTTTTTTTTATTCTGAGGAGTTGTGGGCCAGAGATTATGTTTCAGGCTGATAACACTCTAGTGCAGAGCCTTTTCAAGCAGGGCACTGCCATAGCAGCTTTACATTGCACATGTATTTAATTACTTGACTAGTTCCTAGGGAAAATTGGAGGGCATTCTAAGGCAGGGAAAGAAAGAATTTTCACCCCTACAAATTATTCCACAATGACTGTGAGGATATGCATAACCTGGCATTTATTTGCATTTGGAGGCTCCCTAAAAAATCTGCTCATTTCCACATATCTCTAGGCAAACCATTGTAAGATATTAATATTACAGGAGAGTTTCTTTAATATAATTTAAATATTTATTCATTCAAATTTTTCTCATCAGAACTTTATATGAATGCTTATATTGAATATTCTGTAAAATTTTTTTACCATATAATGAATAGCAGTATTTAACAATACCTGCTCCTAGTGGTTATGTAAGTATAGCTGATCAGTGTGGTTTAAAGAATAATTTTCAGGGCTGGGGCTGTAGTTTAGTGACAGAGGGCTTGCCTCACACATGTAGGGCATTGTGTTTTATCTTTAGTACTACATAAAAATAAATGGATGAAATAAATGCATTCTATGTTTCTATAGCTACAAAAAATTAAAAGAAAGATTTCTATTGTATTACAATTATTCATAATATTGTAGGTAAAATTTCTCTAATTCTTTGTCTTTTTTGACTCTCACTCTTTAGAGAGCTTCAGTGTTGTTCATTATGTTTTCTCACATTAATGATACTGTTTTTGTTTTTATATCTATATGTAATAATTGAATAGAAATTATCATGACTTGTCACTTTAGGACAACATTAGGTAAAATTAAACTGCATGTGACCCATATGCCAATTTTCAATCAAGTTTTCTATGCTTTTACTTACAAGTATAAATATTACCCCTGTTTTATATATGATTGTATATTGTCTTGATTATTTACTCTGCTTTTGTGCTTAATCATGTAATGTATCCAAATTTTGTTAAATATATAAACACACACACACACATACATACATACAAATACATACATACATACAAACACACACATACACATACACATACAGCAGATTGAACACAGAGGTTCTTGTAATATTGAGCTACGTCATCACCCCCTTTTGACTTTTAGTTTGAAATATACTCTTGCTAAGTGGCAAAAGTTGGAATGGTATTTCCATGTTTCAGCCTTCCAAGTAGCTAGAATTAATGGCATATTCATCATTTCTACATATATAAATCTGTTCTTTTGTCTAGGAGTAAGACTTTAGCTTTTTAAAGGTACCATAAAGATGTTTACAATTCTTTTATCTTTTATATATTTGTCAAATATGTAATTGTGGTCAAAACTGTATATCTTTGCTGAACTTATTATCTTACATATTTTAAATATACTTGTTAGTTCTGTTCATTCAAAATTTTTTGTAACTTTTTTTTTTCTAGAGAATTTGTATCACATTTTTTCTTCAAACAAGTTCTCCTTTTCCTTACTTTTTCATCCCTAATACCATTTCTTTTGGTTTTTATATTTGGCTATAGTAGATATCTCTCAGAAGTAGAATTAACTGGTATTTTTTTTGGGGGGAGTGTGAATTACTCTTTTACTTAACATATTCTCCTGAATGTTGATCATTGTAGATATTACATAATTTATTATCTTTGAAAAGATTTATAACTTTTTCATTCAAAATTGCCTTCATGTAGCCATTTGAAATGATATTTGATTGGCTTGCCATATTGATCTCTTTTGAATGTTGTTTAATGAGAATATGTCTGTAAATATATTTTGATTTGACCATCAAATTGAGGTCTAATTGATATACTTTCAATTTTATTACTCATGGCTTTCTCATTTAACCTCATTCCATTGAATATTGTAGCTTTTATTATTTTATATCAGGAAGCATTATTAATTTTTTATGTGTAGTTATGGATGCACCAAGAATATTCTAAAGAATTGTTCAAATAACTTATTTTGTTTACACAAAAATAGTATTGATTGTTTGGTGTTACATATACTTCTTAGTTTTGGGGGGATGCTACTGGCATTTATTTTTTAGAGCAGGTGCTTAACCACTGAGCCACATCAATAACTCTTTTTGGGGAAGGGTACTGGGGATTGACCTCAGGGGCACTTGTCCACTGAGCTACATCTCAAGCACCATTTTTTATTTTACATAGAATCATGGTCTCCTTGATTTGCTTATCACCTTGCTGTTGATGAGGCTGCCTTTGAACTCACAATCCTGCTGTTTCAGACTCCCAAGCTGCTTGAATTACAGGTGTATATTACTGTGCCTAGCTGGTAGCTATTTTTATATTTTATTTTGTGATAGAGACTAGGTAAGTTGCTTAGGGCCTTGCTTAATTGCTGAATTTACCTTTAAACACTTATTCATAAATTTTGAATATCACTGTCACTTTTTCCTTCCAATTTATTATTTTATGTTACAAAGCAACTTCAATGTTTTAATATCTTTAACTTTTTTGTATTTTTAACCTGATCTCTTTGGAACAATATTCCATACACTATAAAGAAGATTGCCTCTGTAAACCTAATTAGTTTTTAATGTTTTCTGAAGTTTTTTCATTCTCTGGGACCTAATGCAATCATATTTTTTTTATTTGCATCAACTGGGGATTGATGTATGCTAGTATTACTGTGTTGTTTTTTATGCTGTTGAATTTTTTTTTTCTGTGATTTCTTTCTAGAATTGTTTTTCTGTGATTTCTTTCTATAAAAATATGATTTGAGTTACAAATGTTTCTACTATGATTGTATTCCAGTGATTAGTCATATTTATCTTTATATGATATTCTACTTTGTATCTCATTTATATAATTATTATCACCTTTGCAATTTTGAATGTAATATTATATCATTTTGTTTTTTGTCTTTTTGTTACCTTATATCTTAAGAGAACTTTATGTAGATTTGCATCTGACATAGTTAATATATTTTTATTTTATTTTAATATATTCTTTTAATCACATTGTTCTCTGATTATTTGTTTTCAAATTAGGTTATTTCTACATAAATTACTGATGAGAAAGAACTTATTTCTCTAGATTTCAAATTTTGTTGATATTTATAAATTTATCTACTATAAAAAAACTGCCTTAATTTGTATTTCATAAATTTTAAGATAATTTTTAAATTTTGCTGGGGTTGAATATACTCTTTATTGTGTGAGCTATTGTTTTCATTGGTATTTTTCTATTCAAAATTGGTTCAACTAGATTATTATAGTCATTTTGTAAAATATTTGGAATTTCAAAGTAAAGAAAAAAAGGTTATGTGCAATGATATATAAATTTAATTCCATATAACTAGAAAGCTGAGACAGTGGAATGCCAGTTTAAAATAAATTTCAGCATCTTTTTGATAAGCTATCTTTAAAAAAAGTATATAGATATAGATATAGAAATATAGAAATAGATATATAGAAATACAGAAATGCCTGTGGATTTAGTTTGGTGAAACAATACCCCTGTGTTCTCTTATGAAAAAATCCCCCCAAAGATAATAATATAAATAAATAAGAGATATACATTTCCTGAAATATTTGTGTCACAGGTGGAGTCTGAATATGTTGAAGTTAAGGGCTATGATTTGAAATTGTTGTACTAATATTAGTCAGTTTGTATTTTGTCCTCATCTGTGGTGGTATAATTTCTTATGGTAATTTTCAAAATTCTCAAAGCTTTTGTCATCATATTGTAATAAAATCTATATATTTTTGAGTAATAATGGCCTTGAATCATACTTTTCTCTTGCTATTCCCCCCCACTTTGATAAAGTTTTATATAATTGCAGAGTTATTCAACATAGCAAGTGAAATAACTTTCTATTATTTTTTTTTAGGTATGACTTCTAATCAAAACCAAAAATTTTCAGGAGAGCAAGAAATAAAATATTCTTTGCAAAACTTGAAAAAGCAAAGGTATGGAAAGCAGGACAGTTAATACTTGGTTTTAAACAAGAAATTTAAATTGAAAGAGGGGGAAGTTCAGAAAATTTGTGTGAATGAGTGGAAAAAAACATGAAAATTATTTATTCATAAAAATACAAGTTCATTAGTTTATATTATTACAAACATCTATAAAGACTGACTGCTCAACTAGTGCCATTCAGTTTTTATTTGGTTAAACTTTAAATTACATTATTGTAATTTTAAAATTTTTACTACTCAGTATTTTGTGTAAAACCACTTGCAATACACAAAATTTTAAATTGCAAAAGTATGTATCAAATTACATTTACACGATGTTTACAGGGCATTATGAAGCTGTATCTTAAAAATATCTTTAGAAAAATAAAGACTAAACCAGTTTGCTCAGCTTTTAAATAGGATTAGAATAGAAATAGGCATTATAATGAAAAACTCAAAAAGTTATAAAATGCTTATTATCATTTACATTTTTAAAAGTTTTGATTATCTCTACATAAGTGCAGGTTAGAGAAAAGTGTACGGATCATTAATTTAAAGTTGCAGCATTCTAGTCTGTCTTTTTTATAAAGTAATAAGAAGGAGATTTTCTACACAGTATAGACAAATTGTCTTTTAATTTAAACACATGTGTAGTATTTCTACTTAAAGAAAAGAAAAACATGCAGATTAAGAAATGCTGCAACAAGCCTTACTAAGACATCTGTGTTGAAAAGAACAATTCAGTAATTAAATGTGTTTACAGTGAAAGTTTGGTAGGTATTGCTTTTTAAATGCAATAATAATTAAGAAAAAAAAGGAATAGAGAAGCAGTTTAATCTTTCTAAAACACATCAAATAAGCATAGAGCTCATCTCTCATGTATGACAATCAAAACACAGAAAAGTCTCAGGAACATTTAGCACAGTCTCCCAGAAAACCCACAGCCCAAATGGCTTGCAGGAATGCATAACACCCCAAAAGCAGACATGAGGGTCTTGGGAGAATTGTGAAAGTCTTCTGACACTTTTCTGGGATTGTGCTAAGAGGTATAAAACATGCCTGGAATAGAAGTAGTAGGGATGGTATGGGGCAAATTAAGAACAATGAAGGGCTTAAGCTAATAATTGTATAACCCTTTGAGAAAAGTAAAGCAGCCACAGTGGTGATTTAAGACAACCTTTGAATGAGGAATGGCTTACAATTAAACTTCTCCTCTGTAAGAAAAAAAAGATCTATAATCTCTTTGTCATTTCATGATTCTGTTTACCATTTCAGAAGCCCACTTCTGTACAACCTTCTCCCTGAAACTTGATAGTTTGAGTCAAAGGTGCTTGTAAAAATTTATTTATAATTTTAATTCAACTTGAAGCAGTCTTTTTGTAGTTACCAATGTATTTATGGCTCATAAGTTAGCATAATTAGGGCTGGGGATGTGGCTCAAATGGTAGCGTGCTTGCCTGGCATGCTTGTAGCCTGGGTTCGATCCTCAGGACCACATACAAACAAAGATGTTGTGTCCACCGAAAAACTAAAAAAAAAATAAATATTAAAACTCTCTCTCTCTCTCTCTCAAAAGAAAAAAAAAAGTTAGCATAATTACTCCATGTCATGGAACATCAAGCATCCCACCTGAGTAATTTGTTTTTTGGAAGGTGATGAGCCATCTGAAAAAAAAATAAGTATCTGAAATAATTAGTAAAGGAATATAAGACCTGGCAAGAACTTATGTTAAAAGAGGTAAAACATCTTATAGATTCTCTAGACCACATAAGTTCTGAAAAACAATTGCTAGATAATTTTTCCAGTTCTTTATTTAAGGGAGTGTGCATCAAAATAGGAATAAGATTTCAACAGTAAGAATCTTTCTTGAGACAGGTTGATTGACATTCTGACATGTCTCACCCATCTCTGTCATGCTAAGTGGCTATATGGCTCCAATGGTTGATAGCATCTCCAGTGTCATGTTGAATTTAGACAAAACTAGGTAGTATATAACATACACTGGATAGTCTCAAACCAGCTGGATTTCAACTGTGAGTTCAGAGATACCAGACTTTTTTCCCTAAAGACTTCCATGCTTTTTTTTTTAATTTCATGCACAGTTTATAGATATCTTTCAGGAGCTCTATCTGACATGTACTGCTTCATCTTTCATATCAACAGGTATTTTGACCAGACTCCTCGTGAATATCCCAAAAGATCTATGCATTTTTGTGATTTTGGATGGAATGGGAAAAATTTTCCAAGTGTGAGAAATAGAGACTTCCTGGATCCTATACATGTTTCTAGTGAACTAAATCCTGTTGCCATTAGATTTTTCTGAGGTCCTAAGATTACTTATCTGTGCATCTAAAATAATATGTTTTTGACAAATCAGTAGTATTCTCTAACTTATTTCAGTGAGCTAGTTACATAGAAAGAATTTTAAAAACACCCTCAGTGATAGATATTTTTGCTGGAAAGTTGAGCAGCCCAGCTCAGATGAAGTTTGTTCTTTGGCTTAATGAAGAATACTCTGACACATCAGGACAATGATTATGTCCCAGTGCCTGCAGGATTTTCCACAAATTAAAACTAGTCAATAGTGTGTTGGAGGCAAGGTGGATCTGTAGGGATTTGGGACATTGGCTAAGCTGGAGAGAGACAACAACACATATGGCAGTCACATTTGAGGACTTGTGGGTGCTTGTGAATATATTTGAACAGCATTTGTAATTATACCATGGGTCTAAAAATAAAAAAAAAATGCAATGGAGTCTATTTCATGCTATAGTTAGTCACTGGAATAATTTACAATTCACAATTGAGTAAATATCCACAAAGATTTCTTTAGACAATTTAGATGAAAAAGAAGGAGAAGGAGAAGGAGAAGAAGAAATTTCTGAGTTTTAGTAGTCTCCCTGATAATTACTTTACAAATATGATGAAATGAACAGTTTCTCCTTGTGGCAATGCATGGAATTGTAATGACTGTGGGAGTAATTGTACTTTCCTAATATTGCTTTATTTAAAAGTGGAAAGAATTTTAAAAACACCCTCAGTGATACTCAAAGAGAACTATATTTATGATAAATCTTTTAGGACCTGTTGACTGTCTCTACCCTAGGTAATTCACAGCATAGTAGATTTGGTGTAAAACAATGTAAATTCTGTGAAAGACATTAAAATTGTCTTCTTTTTTAAATCCTAGAAATCACCCATGTGATCGTTTAAAAGAGCTTTACAATGACAAAAGTAAAAAGTTTTTAATCCATACCCAAAATTTATTTATCCAAGCTTTTATAATCAAGAGACAAATTACAGCTATAAGGCATGTGAAATCGTTTTTAATAAAACTACAAAAATTCCTGAACTCCAGAGAATTAATATTGGTGGGAAGCTCTACAAGTTAAAAAAATATGTAAAAGCATTTAAAAATAACTCAATCCTTTATCAGAGCAGTGATAAATCCTCCATAAGAAAAGAATGTGAAAAATATTTTACTCAAATTCTATGTGTTACTAAAAACAATAGTCTTTACAATGGAGATAAACCTTACAAACTGAAGAAATGTGAAAATGTCTTTAAGTGTTGCTCAAACCTCTTTAAACACTACAGTAATCATACTGGAGAGAAAATCTGGAAACATAAAGAAAGTGTCAAAGCTTTTAATAAAAAATTACACCTTCCTGAACACCAGAAAATTTATACTGGCCAAAAGCCATACAAATGTAAAGAATGTAAAAAAACTTTTGATCGAAAACCATGCCTTATTCGACATCAGAAGATTCATACTGGACAGAAGCCATACAAATGTGAAGAATGTAGAAAAGCTTTTTATCAAAAATCATGCCTTTTTCGACACCAGAAAATTCATACTGGAGAAAAGCCATACAAATGTAAAGAATGTGAAAAGGCTTTTAATCAAAATTCACACCTGACTGAACACCAGAGACTTCATACTGGAGAAAAGCCTTACAAATGTAAAGAATGTGGCAATGCTTTTAATCGAAAATCACACCGTACTGAACACCAAAGACTTCATATTGGAGAAAAGCCATACAAATGTAAAGAATGTGGCAAAGCTTTTAATAAAAAATCTTGCCTTACTCAACACCAGAATTCATACTGGAGAAAAGCCATACAAATGTAAAGAATGTGGCAAAGCTTTTAATACAAAATCCTGTCTTACTCAACACCAGAGAATCCATACAGGAGAAAAGCCACACAAATGTAAAGAATGCAGGAAAGCTTTTAATAAAAAATCATGCCTTACTCGACACCAGAGAATTCATACAGGAGAAAAGCCATACAAATGTAAAGAATGTGGCAAAGCTTTTAATCGAAAATCACACCTTACTCGACACCAGAGACTTCATACTGGAGAAATGCCATACAAATGTAAAGAATGTTGCAAAGCTTTTAATCAAAAATCTTGCCTTACTCAACACCAGAGAATTCATACTGGAGAAAAGCCATACAAATGTAAAGAATGTGGGAAAGCTTTTAATCAAAAATCTTGCCTTACTCAACACCAGAGAATTCATACTGGAGAAAAGCCATACAAATGTAAAGAATGTGGCAAAGCTTTTAATCAAAAATCTTGCCTTACTCAACACCAGAGAATTCATACTGGAGAAAAGCCATACAAATGTAAAGAATGTGGGAAAGCTTTTAATCGAAAATCACACCTTACTCGACACCAGAGACTTCATACTGGAGAAATGCCATACAAATGTAAAGAATGTTGCAAAGCTTTTAATCAAAAATCTTGCCTTACTAAACACCAGAGAATTCATACTGGAGAAAAGCCATACAAGTGTAAAGAATGTGGCAAAGCTTTTAATAAAAAATCATGCCTTACTCGACACCAGAGAATTCATACAGGAGAAAAGCCATACAAATGTAAAGAATGTGGCAAAGCTTTTAATAGAAAATCACACCTTACTCGACACCAGAGTCTTCATACTGGAGAAATGCCATACAAATGTAAAGAATGTGGCAAAGCTTTGAATCAAAAATCATGCCTTACTCAACACCAGAGAATTGATACTGGGGAGAAACCATACAAATATCTGTAATGAAGCAAATCTTCTAATTGAAGGTCACTTCTTAGTCAACACCAGAGGCTGCATATCAGAGAAAAGCCATAGAAATTTGGAAAATGTGGGAAAGCTTTTAATCAAATATTGTAACTTATTTGACATCAGAGAATTAATACTAGGAAAAAGTCATACAAGTTTAAAGGATATGGCAATGCTCTTTATCAAAGATCACACATTTCTGAACACCAGAGAATTCATACTGGGGAGAAACCATACAAATGCAAAGAATATGGCAAAGCTATTCTATTAGGAAAAGTATTGTTGTTCACCAAATATTCATACTGGATAAGAGCCATGTAAATGTTAAGAATGTGGCAAATTTTCAGTATGCTTCAAGTGTTAACAACAAACAGATCGTTCATACTTGCAACAATTCTCACAAATACATAGACTGTAAAAGTCATTTCCTGTAAGATGAAACCTCATTGGTCACCAGAAAGTTCATACTGGAAAGAAAAATTACCATTGCCCAGAGATAGCTCCACAGAACTGACTCCATAAAATTCCAACCCTTGCCCAACTGGCCATTACTCATTAGCCCATGGAAGTGGACAGGAAGCATGATTGGATGATCTGGTTTCTTTCCTTCTGTGTACCTCTCTAGGTTCAATTGTCATTTCCTCAGTTTCTCTGTATTGATTGAATTCAAATCATCTTTTTTTTTTCAAAAGCTATATTTGGAAGTAAAGGCCTACTTGTACCAAACCAACTCATTAATAAAATTATCTTATGCCTGAATTCTATGATCACATCAATATTTTTTCCATAATCTCAGCTGGACACAATGGTCCTATGTCAATGTCTTATTTATTTATTTTATTTTATTTTCGGGGTATACCGAGGATTAAATTCAGGTGCACTCATCGAATAAGTCACATCCCAGCCCTATTTTGTATTTATTTAGAGACACAATTTCACTGAGTTGCTTAAGGTATCACTTTTACTACAAAGACTGGATTTGATCTTGTGGTTCTCCTGCCTCAGCCTCCTGCACTACTTGGATGCAAGGCATGCATCCCTGAACCCAGAAATCATTGTCTTTTGTTTTGTAGTTAATTAAAAAATTTTATTCAGGGTTTCATGTCCATAAAAAGATTCAAAAGATGATTTTGTCACACTTCAGGCATCAGATTCTGGCGTTTAAAATGTCCTGCATGATACATCTTAGTTTTCTACATCAAATGCAGAGTTCAAAAGTTTGAAACCAGATGGTGGAGAAACAAAGATATTGAACAGCAAAATGCAACACATGGCGTGGTTAAATCCACTCATGTAGTGGCTATAAATGCTCACACTAAATAGACATCAAGAGGCCTGTCCATGACCTCTGAGAGTCCTGAGCCTCCATTCAGATTTTGAGCCCCTGAGACTTCAAAGGGTCTGCACAAACGAGAGTGAAGCATACTAACTTTTTCCACTCTTAAACATACTATTGCATTAACTAGACACACCAGAGGAAGAACTGTGTGTCTTTGTACCAAAGTGTGGCTCTACTTGCATATATATGACATCTGTTTTAGAGAACACTGATGTTCTCTAAAACAGATGTCATATATACCTAATGAAACATAGTTGCCCTTTTTTCTCTTAATAGAAAACCACAGCCCTGCATATTTTTAAAACAATTTTGTTACAGTTGAAAAAAAAGAATGGTTAAATAATTGTGTCAATGAAAAGCGTTTGAACTGATGAGTCCATCCTTCCAGTAGCACTTACAAGGATACAGTTGTGTCACCCAGGAAAAGGCAGGTCTGTCCCAAGCCACACTGTGAAATCTCAGAAAGTTACATATTTCCCTGGACCCATCCTCGGTTCTTCAAGTTGCTTCTACCAAGTAATGATGTTTTTAATGGTTAATAAAGTATAAGCAAATCTCTTCTACTGCAGTACTTCAGGTTCTTTCAGTATTCTGGAAGACTCAAACTTCAGCTGGGCACACTGGTACACACTTTTCATCCAAGCAGCAGGGGAGTTCAAGGAAGGAGAATCACAGTTCCAAAACCAGCCTCAGCAATTTCACATGAATCTAAGCAACTTAGGAAGATCCTAACTATAAATAAAAAGATTTGGGAATGTGGCTTAGTGGTAGAAAGCACTTTGGTTTGATCCCTGGTACCAAAAAAAAAGACAAAGAGGCTCAGGTTTTGTGGTCATAAGACTCAGTTTATGCAGTACATAAGTCTGAACAATTGCATTATTTTATTTTTTTTAATTATATTAGCTATAGTTACTTAGTGATCACCATAGTACTATAAAGCACAGATATCTCCACTAACTTTTACTGTCACGGAAATAGCTCCATAAGAATCCCACAATATTAAGATGATGCCTCTGTTGATGCAGGGATTCATTTGGTAGCCTCTGTTCAATTACTCTCTCACAACAAGTGTGCACGTAACCGCTGAAAGTTTCAGTAATTCAGACTCAAAAATTATGCCTTACTCAACGCCAGAGAATTCATACTGGAGAAAACCCATACAAATGTAAAGAAGGTGGCAAAGCTTTTAAGAAAAGTTTATGCCTTATTCAACATCAGAGAACTCATACTGGCAGTGGATACACCCAGTGGACACTGGGCATTTTAGAGGCATTTTTATTTTCAAGTAGGGAATAGGATTACTAATCATCATCATCATGGGCAAGCCTCTTACCAAAAACAAGCCTTTGGTCTCTACGTTTTACCATGTTGAGGCTCAGGGTAGATCATACAGCTAAAAAAAAAAAAAAACTGATATTTTTCTAATTTATTTTTTCTCCCAGTGCTTTAAGCACAATGATTGTCTCCCAGTAATGAGGAAGGTAGGAAAGAAACAAGAGAAGGAGCAGAAGGAGACACACAGCATATTATCAGGAGAAACCTAAAGCCTGCAGACAGGAGAATTATTAATTTGGGCCTGATTGTGTTGCTACAAACTCTCTGTCAAAGAGTTCTACCATCCTTCACAAACCTTACCAGTCTCATGTCAGTTGTCAGTATCAAGCCAGATGCCCCTACTTGAATAACAGACAAGATCCTTTTTTAGCAGAAACCCCATCGAGTAAGCAGTCATTCCACCTGTTCTTTTCCAATAATGAATAGTGAGTCATTGAGAACTTCACCTGCATTCTTGTGCACACAGAGACACACATACACACATACACACACACACACACACACACACACACACACAAAATTATTTTTCAGGCCTTCAGATTCTGCAACCCAATGCTGGATCTGGTTACTTGGGACAATATCTTGACATCTACAAGAAAAACCTTTGACTTCTGCTCCTGCACATTCCAGAATTTTCTGTGCAGTGTTTCACTTTCCCCTTCCAAGATGCTATCCGCGAGAAAAAAAGCTAAAGTGAGATTCAAAGCCTTGCCACTGCCATCTTCTCTGTATCTGAGTAGTCTGCTTTGTCCCATATATCCTGAGTTTTCCCCAGGCAGGTATCACCTGGTGACAAATTGAGGATCAAAGACAGAGGAGAGACTGTTGACAGGCATCAGAATTCTCTGCTCTGCTGGCCAAGATTTAAGGCTTACTGGAAGACACTCTATTAAAACAAAAAGTCCTGCTGCTCCACAGTCACACACAAGGCTGGATAGAGTCCATTTTAAAATTTTACCATCAGCCAGGATCTCACTAAAATGTTCAGGCTGACCCTGAACTTACAATCCACCAGCATCGGTCCCCTGAATCACATGATTTATAAGCATGGACCTCACCCAGGCATGGACCACTTCACCCAGTCATGACCTTCTGGAGAGAGCTAATTTTTAGAGATAGTCAGCCATCTTCCCATGTTGTTCATGTGAAAATTAACTAATAAAATTTTCATACTACCAATATCCTTCCTGTTATGCTCCCAGCATCCAAAGTCAGTTTTTGTCTGACCAAATAATGGCATGTCCAGTTACCAGAATAACAGAGATGGCTCATGCCCCCTAAAGTTCACTGAAATTATAATAACATAATAACCCTAAATCCACTTATGCTGTATCAACTTTTCTTCCTGCATGAATAGAAGAAAGTCTCTTTTACATGGTCTCTATCACCTCCCACACCCTCATCTCCTGACCAAGCCTGGAGCTTCCCAAATGGTTTTTCACTACTGTTTATAGAAAACTCTAACTCTCTGTGACAGTGCATGTGTTCATTCGCATCTCCTATATATGATTAAAACAAATCCTAAGCACTATTATGACAATGGTAAATCTATAAATCTCCTCAAAAGGGCCAGAGCAACTCCATCTGTAACCTGTGCCACTTGGACTTTGTCATGGGGAGGCACCGAAGCCCCTCCTTTCTGTTATGCCTTCCCCATCTTAGTGCTGGGGAACACAAAAGTCTTCCAGAGGTGGGAGGAAAGGAAGGGCTCCACACCTGGAATGTGGGAATTGTGCAGGCACTGTTCCTGTTGCATGCAGTCTCTTTCACCATTGTTGTAAATGTGGGTTGCAGAAGTGGTACATTAGCAGATAAAGTCCACAATAGTCCAGAGTAGAGCTAGGCTTGGATTCTAATTCGAGATATCTTCCAATCTTCTCAGTTATGTTCCTTATAAACACTTTAAAGCATCAAAAAAAAAAAGGCAGGCCATGTATTCTGGGTGTTCATTAAAACCAGAGTATACTTTTCAGGAGAAGAAAATATTGACTCTACTTTTCTCTTCGAGATTGGTATTATTAAGGCCTATGACCATACCCCTGCCACTACCAGAACTTCAGGCTGTGGGCAAATAATTAGCCTGTCCTGTATGAGGAGGAGGACCTGCACCATTTTCAATAAATTTCCTGCTACAGTACTATAGTAGTACTGTAGTCAAAGACCCTGGCTTCATTTCACTTTCTGGAATCTGCAGTAAAACCTGCCTCAGCATAGGGTCACTTCAGGGACTCTGATGGGAGCAACCAAGAGAAGCCCCCAGCCACCTGCAGAGCGCCTCCACTGGCAAAACAAAAGAAAAGAAAATAAAAATCACACTCGCCATCTAGCGGTCTTATCGGGCAACTGTGGGGATCTGCACATCATGATCCAGAATCTTTTTTAAGAAAACCATAGTCCATCGAATCAGGGTTACAGTGAAGTAACATGACCTTTAGAGATTTTTAATTTTTTTTTAATATTTTCTTTTTAGTTTGAGGTGGATGTAATTTTTATAAAATTTTATTTTTATGTGGTGCTGAGGATCAAACCCATGCCTCATGCATGCTATGAGAACACTCTTCCACTGAGTCACAAATCCAGCCCCCTTTAGAGTTTTTAAACAAGAGATTAGGTTATTGCTTTAATCTCTGGAAAAGAAGTAAAGGTTAAAATGTTTACAGGGTTTGACTCTTAGCTGTGGGTGCTGTGGTTGAAGGTCTTAATGAGGTCATTGCAACATGATTCCCTAAACATTTCAGCAGGAGAGATCCATGCACCCAGCCCCTTGGATCTCAGGGTCTGTCAACCAGGGCTGAAATTAGACAATTTTGGATGCAGGTCATTAAGGTGTAAGTTAGTGAGGTCATAATAACATTTTTTTTTTTTTGTAAAATGGTGAAAAAAAAAATGCTCTTTTAAGAGAGACCAAATCAGGACACAGATTATAAGCCCCAATCGTGGAACTGAATGGATAATACAAATTAAGATTTGTGAGCCACCCTGAGTCTCATATAATAAAGCTGAGCTGCAACCTGAGAATCCACATTTCTATCCAGTTCTCTGGTAAAACTTATGTTTGTCTGGGGGTGCAGTCTTTGGGACATAGGATCAACAACAGCATGGTTTAGGCTAAACTACTTCTTGCTAAATGATAGGGGACAGATGTGAGTGGTGAGAGCATGAGGTTCAGGGAATAATTCTATAAAGTGGGGATCACTGTGCTGACCCCCACATGTTTTTCTCTTCATGAAGAAATTAACCTGTAACCCTGCCTGCCTTAAGTGGACAGGATATAACACATTTCTCAGTAAACTGTCTGTTACCTGCAGGAGAAACTCAGATATAAAATAAATGTCCATAAGAGGAAGCCATGTTACACTTGAGAAAGGAACTTTTGTGACTCTTTCCACATACCAGATTCTGAAACACATAGAAATAAAAATATTTTTCCTAGCTCTAAAATCTGCAAGAATTTATGGTTAAGAATCCAATTAGAATCAGTTGCATTGGCCAAGGTGACATAAAGTTATCATAGCGTGGGGACTTGACACTTGGATGTCATCCAGCTGTCAGTTCAAAGTCAAGTAGTAGGCCTGTGTGGGACTCTTTGGAAACTTCTCTGGGATACCCAACAAAAGTAAATTGCATAAAAGAAACACTGTCTCTCTCTCCTCTCAGAGGACCCATTATCTACTATGAGAGTGTCCCCTTTCCTTGTTTATCTATTCAACAAACTCACGCCTTTTATTCTGAGTGAAATATCTTAAATCATTCTGACTTAGTTAAAAGAATTAGAGTTTTAAAGGGGGCCTTCTTACTTTCTCAGTTTATTTGAAGTCACCAACCTTGTATCATTAAACATTTACAAAGTTCTCATGATATACATGAAGCTTGCTCCACCTACCTTTTCAAGTTTTACAAAATTGTAGTCTCCAGCTCTTTCAGGCAAAGCCAAAAGATAGAGCTAAGATCAGCTAAGATAAAGCTAAATGATGTGACTGTCTTTTTCCTCACACACCTGTGGTTAGGACCACCAGGAGATAAGGTTGAGCCCAGTTCCTGTGCAGCAAAAACCTTTGGTTCCCACTTATGCATCCAAAATACCAATGAGGTGAGGATGGTCATTATCCACAGTATGTGAGTCCAGGTATGAAATGTTTTCACAAGATGCATGCACATTTTCATCACTTTCAAATAAAGATTTGCATGTGAGGTGTTTTATGCTGGAAACTCACCCAAACAAAGGTAAGCCTGTGCACTCAACAACCAGAAGAATTTAAACAAAGGATCAGTTCCATCTTGTATCTCCAGCATAAGGGGCTCTGGTAAATGCTTGGTTTAATAAACCACACTTAGTTTAGAAATAAGCAATAATCTGATACCCACCCAAAATTCTGTTCAGCCTATTCAAACCACTAGTACATGTAGCCAATCAGAAGTTATCCCTGCTCAAGGGAACCTCAAGAAATTAGAATGTATAACCTGGCTGTTCTTGTTCTACTCAATCAAGGAATGTATCTTAGTTGATATGGTTTCTACTGGAGGGCTTGCAACAGCTCATTTGACCCAGAGGATCCCTGTTCTGACTTCATAGGGGTCAGGACACTGACCAGAGGAAGGCAAGAGGCTTCATCCAATAGTACACTTCTTTTTCATCCTTTTAGATTGGGATAGACACATGGGATTTTTATTGAGTTTCCTGGGGTGCTGAGAATGTAATTCACAGCCACACACAGGGCCAAGAGTCTGATTAAGACACAACTTTTACAAAGCACTTTAATTAAAGGGCACAGATTAGGCCTCTTCATTTCCATTTGAAACTGTTTTCTTGAGGAGTCCCAAAGGAGTGCCCTAAGGCAAACACCTCCCTGACATTCAGGGGAAGAGAACAATAGGGAAGAAAGAAGCCTGGAGAAAAACTTTTCTTTAATTGAAAGCTGTGAATCAGACTAAAATATAGTAATGCAAATTCGGGAGCATAGCAACTGACATTTAAAGGGTCAGAAAACAAATAGTGAAATCCATGAAAACCAGAAAGTTCTAGCTTCAAGGGCTTAATATGAGAACACTTGGTAATGAGAATGAGAAATCTAAAATAGGAGAAGTAAAAGTTTTTAAAATTTGATAAAACTTCATGTATTTATCTTGTACAGTATGATTTTTTGAAATACAGATACCAAGACCTGGGTATTAGATCTTCTCATTACTACTGGGTATATTTTATTTAATTTTAATTCAAATTAAATCTTGTGTAGTCACACTTGGCTAGTGGTTTCTGCTTTGGTCTGTGTAGCGGTATGTATGTTCTCAGGAATGGCCCGAGTCACCGGACATGTGAATGACCTGCTTTGCAAGAGAATTCTGTAAGTGTTTTTAATGTTTGTTAGTGCATTATAGTACAAGTAACAGTGTGGTTCATTTTGACATAATCATACCTGCATGGAATATAATTTGCTCTATTTTAGTCCCTTGTACTTCAATCCTTCAACCCCCTCTTCCCTCCCCATTCCTCTTCCTCTATTCTAGTCTTCCTTCTATTTATTATTTTTTTTAAATTAGTGCCTTATGAGTGTAAAGTTTATATATATATATATATATATATATATATATATATATATATATATATATATATATATGAAATTGATATATATATATATATCAATTTCATTCCACCATTTCTCATCCATCCTTCCCTCCCCTCAAGCAAGACTTTTCCTCTATTACACTGATCTCCCTTCTATTTTCATGGTGTTACACCCCCTTTTTTATTTTGGTAAAGCTTCTGCATGAGAAATACTTGAACCTTGATTCAACCAGTTCTATCCATTTACCAACAAATGCCATAATTTTTTTTTATGACTGAGTAAAACTCCATTGTGTATATAAACATCATGTTTTTTGATTCATTTCAGTTCAGGCACCTGGACTGGTTTCATAACTTGACTATTGTGAGTTGTGCTGCCATAAAGATTGATGTGGCTGAATCACTATAGTAACATAGGTTTCAGTTCATTTGAATAAGTACTGAGGAGTGGGATAGCTGGGTCACATGATGGTTCCATTCCTAGTTTTTTTTTTTTTTTTTTTTTTTTTTTGGAGGGGGGTGTCTGTACTGCTTTCTAGAGTTGTACTATTCTTAATTGTTTTTTTTTGTCTGCATCTTCCCATTTTCTCTTAGCATCAAGCTTATAACAGATTCAGTTTTGTCTTAGATGACATCCTAGTTCAATGATCTTTAAGTTACTAGTTTTAGTTTAATTTGTGCCAGTAAAAATTGTTATTTCTGTATTCTAGGTAATTGAGTAGAATTACACTTGAAATTCTAATTTCAATTTGTTATATGAAAAGCATTCTGCCATTATGTATTACACATATAGAACACAATGTTTTGAGACACTTATTGTACACAAAGTATTTTCATACCATTTGTGTCTTATACATATACTTAGGGCAAAGGGAAGGGAGAGGAAAGGAGTGGGGAAAGTAGGAATGCTGGTGGAATGAGTTAGACCTCATTACCCTATCTAAAGTTCCTCCATCCCTCCCATGATCCCCCCACCAATCGCCATTATGCATCTGCAAGCTCATATCAAAGAAAACATTCGGCCTTTGGTTTTGGGATTGGCTTGCTTCACTTAGCATGATATTCCCTGACTCCATCCATATACCTGCAAATGCCATGACTTTATTTCCTTTTATTGCTGAGTAATGTTCCGTTGTGTATATATACAAAAGTTTCCCTATCCATTCATCTACTGAAGGGCATCTGGGTTGGTTCCACAATTTAGCTTTTATGAATTGTGCTGCTATAAACATTGATGTGGCTGTGTCACTGTAGTATGCCGTTTTTAAGTCTTTTGGGTATAGACCAAGGAGTGCGATAGCTGGGTCAAATGGTGGTTCCATCCCCAGTTTCCAGGGAATCTCCATACTGCTTTCTAGATTGCTGGCGGGACTGCAAATTGGTACAGCTGATGTATGCGTATGCCTTTTTCCCTACATCCTATGCTCCCACTAATAGCACCCGAGTTCCTAGAGCCCCACTTTATCACCAGTACTTTGGATTCCCCAGACTATTGAAAATTTGCCATTATGACGACATGTTTATTTCTATGTGATTTTTTTTTCCTAGACTGCAATTGAAGTGGGAATTCTTTTGCAGTTTTGTTTTACTTTTGTACATATTTGGCCATTAGCAATAGAAACAGATGTTCACATACTTTCTTTTGAGGAGGGATTACAGTGATTTACAAAGTGGCATGAAATAAAGCATTTCTACTTTGGTCTTGTATACCTCCAAAGTCAGTGCCCTTTTTCCAGAGGAGTAATTGTCTACTACAATTACAGCATTACTTCAGCAGCATTTTGAAGAAATGAAAGAATCTTGAGTGGTGTCTTCTTCAGTATTGTTGCACCCAAGATTGGTACTAAGTCAAGGGCACCTGTAGACTGAATCAATGGGATGCAAACAGGAACCAAGAAGCATTGTGTCTTAAACAAGGGTAAGATGTTTCCATTTAGTTTGCATTACCCTCCAGTATCTGAAAAGAGTGAAAAGGATTATTTCTACAGCAGGGTGAGTTTGATTGCACATGTAGCATTTGAAACTCAATTGCTAGTGATGTCAGAGTTATCAGCTTAAAAATGAACACTACAGTAAGATAAAACAGTGTTGAAGTAAATCGTTAAGGAAATAGGGATAGAATAAAACTTTAGGTGAAAAGAATAATCTGAAAGGAGGAGGAACATAATTTTAACACAAATCCGGGAAGCAAGGTTATATATTCTCTCTCTCTCTCCCCTTCTCCCCCACCAACCACTTAGGAAGTTCACACTTTACCTGGTATCAAACAAACATAAGAAAGCAAATGTCACAAAAGCAGAAAAACAAAAATGGTAATTTTCAGGGGCCGGGGAGGAGAGATGTCCTCTAGCAGCTCCTGTTTTGCTTTCATAAAAATAATTTCTCTCATGCTAGACACAGTGGTGCAAGATTGTGATCCCAGCAACCTGGGAAGCTGAGGCAGAAGAATAGCAAGTTTGAAGCCTGCCTCAACAGCTCAGCAAGATCCTCTCTCAAGAAGGGCTTGGGGATGTAGCTCAGTGGCAAAGTGCCCCAGGTTTCATCCCTAGCATGGAACAAAACAAAACAAAAAATTCATTTGGAAAAATAGGAGACCCAGATTAGCCAAAGCAGTCCTTAACAAGAAAAGTGAAGCAGGAGGCATCACAATACCAGACCTTAAACTATACTGCAAAGCTATGGTAACAAAAATGCCATGGTATTGGCATAAAAATAGATATGTAGACCAATGGTACAGAGTAGGGTATAAATTATTTGATCTCTTTATATATTTACCATAATTGTCTTAGTCCATTCTATACCGCTATAATAAAACACCACAGACTGGGGATAGATAATGAACAGAAATGTATTTGACTCATGTTCTGGAGGCTGGGAAGACCAAGATAAAGGGGCCACATCTTTCTTTGTCATTTCATGATAGCAGGGGCAGTGAGGGGGGACAGAATAAAACAAGGGTCCAGGGAGAGAATTGGGTGGCAGAGAGTGGAAGCAAATCTCCATTTATTAAGAAGCTACTCCTGTAGTAAAGGCCTTAATTCGTTCAGGACTTGCACACCTCTTCAGGGTCCCATGTCCTAATATATTTGCACTAAGGATCAGGTTTATATCACATCAACCTTGGGAGGACACTCAAGCACAGCAATAGTCAAGCTAAGTAGCTTATCCACCACCTCACATAGTTAACCATTTCATGTGGTGAGAACACTTGATCTACTTTCTTGGCAAATTTCAGACAAGTAATAAATTATTCTGAGTAGTCTACATGTGGTACATTAGGCCTCTGGCATATATTCACCTTGTACCTGAAAGTTTGCATCCTTTGACAGTATCTTGCCTTTCTCCTACTCCAAGCCCTAACCCCTTGTAACCATCATTTTGCTCTCTGTGATAATGGCTATGACAGTTTTTTTAGATTCCTTACATTGATGAGATCATATAGTATTTGTCTTTCTGAGTCTGGTTTATGTCCAGGTTTGTTCATGCTGTAACAATTGGCAAGATTTCCTCCTTTTTTAAGGGAGAATAATTTTTATAAGTATATGTGCCTATGCATACATATGCATACATTTTTTTTAATTCATGCATCTGTTGATAAACTTAAGTTACTTTCATAACTTGACTATTGTGAATAACTCTTTAATAAGCATGGGGGTGTGGGTGTTATATGTTTTAAGTTAGTGATTTATAACTCAGAGGTGGGATCAGTGTATCATGTGGCACTTCCCTCCCTGAGACTTCTGTCAATTGACTGTGGCATATTGTTCCTACTTCACTGGTCCATAAAGTTTGGGGTGTTTTTCTATGTTCTATCTCCATCTCCTTTCTAAATTCTGATGTGATCCTCCATGAAAGGAAGGAAGGCTTTCACTACACAGAACACGGAGAAGCCACTGATCCTGTGTGTGTTGTATCTCCCTCAGGTCTAGTCAAGCTGAAGGACTTAAAAAGAACTGTCATAAGCACATTTTTCCCACATGGAAGTGTTTGACTACTGGACAATGATTCTTAAGAATTAATCATCAGGAATGACTCATCAGAGCCTTCCCTCACATCAGTCAGGGAGCTGCTTACATAGGATATAATTCCTGAGCAGCTGCAGCCTTTAAATGATTGACCTTCTCACTCAGGCATTGCTCAATTCATCCCAAGGGCTGAGATGTAAAACTTTGCCATGTTTACTTCTCTGTTTATGCTTCTCCTGTGGAAGCCAAATATTATTAGTCCCTTCTTGGATGCAGAAAAATATAAAAATCAGAAATATGTTTCTTCCTTTAAAAAAGAATTTGTTTTAATTAAAGGAAAGCTAAGCAATTTCCTGGAGCAAAAAAAAATACTTGTCTATTCAGTTTCTGTCTTATAAATCCCTTCAGTGTGCTTATAGGAAAGCTAGACTCTCAGGGCAGGGGTTGGGCTCAGTGGTAGAACAGTTGCCCAGTACGTGTGAGGCACTGGGTTAATCCTCAGTACCACAAAAAATAAAATAAATGTACTGTGTCCATCTATAACTAAAAAAATAGATAAATAATAAAAAAATACAAGGAAGCTAGACTTTCAACCCATTAAAATAGACAAAAAACCCTCAAACTTTACTGTGTTCTGCCTTTGTGATGTTGATTTCTCTGTTGTGTTGAGTCTAAAGAGAAAAGGGCACACCTGTTATCTCTATGCAGCAGCAATGAAACATCTTAAATGTAATTCTTGGCATTTGTCTTTTGTGCTTAGGAAATAAACTTCAGATGATTGAGGAAAGTGCTAGAACATGACAAGTGGGAAGAAGCAATAGTTTGCTATTAACTACATTTATGGTTAAAATACACAAAGAATCAACGGAAATTTACTTAGTGTCTTTTATCCTTGGCCTACTCTGAATTAAAGATCCTTATTTGGAATATACATAAAAGCCTTAGTAAAATTTCTAATATTTGGAATCAGCCTGAGCTTTAGTCTCTCTAGTCTTTCAAGCTTTAGAATAAGCTTGAAATATACTTCCACAACTCAAATCCAAATAATATTATAAGTTTGTCCATATTTTAACACAGACCTCCCAGTTCTAATAGTGTTTCACTTTGTAAAAGTCCATAAGTTTCTGTTTCCTCCCAAATCCAGGCACCTTCCCTCATGTATATAGCTCCCAATTCCCCAGGATAAGTTGCTGCCCACAGGTAATTTTAGATTTGGCTACTTTGTTAAAGACTCACGTAAAGGGAATAAGAGTGAACACTTTTTATGGGTCTTGCTGAGACTCCTGCAATCATATTATATAAGCAGCTAACTTAAAAAAAAAACTTCAAGAAAATGTTGGTGATGCTGCTGCTGACACCAACACCAAACAAAAATGATACTGCAAACATAACATGCAAATATTGTGTGCCAGGAACTCTGGGAAGAGTTTTCTACTTGTGTTGGCATTTGAGAGTTACAAAGGGCATACTTGACTAGATTAGCAAGTCCTAGAGCAGGAGGCTTCTCTGTTTATGGGCTGTCATATCTCCAGACACCACACAGACCTCTGCTCAATACTTAGGTAGTTAATTATTGAAGAGCTACCATCACTCCTGCCTTATGCTGTGGAGATGGAGAATCCAAAAGGTTGCAAGTTTCCCCAGAGGCATATGGTGTGCAGGGCAACTGTCTAATTTGCCTTCTTGCACTAATAGGTAAAAGTAGTTCTGGTTGTGTGGTAGAAGCATGTAAAATCAAAGGGGAGGAGGTCCTAGGGTTTTTGTAATATAAAGACACCAAAAGCTGACCTCAAGCACAGAGCTGACACACAGCTTTCTTACACAGTAGTCTCAATAGTTTGAGCACTTGCTCAGTGAACAAGAAACGTCACATCACAAGAGTTTGAGGCTGATCATCAGGCCTGAATTCAGTGGCAAGAGGACTTACTCCCTCTGGTGCTCCTAAAACTCCCAATCAGAGAGTGACTATGCTTTTTTTGTCATCCAAGGTCTCAGCTATGGAAAACTTGAATCTACCCATAGAATGAAAACATTTTCTCAGCTACAAATTTCAAAATGACTTCTCTTGTGGATCCCCCAAACTGCATCAATAAGTGTAAAATTTTATTCCAGTGCAGTAGTTTGCTGGGTTTATTTTCTCCACACCTTAGATTGTGCTCTTGCCTGTGAGAAGTCAAGCTCCTAATAGCCTGAGAGTCTCCAATGTCCCCCTGCTGCCTCCCCAACCCACACTACAGAGACACAATAAACAGCTTGCTTTCAAGTCTTTTGCCTTCTTTGGAACACAACAACACTCTGGGAAAATACTTTTTGAAAGTCATATGCTTTTGACAGAGATCCAGGTTGATTCTGGAACCAAGACTTCCCCATGTAGAATTCGGTCTCAATGAGAGATTCTTCACAGGTGTCCATGGGGAGTCTTGCTATGGCTATAATCTGACCAATCTATGCTTCAGACGTTTGAGGGAGAACAGAAAATTTACAAGTGTCCTTCTTTGTCTTAAACTCCTTTTTATTTAAAGGAGAACTACTTCTCTCATATATTCTATGGTTAGAAGATTAAAATGTGGGAATTTGTGACTTTGCATGAAACAGATATCCAAGATATTAAGCAAAACAAAACCAACCAACCAAACAAACAAAAAACAAAAAGACTCTACGCCTCTGGCAACATTTATAAAATAAGAAAGACCAACTCTTCTTTGAATGTAGGAGGGGATGGAATTGAACAGAGGGGATCCTTGGTTACTAAAAGATGGGGCTGGCAGAGAAGCAATTCCTGCTTCCAGCAAGTCTTCGAGGAGGTTGTCTCGATCACCTAAGAGGAAAGCCTGATTGGGTGTGGAGTTGGCACTGTCACAGCACACTCCTTTCTACCTGCTCAGCTTGTGTCTTTTAAGCTGTTCTCTTCTCTAGACCGTCAAGCTACATGTACAGTCTTCCTGAACTGTAATTCATCCAGCTGATTGGGAGGGGTGGGCCCACGTCAGCCTCACTAAGTTTAGCTGTCTGATTCACTTTCTCCAGCACCAATCGAGGAGGGGTTAGTTGGTAAGTCACCAGGTCTGCAGAATTCATGAAGGATAGTGTACAGTAGGGCATAGAGAGCTGATAGGAGCTCAAGAATTCTGAGAATTTCCTCATTAGAAAACAAACAAACAAACAAAAACAAAAACCCCACAACAGATTAAAGATAGAAAATTCACCCTAGAGCATTGTCTATTTCAAAATGAATATTTATAAAATTTTAGGTAAATCATAAAGAAGTTTAGTGTTAGACTTAAGGGAGAAATGAATGCAGATCAATAGAAAGCCTTTCAATATGGTAATTATTATAATGTTGAAGAATATTTTTATTACTCCTCAGATTCTAAAATAATTTCAGCTATTATTTTTTATTTTGGAAAAAATAAACTATGAAGAGAATCTAATTTAATTCAGTTTTTTAAATGTATATGGCCCCAAATCTGTATTGTCACCTGTTTCAGTGTCCCCATTTTCTGTTTCAAAAGAGAATAGCAAAGATTTGTCTGGAAGTATGGTTGGTTAGAGACAACTAAGAAGATAACAGCCACATGTAGTCCCAGAAAGATCCTAAATGACCTCATGAAGCACTAATTTTTATTTTCTTTTGTTAAATTATCAGCTTACGCTTTGATATGGTTTTGGAGTACCATTTATCTAGGAATTTATTTTATGTTGTTTATCTTCGATTCTTGAATTTTAATTCCTTCTGGTGTAATTCAATTCAGTATTTAGTGAGATGACTACAGGCTTCCACGTGTATCCAAGAGGGAATAATAGAGGCTAAATTCACCCTCCCTCACACAACAACCAGGAAAAGCAAGCACAATGCAGAAAATAATGTTTTTTTGAGGCAATGCCAAGCAGTGTTCCCTGAGAGATGGAACAAGTAAGATGAGCCTGCACCTGTCCAGGCTTACTGTGGGGGCAATCTCCAGGTGCTGGTGGAGGGGGAGCCCAGGAAAACTGGAGACCTTCTGGTGTGAGAAGATGGATGTGGTGGGGCAGAGAGGGAGAGGGAGCACTTGAAATTTACAGAGGTCTCCTCATTTGTTCTGGCTAAGAAGACACTACCCCAGGCCAGGGAACAACCATCCAACGGGTTAGAGACAGTGCATGCTCTCACTGAGGAGGAACCCGGAGCATACAACGACTGTTTCCTGCAGTCAAAACAGAAAGCTTTATGAGGCATCACGAGCTGTACTGGGTACTCGGGAGTGTCTGGCAGCAGTGGAGGGGTGTTTTGATCCTTGAGTGATCGCTGCTCTTGTCCCACCCAACAAATTTTGAAGGTATGATCTGAAAGGATCAACCTGCTTCCAGGTAAAACAATCCTGTTCCAATGAAACTCAAGAATAACATATCAGAATACAAAAAGACCCAACACCCATCAAAGGAACATTCACAATGCCTGGCATCCAGTCAAAAATTAGTATCTGTGCAAAGATACAGGGACACATGATCTATAAGAAGGGGAAGAAGGGGCTAGGGTTGTAGCTCAGTGGTAGAGCACTTGCCTTGCACAAGTGGGACCCTGGGTTCAATCCTCAGCACCATCTATAAATAAATAAAAATAAAGATATTGTGTCCACCTACAACTGATATATATATTAAAGAAAAGAAGGGGAAGAATCATCTGGAACTGATGTAAAGGTTAGGAAAGATAAATGTTACAATTTGCAGAGGAGGACATTAAAACAACTGTTACAAATTATTTCATCTGTTAAAACAGTTAGGTAAAGACATAAAGGACATTAAAAGATTCCATGTTTTGTCAGTTGATTGAATTAGCATGTGGGCTGGCAAGAAAGCAAAAGGTATGAGGAATAAAATGGGAAGGCGGTTTACCTAGGGCGACCAGGGGCGGCAGAGGTAGAAGCTGCGTTTTAATGGAGGGGAAACAGAGATTCTGGATTTGAAGTCATGAAACTCCCAACAGATCCTGTTTTTGGACTCTTCTCTATTTCTTTATAAGTATACCGATCTATTATTTGTGTCATTGTACTTGGATGACATAAAGTCAGCTCTGCATCTGTGACCACTTTGTCTTCTAGGAATTGTCTGGTCAGAGCTGTAACTGAAAATCAGCATTTCTCAGCTAGGGTCTGGGTATTCTGTGGTGCTTTCAGATGTATTTTGGACATTTTCAAGTTCTCTGCTTCAAAATCAGTGGTCTAGAATGTTTTTGCTGATCATTCTTTGATGAATGAGTGAATTGTGAGAGTTATGGGAAGCACTGTTTACGAGCCATGCATTTAAAACATTTTAAAAGATGGTACATTTTGTTATGTTTGTGATGTTAGGAGAATTTTGATGATTTTGTACAGTTTCTGAAAAATATACATAGAAGTTCTAATTTTCAGTTTCACAACTGGGATGGAAAAATTCAGAAAGAAATTACAAGGACATACTGGGAATTTTGGTTTTTCATAGCAGTAGAGAACAGTTAAAATTAGATTACTAGAGTTAAAAAATAGCACTTATTTTAGTACAAAATAAAAGCAACTTTGTTGCTCAAAGTGTAAATGGGATAAAGCAAATATTTCATCCTTAAGACAAAAGAGAAAGAAATCAAATTTGATTTAGTTCAGACAATTAAATTTAGAGGAAACTCAGACACCATGGGTCCTCTAGCTTATTTCATATGATTTCTATTTATGCTGGGCAGGTATATAGTTAAGAGAGAAATTTGTTGCCACCATTTTCAAGGTATTTTTCTTTTGAACAGCAGTTATTTGTGGTCTGGGTCACACATTATAATTGGGATCTTGGTTCTCTGTGCACAGAGATACTTAATTCTTGGTCTGATATGTAAGAGCTGTTAGCAGTCACTAATTCCTCTTGATAATTGTAGGAACTGAACACAGAGCTAGATAGAAATAATTAACATTTCTAGACTGTATTTAGTAAAACAAATTTAAAGGCACAAAGTTCCAAATTGAAACACCCACAAGGCCATAATTCTGTTTAACACAAAGAAAATATTGGGCTTCAGTGAATTATTTTTCTTGTATGAAATAAGCCAGTGATATTCAAGTTATTCATACGTGGAGAAACTCTCAGGATAATTACAGCGTGTTCAATAATTAAAGCTATGGAAGAAATGACATATCACAAGTATTTGATCTAATATTCAGTTTTCATTTGTATACCCCAATCCAACTCAGTTCTTAATTTACTACAGCTTTGGAGATTTCTGGCTATATTTGCCTTTTTAAAAATCTATCTTTGCTCAGTGTCTAGTACTTTCACATAAGAGCAGAATTGAACATTTTTATAGCTTTGTGACATTCCCTGTCTCTTAGAGTTCTGTCAATTTGAATGTTTAAAGCCTATCCATTTGCATTCTACATCTGCACATCAAAATGTTCATTTCGTGGACCCTGCTTTTCAGAGGGAGTTGAATAACCACACAAAATCAGTCATCTCTGAGTGCCAGCATTGCCACTGACTCCTAAGGGTGGGGAAAGTGACTTCTGTCAAAAACACTCCTGCAGGGCCAGGATCCCACTAAGGAGCTGGCTTCAGACTTGGGGAGTCTTTTAATAGATCACTTTTTCTTCTGCAAATATTCACCTATGATTTTAGTCTGGCAAGTATTTGGAGTCAGACCATGAGTGATTCTAGTCTCTCCTGTGTACCTAGTGATCTGGATACCGGGTTGTGTGGCACGTGTACCTTTGCAGCTAGGTGGCCAGTCTTATGGCTGTGTCAGCAAGGGAGCTTCGCAGAGCCACATGGAGGCCGTTTTGGAAAATATCACTGACTCATTGAGTGGGTAGGCAGAGCTTTTCTTCCTCAGGGGAAATTAAATGGTTCTGGGTGGAGAGATCTATTTATCCAAGAAAAGCCCAGAAATGTAGGCTAGAGGGAGGAGGTCACGTAGAGAAAAGAAAAGTGTTCAGTTCTGAGGAAACTGGAGACCAAAGAGAAGGCCTCTGGAATGGCCAGAGGGAGTAGGTCAGTTAAAAGGGCAACAGAAAACAAGAATAAGGGCTGGTTCCTGGATGGTACAGCCAAGCGGGAGGCCTGGGGAGACGCCCCAGCTCTTGACAGGAATGCTAACGTTTGTTCTGACCTGTGATTCCTCCAATTCATCACCGCTCTCTTTGCTTCACTAGAGCAGTTGTTCCAATATAGTTCTTTCTTTTAGAATTTCCTGTATTCCTAGTGTGATTGCTTACTTATATACACACAATTACATTCTTTTCTAGGTTAGAACAGATGATTACTATTTGAGAGAGGAGAAAAAATGACATCTCACAGCTCTAATGTGTTTTTAACCTTTCCAAACTGTTTTGGATCCATTGGTCATTAGAATATTTGAATCTCACAACAAACCAGGAGATATGTTGTAGAATTATTAGGCTTTCCATTGGATTAAAAATGGAAAAGCAACTGAAAAATAAGAGTAAGAAGGAGAAATAGGTGAACATATGGTAAATAGCAAGTAAATTTAGCTAACTAATACTATAAGGATATTAGATATTTAATGGAAAAGATTGAATAACTATGAAGGATTTTCATGTACGTTTTTTTGATTGTGTGGGTGTGGCTATTCAAGCTCCCAGGAAATTTCTGCTCACTGATTTTTCTCTGCCTGAGAGCTGTTTTCTTTTGTATTTTCTGTGGCTATATTTGGATCTTGTATTCTCAAATAATACAGCAGGATTCCTATTGTCACTATGGGCTTTGGGGATACCTTGAAGTAAGGTCCTGAAGTAATTAAAAAGGAAGAAGGCATTAAAAAAATGTAGAAGGCATTTCACAAATAATTAACCAGTCACATGCAGCCCCTCACAAAGTGGTAAGAATAATGATAACAGAACAAAGTATCAGAGCCCTGTTGCCATGTATCCTTTATTTCCAACACTGAATTTTGTAGGGTGATGGATTTCTGTTGAACTATCTTATCCATAAGATTACATTTGGGACTATGCTTTCCTTTTAAACCTAATGACCCATAATAGTCTCCAAAATTGTTCAAAGAATTGTGGTGGATAATGTTTGTAGAAAAGATAGTCGAGGTAAAACTACGTAAGTTGAATATCCTTCGCAAAATGGTTATGATAGTGTCAATAAACTCTCATGCTCATTTTTAAATAGAAAATTACAGACACTTTATTGAGTCTACCTCAAATGATGAACCCATATATTGTGATATCTCTAAATTCTAAAATCAAATGGGGGCAATGTTGTAAATAATTTCCCAGATTTTATTTAAATTATGACAATGTTTTCTTCAGAGGTATTTCTATATGTTAGAAAACCACTTCTCAAGGGACAAAAGTTGTATTCTAGGACCCAGATTTTTTAGTGTAAAAAGGTGTTTTGAGATACTAGTTTGCTTTGTAATGATTAAAAAAAAATCCAGTGTCACTTGATGCACAGATTTTCTATAAATTTTTTTTAAATTAAAAAATTATATGTTTTTTCTCCTAGAAAAGCAAATGTGCTATCATAAATTGTAGTAGAGGGTGGAGAGCTGATGTCCCTAGTAAAAGCTAATAAACTAAACTTGCTACGAAAACACTTCTCGTTGATGAGATCATAAGAAATAGATCCCATTCATTTAACAGGTATTCACTGATTGATTAGTGTATGATTTGCACCATGCTAGATCACAGCAAAAGAGTTCGTGATACCTTTGCATTTTGAAAATATTTTAAAAGTGACAATGTATTTCCTCCAAATAGTTTATTTGGTATGGTTCTGTCCAACTGTATGATATAAACAAAAGTTCAACAAGAAATAAGTTATTGTTGGGAAAGCAGAACAATGGTGTTTTGAAGAGACCACTGGCTCAGGAAGTGAGTGGATTGGGGATGAGGATGAAAAAAATAGCATTTTAAGCATTAAGAGCTTCCTCTGCAGAGGACTACAGCTGCTGACATGGGTGGTGTGTGCTGAGATGCTGCTGCAGAGGGAGGAGTTTGGCGCTTATGTTGAGGTGCGGTGGGAATTTGTGGGAGGTAAGGCCAAATAACTGAGAGCTGGGAATGACAGGGGATCTAGACTGTAATTTCAGACACAGGGAGTCACTAACCCCATCTGAGAATTTGAAATTAGCATTTGAAAAAAATAAACCTGAAAGAAGGAAATAACATATAATTTTGAATATGATAGAAAAAAAGTATTGTGTTGTTCAAGAGATTTCCTTGCTTATAATTTCCATTTTACAATTTACTACATATCAGAAAATCACTGAACTATTCTGGGCTCCCAGAGAATCATCCATAAGATCTGCGTGAACGTGAGAGAGACTTATTAGAAATATATTTTCTTTCAAATTTAATTCTGTCTCAACCTGGCTAGAAAGACCAATTATAGTATTATACTATTAAGCCAAATGTGAATGGTGGTCTGGAAAAACTAATTGATTTATCTAAAAAAAAGGAAAAACTGATCAGAGAGGGACTCATTTTTATTTTATTTATTTTTAAAAATATATTTGTAATGGTAGTTAGACACAATATCTTTATTTTATTTATTGTCTTGTGGTGCTGAACATCAAACCCAATGCCTCACATGTGCTAGGTGAGTGCTCTACCTCTGAGCCACAACCCCAGCCCCTAGGGACTCATTTTAAAATTTTTATTTATTTATTTATCTATCTATCTATCTATCTATCTATATTTATTTATTTAATTATTTATTTATTTATTTATTTAATCCTGGGAAATGAACCCAGGGATGTTCAACCACTGAGCCACATCCATAGCCCATTTTTATGTTTTGTGTAGAGACAGGGCCACTCTGAGTTGCTAAGTGTCGTCCTGAGTTGCTGAGGCTGGTTTTGAACTCAAAGTCCTCCTGCCTCACCCTCCTGACCCACTAGGATTACAGCCATATGCCAGTGCACTTGGTGAACTTGTTTACTTTAAAGAACCACACATACACATACACACACACACACACACACACACACACACAAAAGATAGTCTAGCTAAGAGAGGTCTGATGTAAAATAATTAGAGATGTCCCCACTTGTGGATTCATTCACTATGATCTGATGCTAAGATATCCAATTCCATGACAGAATCTGATGATTGAATAGTATTTATTGCTGAATTAATCTTCAGGTTATATTCTTTCGTATTTATTCTTCTTTCTCTTATGCCAGTGGCCTCTCTATTACCCCATGCTACTACCTACCATAGATAACACTGTGCTTACCCAGTTCTCTCCTTCATTTTGCATGTAGTCACATGGATTACTGCTACAGACTGGGAGAAATTGAAAAGAAAATTAGGAATACTAAGAGGGTACATCAGGAATATTATAAAACTTGGCTAAATTAAGTCAAGTTAGTTTCCTGCTTTACAGGAAATTTCATAGTCTTTATGTAAGAGATTGAGGAAAGTAAAGAGGAAGAAGTCACTCACTTTATATGCCATCCATGGACCCACAATATTTTCCACAATAGATCCAGGAGAACTTGGTGATGAGATAAGAAAAAGTTTATGAAATTGGGGTGGGGGCATAAATTTAATTAGGTATCTATGCTATATAAAAAAGGCTGGTAGATGTGGTCCTCTGGCCAAAATTTTTAGAAGTTATAACTTGAGGGTGATTCTTCCTTAGTAGGTGCAGAAAGGGCTTCAGGGGTCTCTGCAGATAATCTAAGAAACCTGTGGGATGGGTAGACTTGCCCTCCATTCCCATTTCACCCACCCTTGAGAACCAAATGGTCACTTCCTTAATGAGTAAATGGCAGCATTTGTGAATAAATCTAACCCTGGGCCTGGCTGGTGCCACTGAGCTCACCTGCAGCCCCACCATGTCTACTGATCTTTATTTTATAGAAAATATTTGATCATACTGTCCTTGCTCAAAACATGGAATTGGCTCTCCATGATCTGTGCATCAAGCACAAAGCCCTTCACAAACAGGTGAGTGATGTGGCTCTTGCTGACTGCTATAGTTTCAGCTCACTCTTCTTTCTTCTTTGCCCTCAGTTTACTCCATAATTGATCTTTTGAGATTCTTCAAACACAGAGTAGAGCCCTTTTGCCTTCATGTAGTCTCCTGTGCTTAGAACTTCCCTCCTTCACCTCCAAGCCTCTGTTGACTCATGTCCAGTTCATCTCGACTTCCCTCCCTGTGGGGGTCTTCTTGAGTCCCAAGTCCACACTTCTCCAACCTCATCACACCGATAGTTCTCCTGTCCCGCCAACACACATCTGACTCTCTTCTTTCCCGACGGTCTTACTTCTCAGTCTCTAAACTCTAAGTTTACTGTTTCCCTATTTTCCTTGCCAGTACAGTGGCCTCCTGGCTTCTATCAGGAATGTGTTCCAAGGCCCTTGGGGGCACTTGAAACCACGGATAGTCCCAAATCCTGTATCTTCTCATACATTGTGGCCACATGCATTGCAGTTAGAATAGGGACAGCAAAATTAGCATGAATTTTGTTTCCCTTCTTCATGATTTCATGAGGAACTATGGAGATGCATTCTTATCATATGTCACATCTATAGTCCACTTACTCCAGGGCAGAGGGGTAGGTTGCCTGGGAAGCTTACAGAAGATCAGTGACTGTTCCAAGGAGAGTACATTGGCAATACGCCTGAACTAGTAGCACCTCCATCTCTCTTGGTGTCTCACCAAGCAGCACCTCCATCACTCACCACACTGTTCCAGAAAAGAGCACCTCATCCTTCAAATGGTGTTTTGTCCAGGGGTGGCTGGCTGGATGAGGGACACATATCCTTCCAGCAGGGCCCGAAGTTCTGCTCCAGTCACCACTGAGAGGGGGTTTTATATCTTAGGCTGCAGAAGCTGTGACATCATCATCAGCATTAGCTTGCTTGTATGACCAGCATTCTAAGGAGCAACTTTCCTGGCATATATGCAAGAAAGCAAAGAAAGTGCTTTCTATGGACAACTGATGTCTTAGCTTTCAACATGCATGAGATAAAGCTGGTGTCCTTTAAGATAATAGGTATCTGGACTTTACAGCTCACTTGCTCTCATTCTTTCCTTAATTTGGTTAGGTTTGGGGAATAGATAGGGAACATTCAGAAGCATGGTATTTTATTATCTTCCTTTTCTTTAAGGATAATATATCATAGATCTTAACAACCTAAACATAGTGATTTCTTTTTTTAGTGAGAACTTTTACCTTTTCACTCAAAGCAAACACTTTATGGCTTCTCTTTGGTACATCCAAATTCCCAGCATCACTACTCTTGCATGTTGGGGCCATTACCAAATAAAATAAATGTTACTTGCATACACATGCCCTAACACTATGATTGTTAATCTGATTATTGAGATGGCTACTAAGTGATTAATGGGTAGGTGATGTATACAGTGCCAATATGCTGAATAAAGGGACAATTCCTGCCCTGGATACAGTGGGGTTGGATGGTGTGAGATTTCATTATACTACTCAGAATAGCACATGATTTAAAATTATTCAATGTCTGTTTCTTGATTTTCTACATAACATTTTTGAACTGTTGTTGACCATGGGTAACAGGAATTATGGAAAGTAAAGCCATAGGTAAGTGGGAGCTACTGTATTTAGTATACAGTCAGCTCTCAGAAGATAAATAATTAATGAATAAATGGCTAAATACCTTATGCAAGGTACTATCTCAGTTGTTTTACATATATAATATCATTAATCTTTCTATGACATAGGTATTGTTCCTATTCCCCAAAAGAAACTGATCTTTATAAAGAAATTATCTCACTGGCTCAAGGTTGCATAGCTAATTCATGCAGAACTAGATTTGAATCTTATTTCTAATTTTAACATCTGTACACTTGTCAAAACCTTAAACTTGTAACATTTAATATGGAAGACTGAATTACAGAAGTGTAACTGAGATTGTGTTTATATATTAAATACTTTTTAATTTAAGCTTGGTGATTTAAAACAATTTTTTATTATGGAAATGAGAAAAAAAGATTATAGGACTAAGAAGTGTACTTTAGAAATTTTTAGAAATTTTTCACTGAACCATTGGAAGTACTTAATGCCCTTTACACACATCTGCAATGCTTTCAAATCCTATTGGAGTCTCCAAGATGTCTTCTAAAAGATACTATTGCTTTCATATGATGAACCATTTCTTGTTCATGGTCAAGATAAATTATAGATGGGCATCTTCATTTTTTGTTCTTCTTACTGAAAGACAATATATATTAAGCATCAGAGAGTTAAAAAGGTCATAATTTCTGTGTTTAGGTTGATATATTTCTAATCCTTTATTTTCAACTGTAAACAAACCCCACCACCTTTCATTGAGATAATCTAGGTGCTTTAATGGAAAGGGGATTTTAAAAACTGTAGTTGAAACTTTAATCTTATTGCTTCATTTTTCATAAGTTTTATTTTATCTTACATAATTAGAGATTGATATATGTAAGCCTCTTCAAGTAGTACTCTGGATTCAAACTTCATGCATTATCTGAAAAATAAGAATCTTGAGCTACATTGATGCTGCCTGACAGCCAACAGTTCTGTTTGTCAGTGTTGCCAATTTTGCACTTCATTATTTGAAGATTTTATTGGACTTGCCCTTATTCATTTAGAAAAGAAACTTGAATGATAAGTTTAAAAAAGTAATAAGTGTAGGTCTCATAAACTTCAAAAATTGAGACAAGATTGAAATAATTGGCTCTGTAAAAAATGGTGAATATTTAGCTTCAGTTGAGTATTCAGCTAATTGTGTGCTCAATTATAAGAGAAAAGGATAAAATTAAAGAATGTGTCAAAGATTCTGGAAATAGACTGCCAAAATTGAGTATTAGAATTTTATTATATTTTTTAAGTCTTATACAGATGGATGTACTATTTTCACTTTGCTTTAGTAATTTGATTTTTTTTAACTGTAGTAAAAAATTGTAATTGAAAGTACCAGCTACTTGTATTGAATTTCTTTACCAGGAAAATTGTCTATCTTATTTGGAGTTTTAGTAATTAGGAAAAAAACTAATCAGTTCTTTTAGATCATATATATATTGTATTCAGTAGCAATGTTCTGTTTGGACATATGATAAATACACCCATCTAGCATTCTGCAACAAGCTACTTTTCTACTTTACTATTTTTGTTTCCATATGTATTGAAGCTGTTCATGAGGGAGATATTCTAAATTAACTAAATTCCAGTAAAAAATATTAAGAATAAAGTTCAGGTAGTAGAATTCAGCTATTTTGTTACTCTTTTGCTATAAGCATGTATCACTGGTCCTCACTTCGCTAAGGGTTCAGAACTACTGTATACAGTGTTGGTTGGCTCCAGGCCCTCTGGTCAAGCATAGTTCCATTGTTCTTCCCTTGCTCTCAAATATCTTCATAGAATTCACTCATTCAAGAGGAACTGAGATGAGTTTCTTTTGATTCAGTTCACTCTCCACATTCTCCAGGAAAAAAAAAAATATATTCTTGAAACATTATTTTCATCATGATGCTAGTTTGCTCAAATTAGTCCAACCCATTCCAAATCTCCAGGTCTGGATTTCAATAAATCCCATCAATTCCTCCCTCCTCGTTCCCTTCCTCACCTTCCTCATTTTTCATTATTCTCATACTTTAATTCATTAATGAAATCAAATTCATCTCTTTTGGCATATCCATGTAATGTTTCTGTTAATATTCAGAAGGCACAGAGGAGAGGAAAGAGGACTGAAGAAGGGGACAGTGGAGGGGAGTGAGGGGAGCAGAAGACAGAGGACAGGTGAAGGAGAGGGTCCCTGGAGAAGGAGAGGCCAGGGAGGGCCTCTCCCTGTGCATGTGGAATCTCAGTATAAATTTGAAGCCAACTCTCCTTCCAATGAAGACTGTCAACACTGGTACACAGCTTCGTGAGGAAGCAGGTCTAGAAGACTCTTCTCCCTATTCACCCCCCACCTTTTTTCATGAAAAGTCTTGTTTTTTCAGTGCAGTTCTGGGCAGCTGCCTTGGGGAGTAGGAGAACATGGGGAAGATCTCTCCTTGACTAGGAGAAACAAGTGTTAGTTTGCCCTGCTTTCTGCCGCTTCTGAGAAGCCAATTGTACCTCCTGTGCCATTTCTTCTTTCAGAGAGAGTCAACATTGCCCTCCGGTGAACCCTGAATCCCATTTTCCCACATTTAATAACCCCCCAGCTCTATGCCTGGGTCCTGTTGGCTTGGCCTCTGGGGCACTCGCTAGTCTTTCTCTGAGAGCTGTCAGCTCACCATTAAGTAGGAAGGCAAGGTGCCCCTTCCACTAAACTCTGTCAGACAAACATTTTTTCCTCAGATTTGCAAATTGAGTGTGCTTCCCTTGATGGGGGAGGTGGCAGGGAGCTAAGGTAAGGCTTAGGGAACCTTCAATTTTATAAAAGTTCTTTGCATCTGCTGAAATGGAGTTTTGCCTTTCCTCTGAGTTGGGAACATTTTGTCCTTGTTTTGAACTCGTACAGACTTTCAAATTTATATAATTGGATTACAATTAAATAAAAATATTAAAGCAACATCCTTATATAAAGGCAACATGAGAAGTCACAACACTCTGAAACCTGTATCATAAATCTACAATTATGTGATCATTTATGGAATTCTAAAAGTGTATAAAGAAATAAAAAGGAAAGAAAAACGAGTTCTATTATTGCAGGGAAAATACAGTGTTATATATAATCACCACTTTTTATGGGTCCTTCCCTGAATCTTAAGGTTGACTTCTCACAGGGGACAGGTTTGCTGAGGGAGAAATTCAACTCTGTGATGTCAGGTTCACATTGACTCTTTTTGAGTCTCAAGAGAACATTTTTTTAAATGTCAGAATAAAAAAGATTTTTCTCTGATAGCCCCTGGAGCTTAAAAAATTTTGCCAGAAATGTTCTTAGTACATCAGGAGGTCCATCTCATGATATAACCCCTCTGGTTTGGGTATTTTAAGAAAAACTTTTGAGTTGATGCCCTGACCATACCAGAGGGGTATGTTTTAGCATTTGTTCATTTGTATATATGTATAATTATTTCTAATTGCGAACAGTGGAAAAGGACAATGAGATAACTCATTAAATCCTCACAGAATCTGGGTTTTCTTTGCCTTAAAAAGACAATGCAACTATTAGGCTTTATCTTAATATAGAACATGCTGACCATGATTATGTCCCCTTTTCTTTCCTCAGGTGCACAGTTTATGTGCCTGGGTTCTTTGGAGGCTAGTTTTATGCATTGTAATTTCCACAATGGGCATGCTTTGTAACCGCTCCCATTTTTAGAGAGAATAAATCTTCTTCTTTTCATACAGAGGTGTTTTGATATAGATTTTAAAGAGAAAAAGAAATGGACATCAAAGGGGAAAATAAGAAAGATAAGCATTAGGTTTTCGGGTGTTGGAAGGGATAAAGTATGAATCTTAATGACAGGACTTGGATATAAACACAAGGGATCTGACAAATCTGATAACCCATGATAGGGGCCATGATCCGGCAGATGGAGCAAAGCCAGGGTGGAACTCAATAAAAGGGAACCAGGAAAGTGCCGAGAAGAGTCTAGTGAGGAGGACGGGCAAGATTAAAAACATGACTGTAGTTCCCTGGGATTGTCAGCAGGTTACCTGCCATGCTGATTATCATGAGATTTTAAAACTAGAATCACTCTGTGTATACCCTTAACTCAGTTAACCATGCAAAGAATACTAATGTATATTGTATCTAGAATGGTGTTTGCTTTACTTAATAATTTCCATTTTCTGCTGTCTTATTTAAGAACTCAATTGGTTATTCAATAACAAAAACTAGATCCAGGTAGATGGTAATGACCAATTTTATGCCTGACTTGAGTCTCCCATAATGTGCATATTTAAGAGAGAAAAGTAAAGACATCTGTGTTCATGGATTGAAATTATCAGTATTGTTAAAATGTCTGTACCACCCAAAGAAAGCTATAGATTCCATTTAATTCCTATCAAAGTACTGATACTATTCTTCATAGAATTAGAAAAAAACCCTATAATTTGTATAGGACACCCCCCAAACAACAACAACAACAACAAAACAAACAAACAAACAAAAAAAAACCAACTCTACTCTGGAACAGCCCAAAAAATCCTGAGGAAAAGGAACAAAGAAGGAGGCATTAGAGTTCCTGCCTTCAGAATAAGCCATAAAGCCATAGTAATCTCAATAGCACAGCATTGGCAAAGTACAGATACACAGACCAGAGAACAGCATGGAGAAGTCAAACTGGAATTCAACTCATACGTATGTTGCATCTGATGTTTGACTAAGGGGCTAAGAATATGACTGCAGAAAGGACAATCAGTTCAGTAAATGGTGCTGGAGAAAGGGCTGTCCGCATGCAGAATGAAACTGGACCCCATCTCTCACTACTACAAAAATCAGCTCAAAATGGATTCAAGATTCAGTGTAAGACCTGAGATTTTAAAACTTCCAGCAAAACAAAAACACAAAACAAAACAAACAAACAAACAAAATAAAAACATGAGGGAAAAACTTCAAGACAGTGGAAAGGGCAAAATTTTTTTGGATGAAAATCCAAAAGCACAGAAAATGAAAGGAAAATAGACATATGGAATTACATCAAACTAAAAATTTTTGGTATGAGAAAGAAACCAGAGCGAGGAAACAATCTGCATATCTGTAGAAAGTATTGCAAATCATACATGTGACAAGGGATTAATATTCAGCATGTGGAAGGAACTAAAGAATAATTAAATAGCAAAAAAACAACCCAATGAAAAGGTAACAGACATGAAAACTGCTAACAGGTGTGTGGAAAGGTGTTCAACATGGCAAATCATTAGGGCAATTTATTTAATGGAAACTGCAATGATATTTTGCTTCATCCAGGAAAAGTGGCTGTAATTAAAATGATAATAAGGAGTGTTGGCAAGGATGTGGAGAAAAGGGAACCGTTGACACTGCTGGTGGAAGTGATCATTAGTACAACCAGGATAGACAGCATGGAGTTTCCTCAAAAAATTAAAATTAGAACTACCCTATGAGCCAGCAATCCCACTACTTGCTATATTCCCAAAGGAAATGAAGTCAGTATGTCAGAGAGTTCTGCACTCCTGTGTATTGCATGAGCCATAATAGCCAGGAAATGGAAGCACCCCAAGTGTCCATCGGCTGATGAGTGGGTACAGCAAATGTGGTGCGTAAAAACAATGCAAACATTTTTAACCACAAATCAAATAAAATGCTCCCATTTGCAACAATATGGATAGAACTGGAAAGCATGCTAAATGAAAAAAGTCAGGCACAGGAAAACAAGTCTTGTGGATCTCACTCATATGTGGAATCTAAAAGTTGATCTTCTATAATTTGAGAGTAGAATGGTCATTACCAGCTGCTAGTGGGTGAGCAGTAGGAATGGGGGAGATACTGATCCATGGGTATTAACTTATATTTAGATTTGAGTTAGAATTTTTGGTTTGCTATTGCATACTAGGGTGTATATAGTGATAATGTACAGTATATTTCTAACATTTGGAAGTGATCAGTGTTTGAGGAGATAGATATGTTTAACCTGATTTAAACATCATAAAATGTGTGCATGGTACTAAGAGATCACATGGTACCCCATTAATATTCTAATTTTTCTGCTTTTATGTAACAGTAAAAAACTAAATTAAAAACAGAAATTTCTTTTAACTTCTGCTTCAAGCATGATCATGTAGCTCATATCCAACTTACTCTCCTGTTTTGTTATGACTCAGATATGAGGTGTCCCCCAAAGGTCACGTGTGAGACAATGCAAGAATGTTCAGAGGTGAAAAATCAGGTTATGGCAAGGGGTAACCTAATCATCAGCTTTATCCCCTTGAATAGATTAACTGGTGGTAACTGTAGGCAGATAGGGTGAGACTGGAGGAGGTGGGACCCTGGGAAGGGTGACTTTAGGGTTTATACTTTGCCACTGGTAAGCAGAACTCTCTCCCCTCTTCCTGGTAGCCATGTACTGTGCTGCTTTCCTTCTCTACAGCCCTCTGCCATGTTATTCTGCCTTACCTCGTGCCCAGAGCAATGGAGCCGGCTGTCTATGGACTGAGACCTCTGAAACTGTGAGCACCAAATAAAGTTCTCCTCCTCTAAAATTGTTCCTGTCAGATATTTTGGTCACAGCAGTGAAAAAGCTACTTAAAACATGCTTCAATCAACTAAACAACTTTTCAAAATATGTGAGGCAACTGCTTTCCAGTGCTGAACCTTAGGCATTATAGGATTGTCGTTCAGGAGAAAAAGAGAACATGCCACACCTGTTTCTGGCTTTCAACACTGACACTCATCCTCAAAGGCTCTGTACCCTTGGGCCCACTCCTGGCCCACTCCCAGGAGACCTTGCATGGGTTACCACATTTGTCATTTGCAATTCAAGAAGGGAGTAGCAGGTGACAGGGAAGTGGCTTGCTCATTTCTTCCTGACCACAGTGGGTAAGATTTGCACTCTATCTTTGATGATCAGGGTCAACTTCTCCTAAAAAGGTAATGTTTGCACTTCTTGCTGGTCTCTTGACATAGGAGCTCATGGCAGACTGACATCCGTTCCTCAGTGTATGATAAAGCTCTTAAGATGATGAAACATTCTCCTTTTGTAGACCAGTACCTCTAAATACATAGAGTACAGATTTGCAGAAGTGAGAAGCACAAATTCCTTAAATGGTTTTATGAGAAAAATGGTAATTGAGGTCATTTCTAGTTTTTCCCTTTATTCATTTTCTACTGCATCATAAGAAACCAACATGAACTTGGGGCTTAAAGCAGCATCTATGGCTGGCAGTTCTGTGAGTCCAAATTCTGGAGTATTGATGAGGCTCAGTTTGTGCCAGGATGCTCTACGGAAAAGTCTGCTTTTGGACTTATTCTCTCTCTTTCTCTCTCTCTCTCTCTCTCTCTCTCTCTCTCTCTCTCTCTCTCTTTTGGCAGAATTTAGTCCTTATGATTTTTTTTAAAATTTTTTTTGAGAGAGAGAGAGAGAGAGAATTTTTAATATTTATTTTTTAGTTTTTGGCGGACACAACATCTTTGTTTGTATGTGGTGCTGAGGATTGAACCGGGGCTGCACGCATGCCAGGCAAGCGCACTACCACTTGAGCCACATCCCCAGCTCAAGTCCTTATGGTTTTAAGACTGAAGTGCTGTTTACCTTGCTAGTTGTCAGGTGGGGACAGGTCTCAATTCCTGGATGCCACCTGTATCTCTTGCTGCATGGCCTTTTCTGTCCATAAGGCAGCAACTGCATATCAAATCCTTCTAGTGCTTAAAACCTCTTCTACCACGAGCTGGAGAATATTATCTGATTTTTAAAGAGCTCATGTGATTAGGCCAGACCATCTAGAATAATCTCCCCAGTTTATAGTCAACTGTGCTGTGTAATCACAGAAGTAAAATATATCCATGATCTTCGGAATTATGCAGGGTGTATGAACTGGCAGGGGTGGGTGGATGTTAAGAAATTATGGAGGCCAAGTGAGAATTCTGCATACCACATACCAGTTCATCTTGGGCTTATAAATTGAAGATGTAGCCACAAATACAGATTGTTCATTTAGTATGTACATTGCATTATCAAAATAGGTCTCATTCTTGTAAAACAGGGCCTCTGAGTGAATTTCAGTCATACTTTTGATAGGCTGTTCTATGCTCTGTCATATTGGAAGCTTCTGAGTGATAGCAACAGAGGTTCCCCCAAATTACACCACATCCTGCACTTTCTTTATGTAATGTGGGTTATTATGTTGGTTCCCATGCTTCAGAAGCTATATGAGCAGGGAACATAACCCATATCCAAATATAGGTCTATCCTATCAAAATGAATCTTCTTCTCTTCCTGGTGGTAAGGCATTCAGTGTGTAGTAAACTGGTCACTAATGCTTGGTCTTTACTGATAATGCCCTGTTAGGGCCCTCTGTTGATGGTGAATGGGATGCTGGGTAGAGGGAGACCTTGGATCAGTCTGAATGTTGGAGCCTGTTAGTCCATGCATGGCTTCTGCCCCTGCCACTGCCTACTATCTTCATGTGTGCCTTAGCCAGGGTTTGGGTAGCTGATGACAGAGACTGGTGGCAAGTGGCTGAGTCGTTTGGTTAGCCTTTCCTTGGTCTGATGGTATGTGCTTTTCCATAACATATGACACGAAGGTGTTCATGTTTATTGCTCACCCCCATTTGTCTTTTTACATGCCTGCAGCTCAGACCTCCTTGCCATGGCATAAATAGGTATTTGCATATGTAGAGTATATATTATAAAATATAGTATATATAAATATGTATACACACACAAACACACACACGTATACTAATACATTTTTGGCCACTTCTCACACAGAATGGGTGAACATGTACATGAAACTGTGCCCTCTGGAAGATTTCCCACAGAACTGTTTTTCAATAACGACTCTGAAAAGATGTGCACTCACCTATCTGGATGGGGCATCTATGAACCAAGCGCAGACGTTTTACCTTCTTTCATACATGAAAAGAGTACAGCACAGTGAGGTCACCTAGCCAAGGTCACACAGAGGAGCCTTGGCAGAGCTAGAATGAGAGTCCAAATCTTAAAATTGTCCATTTGATGATCTCTCTGTTCTGGGGGCTTTTCCTCAATGACATAATCTCCTCTGAGCAGGTTATGTTATAATCTACTGCTACTTGTTGGCCTTTTGCCCAGGAGGTAAGAGGGAGACAGATCCTGGGGAGAGTAAATGTCACTTTGGGAGGATAGCTTTAGGCAACTTCTTTGAGAAGGGAGGAAGGCTTGCTTCTCCTTTAAAAGGGAGGACTGAGGGAGAAGTGGACTGCTTTTGCAGTCCTGAAGGTTTAGGGGCTTCTTAAAATTCAAGATTTACATTCGCCAATCTCACTTGTTGGAGTCCAATTTTCCCCCAGCTAGAGCTCTGAGCTTGTCACATCAGACCCACATTTGTTGGAACTTAACAATTCCTGGAGCTTAGTTACTTGACTATTAAGTCCATGGTTTGGGACTTAGCTTTCTATGTCTTTTTTGCAGCAGGCTTTGAGATCTGTATGAGGAGGTGTTCTGCAATATGACCAATATGATTCTGCAACACATTAGCCCAAAGACTTAAAATCAGCATATTCCAGTAATGTAGTCACGTCAATGTGTATAGCTAGATTATAGAACCAACCTTGGTGTCCCTCAATAGATGAATGGATAAAGAAAATGTGGTACATATACTCAGTGGAATATTACTCAGCTTTAAATAAGAGTAAAATTATGGCATTTGCCAGTAAATGGTTGAAGTTGGAGAATATCATGCTAAGTCAATCCCACAAAACCAAAGGCCAAATGTTTTCTCCAATATTCAGATGCTGATTTACATTAAGGTGGGGGGGCACTAGGGAAGAATAGCCCTACCTTGAATTAGGTAGAGGGAAGTGATGGGAGAGGAGGGGAGGGGATGTGGGAACAGGAAAGATAGTCGAATGAAACAGACATTATTACTTTATGTGTATATGTAACTACATGACCAATATGATTCTGCATCATGTACACTCAGAAAAATGAGAAATTATATCTCATTTATGTATGATATATCAAAGTGCATAAATGCATTCTACTATCATGTATAACTAATCAAAACAAATAGCAAAAAAATTAAATCCCTAAGAAAAAGAAAAGATAAATTATTAGAAATTTTTTTGAGTTTTTGCTCAGAAATCTTCAATGGATATTTCCTAAAGTTTGGTGCCTTTTCTCCATTGATTTCTTCAAGTACTCTCTTCAACTTTTGGGGTGTTTAAATGTTCTTTCTCCAACCACACAGGCAATCTACTTCAGTTTTGTCTGACTCCAGAGATTTGAAGCATTTTATATACATAGCTTTTTAATTCTACCTGGTCAGCTTTCTCATACAAACAGCTACTATTGGCTGATTCTGTGAGCTGCTGTCAAAAGTCCACTGTTGATGAATATAAGTTCCCCAAAATGAATTGTATGATATTTGATTTCCTGCAAATCACAGTGGCTACTTATGATGGCAATGTTGGAGATTGAAAGTTCAACTTGTTTAGAAAAAATCCAAGTGTTCATATTCAGATTTATACAATTATCTTAATACACCATGAGTGACATTGTTCCTCTTTCCTCCTACTGAGGATTCATTTTGACCAGAGCCAAACAATATATCTCCCATTTTACTGTATTTTTGTCAACCATCAATGATTTCAAGCTAGCTTGAAGTTTGGGGAGGTATTTTGGACCTGGGGTAGGTAAAACCATGCATCTAGACATGGTAGGCAGTCACATAGGCACTTTTCAGTGCAAGCAAACATACTGCCCTGTATTTATCACTTTACTATTCTGTTTCTAACTGATGAATGGTTTTGCCAGTTCTCAAATGCACAGCTATTTAGTAGCCAGAATGAATGTGACACCCTCTTAAACATTTTCCAAAATTAAAGTATTTGTCCTTGTTTTTTCATCAATCTAACTTTGGGCTTTTTTAAGTAAAAGGCAGAGAATTCATAAAATGAAGAAAATTAGGAGGCTGTGATCTCCTTAATTTCCACAAAACATTAATGTAAAACATTTAAATTCTCTGCTGTTTCAGCTCTCCCCTTTCTCAACAGACTCTTTTCCTCACATCTATGCAGAATCAGTTTCCCAAGGCAGACACAGAGAATTTTGTCCATTACAAGAGTCTTTCTCAAGGAGGAGAGGTTTATGACCTCTTTTATTATACCAACCATTAGCAGGGTGATGGCAAAGCATTGCTCCATTACTCTATTGGAGGAAGGTTTGAGGGCCTTTTCCATTCTTTATTACCAACATTATGTTAGAAACTTTGCAAGCATCAAATGCTCTTGCAAAAACATGCATTTTAAGGTTAAATATGCATTTTCATTTTGTTAAAATATAACAATATGCAATTTAACTTTCTGAGAAGAGTACACACAGATTTTAATGTAACTTACTTGGGAATAATAATAGTTAACAGTTCCAATTGTTTTGTTCACTTTTTTTCCAGATGAGAACAAAATTATTATTATATTTCTGGTAGCTATTAAGGGAACATTGGATGTACAATGTGGCATTTTATTACGTATCCACTATGACAAATCAAGTGGGAGGTGTAGTGATGTTTGTCAAAAGTCAAGCCCAACATCAGAGAGCTTGACTATGTAATCTAAAGATCTCAAAGGGCTTTACTCAAACAGAATACACATATTTCTTATGAACAATTTATGCCTATTAATGTATTGGTATGCCAAAGTAAAGAAAATAATTCCCTTAAGAAAGAAGAATTCGGAAGTTTATACTTAGGTATAACTGAGTTGAATGGTTTATCTGTCAGTTTCAATTGTATTACCCACTATTGTTAGGTGGTAATTGAGACCCCTTTCTGTTCCTGAGGTGGGCAGGAATTACAGCTGAAATAACATGTTATTGGGAACAAGGCACTGAATTAATTGAGGCAAATGTATAAGAAGGCCTCATTTTAACAGTGCAACTCTGAAATCCCAAGGAACGAGGCTAGGTCGAATAGTCTGTACCGTATTTGATAGGAGGGATGGTGGGCAGTATAAAGAGTCAGCTTTGGGGAATTTCAGTGTTCAGGAATAAAATGCTAGAATTCCCAAGGAGGGTACTGATGTATGCCAAAAACAATCTAATAGTAATGAAGGTCCAATGGGCCTAGGGTAGCAGTGCTGGTGTTCTCTTGAAGTTCCATCATTAGACTCACCTTCATTGTAAGATGTGCCTGCTAGTGACACTGTGCAGAGGGAAGTTCATAGTACTCCCTGAATCTCCTCTGAGCATTTTACTTGTTTGGAACTAGGAACTGAAGATGGCCACTGATTGGAGGAGTTTTCCAGAAGGGACATTGACCACTATTGTCAGTGGGTCAGTTCATGAGCCTCTGGAATCAAGGAGTTGGGATGACCAGAGGAGTTAAAGAGCACAGAAGGCACACAAGAGTCAGCTGAACTTGTATGTGGATCATAAAATGGAATCCCACCTACCTGTGCTGAAGTGGAGCTCTGGGCCAGGAACACTTGCTGACATGAATGGGATCTTGGATCACCTAACTTGCATACTCCAGCACTTGGCAAGATAGAAGATTCTGCTCACTGCTGGGAGCCATCAGCCAAGTAGGTATGACAAATTCCTTGCCAGCTTACTCCCATGCTGTCTAGTGGAAGGACTTCTGAAAGGTGGCCTTGCTCAAGGACCAGGGCAGGATCCGTGTTTAGGGTGTTCCCCCTTTAGAATAGGGCGGTTTAGCATAATAGGAGATTAGGGTGTTCCCCCTTTAGAATAGGGCAGTTTAGCATAATAGGAGATTAGGGTGTTCCCCCTTTAGAATAGGGCGTATCCTGCTGCTGAGTTCCTCTTGAGTGCTTAGGGTCAGACAGTATATTTTAGGAGACAGAAGCCCATGCGGAGTGGATTTGGGCAGAGTAGTGGATTTGGGCAGAGTAGTGGATTTGGGAGAAGTGGATTTGGGCAGAGAACGTGGATTTCCCCAGAACGTGTTTGTAGAGGGCCGGTGTGAGTTCCAGAATAAAGAATTGCTGTTTGAATCTACAAGCTGTGTGGAGACTCGTGATTTGTGCCCAGCCAGAGACTGCGGCAGCTCACTATATAGGTAAACAATCCATTCTTATCATCCATCTCCAGGCTTATTTTATCTTTTAGGTATAATCAAATATGTCTACTGGTTCTCTTGGCCCACCCTTCCCCAGATCAATTACCCACCTAGAACAACTTTCTCCCTGGTCAAGGTGACTTCCTGGGGCTCTGCTCCATGGATGGCTATGCTGGTCTTCATACCGATTTAGCCACACTGTCACTCATTTTTTTTTTTATTTAGGACTGACATTTTCTGATAGCCCTCTCCATGTTTTCAAAATAAGTTTAGAAAAGGATCAGGTGATCCTACTTTGCACATGTGCTTTGTAACATACCCTCTCTTGTTACTAGTTCTTCACCTGCCATTCAAGAAATTATGTCCAAAAGAATCTTCTTAGCCCTTGGGAAAGACTCTAGTTATGAAAATTTAGGCAAGCTAGAAGGTTGGCATGAGTGAGTCTTCCTGGAGTTTCCATATTGTTATAGTAATAACTTACTACATAGGTTCACAAGGTGGGCTCTGATCATATTACCTAAATGAAAAATGGGAATACAAAATCAGTTGAGGAAACAGAACTATGCTAAATTAGTTTAAAGCTTCTCTCAGATTATTTTGTACTATCATTTAAGAGAACTTCTGCATCTGTTCAATCTTAGATTTTATTTATTTTTTATTTTTTGGATAAACTCAGGCTAACAGAAAAATTGCAAGGAATTCTGGGTTTTGTTCTAAGCCATTTGAGAGTAAGTTGTTGGATTGATTACCTGCCACTCCTGGAAATTTTAGTGTATTTTTTCCTACAGAGTGCAATGTTCTCCTGCACAGCCATGGTGCAAACATCAGAGCTCTCTCTGAAGTTACCGAGAAGCACTATTGCCACCGTGTCTCAGGCTACATTTAACTTTTGCCAGCTGTTCCAATATTGTCCTCTGTAAAAAGAGTGTGGATAATAGTTCAGTATTTGTTAGAGTGTTTCATGGGTCTCCTTCAATCTGAAAATGCTCTTTAGCCTATCATTAATTTTCATATCCTGACAGTTTGCAAGATTAAAGGAAAATTATAAGATCAACCTACATTTGGGTTTTCCCCATGCTTCCTCATGATTAAATGTAGCTGGTGCCTCTTTGTCCAGGGATAGTATGAAAGCGGTGGTGTGCTCTTATTCTACATAGAACATGATTTTGATTTGTCACGCTTCTGGGGATATGTTTGATCACTTAGGGTGGCATCAATTAAGATTCTCTGGAAAAAAAAAAAACTCTCCTTTTTTCTGGTTAAATATTTTGTAACTATTATTTTGAGATAAGTAAATATTCTGTCCCTCACAAAACTTGCAGTTTATATATCAGTATGGGACTCAGAGCTTCCTATTTTAGTCAGTAGTTTATAATCCATAGTAATCATACTTCATTGTCATTTATTTTGATGCTCAAAATGGGTGCCTCTTCAAATAGCCTCCCTGTGTTTTGACATGTGTTCCCCTTTCTCTGAGTTCCTCCTCAATGGTTGGCACAGGATGTCGAAGGGCTTATCCTACACTTGGCCGGCAGAAGCCCTGCACTCAGCCCTTTCTCCAAGATCTGGATCCTTTGAGCAGAGAATGGGAGAATGGAGTTGAGAATCCAGGCTCTGGCACCAGGTGTGCTTCTCGCTGTTGAAGTGTGCAACTCCCTGACCCCCTCTCTCTCTCAACAGAGCAAAGGAATATGTGGATGAATGTATACCTGCCATGTATGTGAACATTTATGTCCATATTTATTTCTATAGACATCTGTATATGTAAATGTATGTGCATATGCTCAGGAAATACCTTCAATTTCAACTCCACATCTCAGGGTTTATTCCCTTTTCATTGTGTACTCCTCTCTCCAGATGTGAAAAAATTCTTATCACACCAAACATACTCATTTAGTCAAATTCCTCATGCCCCTTGCCCTTGGCCTTGTATCTAACAGTTTGTCACAGCTTCTGCCTCTTCCCCCATGTGGACTTCCATCCATCCTAATTGCTCTGATACGCTGTGCAGGACCACCCTCTACCTGTGCATATGCCTGGTCATCCTACTCTGGTCACCCCACAAATATGGGTATGATCCTCATCTGGCTTGAGTACTGACAGTCTTCACTGGACTGCCCTCTGGACACTCTTTCACTGTGATTGGGCTCCAATAAGCCAAACCAGGGTACTCTTCCTGTAGGGCTCCTCCTCACTCTTGGAGGCCCCTGATATTCCTTTTGGTTGCCATGATGACCTGCCCATTGCTTCCTCCATTCCTGCACAAACACCCACCTTGCTTGGTCCCATCAGATGACTTTTGTATTAGAAAAAAAAGAAAAGAACAGAAGAGGAAGTGGAAGAAGAAAAAGAGCTCAGTGTTTAACCATGTTTGACTGTGGTTCAGAGTTTCCTGTAATTGGTATCTAATTTGAATCTTAAACTTGTGTAAATTAGATCTCACAATAATATAACTTTAAATGTATATACATGTTAAAATCTGAATAAACTCAGTTTGTATTTTTTGATTCAAATTATAAGAAAATAAGTAATGTTAAATAGAGCTTATTAATAATAGTTACATATGAGAAATTGTTTTCTGCAAGGACCTTCAAATAACTTCCCTTCTGAATTGCTGTTTTTGTATTTGTGAACATGCAATATATGCACATGTATTTTGGAATAGGTATTGAGAAAACATAAACTCTAGAAAAATCACATGATTGTTCATTGAGGAATACTGTGAATTTTATATCAGAAGTAAAAACTATCTTGAGCACAACCTTACAAATATTTACCAAAACACCTAAAATGGGAGCAATAAGCCAGTTTTAATTTAGAAATTTTACAACTCGTATTTTGCAGTTTTAGGGTCTCTGCACACAAGAAATCTCTTTAACTGAAGTGTTTCACAGCTGTTCAACAATGGCTTTGAAAACCAGCAAAATCTAAATGTCTTTGTAAAATAATGGTTTTGGTATTTGGTTAATTTTTTTTTAAAGAAAGCTATTACTTAACAGCAAACTGGCAGTCATTAAATGTCAGCTTCAATTTAAATATCATACTTTTTCTCTTCAGTGAAGATAGGTGGGGGTAGCTTTTCATTTCTGCTCACACCAGAATCAATTCTAAGCAAACTCATTGAAGGTCTGCAAATGAAAGGGTTTGACATGGTTGTAAAGTAGAGCAACTAAAAAGATTAACTGCAAATTTGCTTTCTAAGAACCCACTTCTTATTCCCCTCATTTTCAAATTAAACACATTGAGCAGCGCTGTGCAGCTGTAAAACCCTGCTCTTCTATCAGGAAGACTTGCTCACCAGTTTTCTGTCAGGCCACAGCTATGTAAAGCCTCAGTCAAGCAGCCTTCTCTTGTTCCCAGGGCTATTTTTAAATCCCTCGTGGGATGCTGTCATCCTTAAAGCTGGATGCAATCTCCTTGCCACCATAATCAACCTGCATTCAAGCTCATCTTGGAAACCATTGTTATTCATAATTAATTTCTAAATTCACTCATCTCTTTTCTAATCAATTATTAGCTGCCGAAGGAGCCACAAATTGCTCACAATAATGATGGCTACCATGAGATACGGAAAAGAGGTAAAAGGCATGGTCGCTGCCCTATAGGTCACCATTTAATGAGGAGATGAAGCTGACATACACCCCAGGGGCAACAATAGTAGAAAAGGTAATAGGTTGGTTAGGTTAATATTTTTATGGCCAGGCTCAATAATTGAGAGTTGTGAGGGAGGAGTACAAATGAAGGTCCACCTACAATATGTTACTTTTTAAAAATTATAGAAAAGCTAGCAAACTGTTAGTAGAACATATTTTCCCACTTTCATTGACAAAGGGTATTTTATAACGATGGAATAAAAAGAAGCTTGTCCAAAGCTTTCATTCTCAAATAACTGAAAGTTGATAGAATACCAGTGATAACTGATTTTATTTATTACTGAGTGTGCCTGATGTTCTTCCAAGAGTCTGATTAGCGTTTAGATGATAAGAAAATAAATACAACAAATACATATATAACTAATCATCAATCATATATCCCATCATATTTGACTGTATGTTATTCACTTTAGCTAAACCATTAATTAAGTCATCGAAATAAAGATCTTCACATACTTTGTAGTTACAATAATGATTAAAATAATGAACACAATTAAATTAATAAACTGAATTTGAAAGAATTTGGTTAAAATATGAATCAATTTTTAAAAAATTATTTTATACTCGAATGTTCAAAATTACTCCAATTGTCTATTTTAACAAATGGCTAGCTGAACGTCCATAATTTATAATTAATAAATGTCAAAAACTTAGGTCAACATTTAAAGTTACAATTTAATTTATTTTAAAAGTGGTATTTAAGTCTAATTAAATATTTACAATTTAGCATACATTGTCCACCTAGTAGCCCATGTAAACAGTGTGCATCTTTCTGCTTGCCTGCTATATCCTCTACAATGCAATTATTGTAAATAAATTTAAGAATACGAGCTTTTTAACATTGCAAAAAGCTTGTAGTCACTATTAACTTTTGCAAATGCCATGCAAAATTATGATTACTTGACAAACTACCAGTCAGTTCAGTAATTGAAGTAAGAAAAGGTACTCTGGGCAGTTGGTGGGTGGAAATGATACTTTCTTATGCAAGATTCCATTGCAATCATGCAAATGGAGAAGAAGATTTTGACACATTAATTTATCTTGTCTCTTACTAAAGCACATCTGTGCTGAAATGCCCTTGTGCTCAAAGGTAGTGTTCTTACCACACGGTGGTAGTACCACAGCTTAAAACCTTGATGGAGTTACCTGTAGTCATATACTTTATGGGGTAAAAAAAGGTGGACAGTAATTTCTCTAGGGCCAGAACAGTTCTAGTCACAAAAATGGATATTTAAGTTATAGGTAGCCAGTGCTGTCTACTGGATCTGAATCATAAATCTTGTGCTCTTTTGTGAGTGGAGTGTGTGTGGTGGGGGACTCTGGGGGTGGAGAACAGAGAAACATAGGGTCCTTCTGAAGCTCAGAGTTCCAAGCAAGGATTTCCTTGCCTATGTCTAAGTTAGTCTAGTGTCTGGGGAACTGGAAACATCCAATAAATTAGGATAAGAATTTTTAGAATGAATGGTAAGTGAACCAAATTTTGGAAAATATGTGAGACTTAGATAGGAAACCTAGGCAGGGAAAGAGCATTCTGGGCAGAGGTAACAAATTCTGCGAACAAATTTATTGTGACAACTCATAAGACATGTCTGATGAGAGAGGAAAAATAACAGAAACGGATGAAAAAAAATAAAGGAAAAGGAATTGATTTTACATCTTAGATAATTGGTTCATTTGCTATGGCATACTAATAGAGGAGTGTGGGGGCAGGTAGTAGCTGGAAGGGCAAAAGATATTAACAGCCACCAGGAGTAATGCAATAGAACAGAGAGAAGTCCAAGTAGGATCGAGGAAGGCTGGGATAGATCCTGGCTAGCCCCTGGGGCTGGAGGATGTCTGGGAAGGGAATAGACAGGGGTAGGTCTGTGTCTTTTTTCTTCCTCGTTTTAATATTTGAAATTCAAAAATGAAAATCCCTTTCATTAAAGACTTACTAATTTCTATGTTTAAATTGAGTATACGAAAAATGCACTTTTTCATACTCACTGGAGAGCCAAGAGTGTAAGGGTTAATTAAAGTCAGGGATGATGGGAGAAACTCTTCTCTCCACATTTCTCGGTAGATTTCACTTTATATTCTTAAGCACTTCTATGGCCTCTTCTTTTGCCATTTTTGCCTGAACCTTTGTCTTGTATACTTATGTTATGTGGCCTTCAAGACAAAGCTGAAAGATATAGGAAGCAAATTTGAAGAGCTCAACTTAATAAGATTAGAAACCAATAGTAGTTATAAGCCAGCTTTCTGGCTAAGAGCTTGCAGCAGAAAATGCTTTAATATTAAGGTAAAATGTATAGGCTTAGCTCAGGTTTGTTATTTTTCTAAGTTGCAATGGACAAGTTAAATTCTCCCCAAAGTCCTAGGGTCAGGCTGTGACATTTCAGGACCTTGATAGTAATGGCAGTATTGTAGGAATGGTAGACTATTCTATATCAAGAATGTATTCTAAGTCTTTCTCCTGCCAGCCCAGTTTTGTTTTTGTTTTTGTCTTTGTTTTTTTGTTTTTTTCAGAAGTCCAAGGATTTTTTTCTGTCTTGGGTTTTTATGAGCATAAGTTTAGGGAGCTATATTTCAAAGTTAGTGAATAATTTCTTCCTATACGCTCTCCTAACACACCATATTGTTTTTGTCATTCCATAAATCAGCGACATGGAGTGGAAGATTGGTTTAACTTATGTTTAACTTGAAATTTGCATGTCTGTGTTTGTGATGTTTGAGTTCCAAAAGAAAACTACTTTGTTATTTTGAAGTAAAATGGGTTTCAGAGTTACTTGGAATAACAGAAGATTTATAGGACATTAACATAAGTAATGTGAATGTGAATACCTAATCAATTGGTTAAAAGTGAAATGTATGGATTAGTTTTACATAAGGCTAGAAAAGAAATGCTATAAATATTATACATGCATATACACGTAAAAGAACTTCATATATTTGAATGTGTGTATGTACATATGTATATCAATGTGTGTGCATAGAGATAAACCAATAATAATATACATGATATATAATTAAAATATAATTGGAAAGAATACCTTGGAAAGAAGTTATACCATTCTTAAGCAATAGTAATTCATGCTGTGATTCTCAGTAATACATTATTTCCTTTCGAGGAACTCGCATCAAATCTACAATTTTTTTTTTCAGTGCCTTACCCACAGGACTCTCTGAGGGGCACTGACATTGTACATCATTATGGGAGATTGTACAGGGTTACATGGAATTAGCTGGCCATCTATGCTATATTTCAGCACTTTGTATTTGGAAAATACATGGCAAATGGAATGCTACTCATGAATATTGTATAGCAAGCATGTACAGTAGACTCATGCTATGCATGGTTTATTATGGTTAAGGAGATAGTACTTGAGGAAGAAGTTTTTAATGAGTAAACAAGTGTCAACTTCCCAGCTCATCTAAGAGAAACAAAATTGATGTCTGCTTTAGGAGATCACCAATAAAAATGCTAACAATGTGGCTCAGTGGAAGCCTGGCAAAGTTTAAGAAATAGAGTATAAGATTTGGTAAAAACCAAGGCCAGAGGAACTCTCCTTTCCAGCCAGTCTCCAGAGTAACAGTGTTTCACAGTTGATCCAGGGGTGATGCAGTTGCTAAAACAGAGCTCATCTGATTGAAGAAGCAGCCTGGGATCAGAAAGCAAAGGATAATGTACTAAGAATTGGTGGAAAGAGAAACTTTGAATCAGGGTGGTTAAGTTGCCCAAAAAACCAAAATAACCAAATCAATAAATAGGCCAAGGAACTGAAAAGAAACTTCTCAGAAGATGATATACATTCAATTCACAAATACATGAAAAAATGTTCAACATCTGTAGGAATTAGAGAAATGCAAATCAAACTACTTAAGATTTTATCTCACTCTGGTCAGAATGGCAGCTATTAAAAAAAACAAACAACAATAAATGTTGGCGAGGATGTGAGGAAAAAAATACACTCATACATTGCTGGTGGGACTGCAAATTTGTGCAGACAATATGGAAAGCAATATGGAGAATCCTTGGAAAACGTGGAATGGAACCACCATTTGACCCAGCTATCCCACTCGATCTATTCCCGAAGGAATTAAAAACAACATACTACAGGGACACAGCCACATCAATGTTTATAGTAGCACAATTCACAATATCTAAACTGTGGAACCAACCTAGATGCCCTTCAGTAGATGAATGGATAAAGAAAATGTGGTATACCTACACAATGGAATATTACTCTGCAATAAAAGAGAATAGAATCATGGCATTTGCAGGTAAATGGATGGAGTTGGAGAATATAATGCTAAGTAAAGTTATCCAATCCCCAAAAAGCAAATGCTAAATGTTTTCTCTGATTTAAGCACTCTGATTCATAATGGTGTTGGGGGGGCAATGGAAGGATTAGATGAATTCTCGATAGCGCAAAGGGGAGGGAGGAGGAATGGGGGGTAGGAAAGATCATGGAATGAGACGGATATCATTACCTTCAGTACATATATGAAGACATGAATGGAGTGACTTTACTTTGTATACAACCACAGATATAAAAAATTGTGCTCTACATGTGTAATATTAACTGAAATGCACTCAGCTGTCATATATAACAAATTAGTAAAAAAAAAATTTTAAAAAGATCCCATTTATACAAACACATGCAGAATAGTGGTTGGCCAAATCTCTGGATGTCCTGTTGTGTACTCAAGTTGAGGAATAAAATTAATCATCAAATCTGTATCAAATCTTTATATACATATCTATATTATATGTATCCTATATATATTTTTGGAAAAAAAAGAAAGCTTGAGATTTACCTTACACTTTCAGAAATTAAATTTAAGCAAGTATTTATTGAGTGGAGTACTATTAAAAAATCTGCTTAATAGAGATACTATGTTCAGTGATGATTCTGTTAGATTTAGAAGCATTAGTCAAATACTAACTTTATGCATACATACTTTATTTTATGATGTTTTTAGTTAATGAGAAACAGGTTTTGGAAAAACTAAAATAGATTGCTTATATATCCATTAGTACCTCAAGTAAAGCTATTTTCAATGTTTGAAAAAAAAAGTTGTAGGGTGTGTCTACTGATGTGAAAGACATAGCACAACAGTCTCCCATGTAGCCCCTCTCCCTTGGTGTTTGCCTAAATCATGGATCATTCATATCCTCACCCCTTTCCTGACCTGTGCAGGGTGTGTAGGAGGCATCCTCAGCTACTGTGATTTTCCTGAGTCTTGTCCTCTTGATCATGGCTCACTGATTCAGGTGTGGATTTCTGACCATCAGGGGTCAACCAGATTTACTTTCTTAAAAACATGGAGATTGAATCTGTGTGATTGCCAGGACAAAAACCATCTACCTATGATGGTGTCTTGAAGAATTCTCTTTAGAGAGTCCTGGGCTGAAGTATTAACTCTAGTACATACTGGGAAATAAGATCTACCAAGAGTCTCATTTTTCCTATTTATACAGGGCAGCAACATTCTATCCTCCACGATTTCATCATGACAAAATGTAACGCAACCTGTATAAATGATCAGTTGGGTGAATGACGGAGGCAGGGCTCAGTGAGTCTTAGTCTTCTTTCAATCTATTCTCTTTTAAGAATAGTAATTCCAAAAGTCTGTGAAACCACACTGGCATTTTGGCTCTTTGTTAGGTTCTCTAAAGACCAACAAGAATTTTTTTTTTTATATAATAGTAAAAGAAAAGTGAAACGTAGCAAAGAGTTTTAGTAGCTGCATTACCTTTATTTTGTACTCAAAGATGGGACTCAATGGGTGGGAGGAAGAACTGTTCTTAGATATAAAAAGCCTTAGGGTATCTATTTGTTGTATGCTTTAAAGTAGCACAAAAATTGATAGTGTTTGTGTTGGTTTCAGAATCCAGTGGGAAATGACTGTATCTTTAATTTATTTCAGTTAAACACAAATATCTGAGCACCTGCTCTAGGATTTAAGGCCTAGGGAATATAAACACTGAGGTTGCTAAACATTGCACTGTCCTCTTTTCCTATTAATTCTGAAAGTGGAGTCAGCATCACTGGAGAAAGAAGTCATGTGGACACAGAATTATGGCAGAAATAGTAAAAGGGAAGGGTAATAAAATCTAGCAACTGCTCTAACCTGAATCTGGAGTGAAGGGAAAGCAAATTAATGTAAGGTGGTGGAGACAAAGGTCAGAACTTTTAGTAGAATATGACTCTGTAATTCTTTCGCCAAAATCCGGATCTCAATTTAAGTAAAAACACTTTAATTTTCACCTGTGTGTTAGTGAGTGGACAATCTCCACTGCACCTAGACCATGTGAACTCATACTACCCTAATCCTCCTATCTTTGCAATGACAATATTGGCCCTCAAGTTTCCTGGCTACCCTGAGCTTTAGGAGAGGAAAGCCTTTGGGCTCTGAGATTTGACCCTGGGAATTTCTCTTCATTTTTCTTTTTATAGTCTTATATCAAACTTTGGTTTGATCAACAATGATATCTATTATCCTCTTCAGATGGGCTAAGGGATTATTACTTGGCCTGAGGTGTTCCCATATTGCTTCACAGGAGGCCATATGATCCTGCTTTTGGTCTAGCTCAGTGGTGCTAGGGCTCCTGCCCTTGGGGGGCCCTTCCCAACCACTAAGCTCGTGCATGCAGGTACACCTCTGCCTCTCATGATGTTATAAAGGGGGTTGGGCATGCTGTCTTTCATCTGTACATTGTCATCAATAGATCTCATTACAAACCCTTGTGACATTTATACTGGGGGTCACCAGGCACTTTGCATGACAAATAGACACAATATTAGGCGCATAGATGATATGGTCAAATGTCCACTTATATTTAATTTTTAAATTAAATAACACATTTTAAGGCACAGGACATATATTAATTGAGAAATGTTGCTGTTTTACCCTACTATTTTAATGTAGTTTTAATCAAACTCCAAACTTACATCTTCTTTATACCAGTGCCCTGCTATCCCTGCAGAAGCATTTTGAGCAACCTACCAAGTATTTTTTTCATGTCACTTTATCTTGCTGTCTTGTGTGAGATATTGCAATTTTTATATCTGTGTATGGAGCTGTCACTGGAAATTTTATCTCAAGCCCCAGCTTTAGGACATTTGGATTTTTATTCATCCTGAGTGTGCATATATGTGATCTCTATTGCTTTTTAAATAGATCTTTAAAAGGCTTGTTTAACATGACAACTGCAGCAGAATCAGCCAGTGTACACCAAAAATTTGTTCTCTATCTTACATTGCTCACAATAATCACTGGCCAGTGACTTCCAGAGCCAAAACACATTTCCAAGCCTCTTCTAAGCAGGTTGTGGGTGCCATGTGACTAGTTTTGCCAGTGTGAGACCAGGAGAAACACCACACATCACTTCTGGAGGGGACATGAACAAGGGTGCACCTTGACCACATTATTTTTCCACATTCGAGGGCTAGTCAGCAAACTTTTCCTGTACAGGGCCATATAGGAAATGCCAGCTATATGATTTCTGTCCCACCCACTATAGTCTGCTGTGGTATTATGAACACAGAACAATACATGAAGAAATGGGCAGAGTTGTGCTCGGTAGCTGTACTTTGCTGATCCATTCTCTAGGGATTCATGGTGGCACCAACTAGAAACAATCTGGGACCTGAGTCGCACTGGAGGAACATCTCTGGACATCGAGGAAGAACCTCAGTTTGTTATTAATTTGGTAAGGCCTAAACTTTCATTGTGTTAAATAGTGAAAATTGGGGGAATTGTGAATTTTGTACTGTTTAGCAGTCCCCTGATAACGAATCCAACAGGAGAGTTGGATTACTTCATGTGAATTATATTTTTTTTGTTAGCTTTTTAGAAAACAACTATTTGGGGGGGGGCAGATTAAATTATTCAAAACTAAAAAGTTCTTTCAGACAAATATATTTTCTCCAAATAGTACTTCTACTCTCCAAAAGAAGGTAAATGGCAGTGTCCCTTGTAATGTAATAGATTCTGTTAAAGCCCAAATATAAGATGACCCCTTTTCAGGGGATAATTTTAGGGGAAAATTTACTTTATATTTCAGAAAATGTGGCTGAGTACTTTTGTAGCTTTTCTGGCAACAGGTGTTGGAAACTAAAAAATACAATGTCAGGGTTAATTGTATCAAAGTCTAAGTGAAACCAAACTTTTCTCTTTCTCAATAAGAATCTATGTTTTATTATAGAAAAAACTTAAAGTTTGAATTAGGATATACATTGATAAAATGTTGGGTCCAAATTTAGACAGCTTCTTTAACCTCTCTTAGTTCAAATGTTTACCTGGAAGTGAGGAACTTCACCTCATGCGAGGACTTTGAATCTCAAATAAAGTATGCCTGATCCTCCATCCAAGCTCAGTACATACCTTGCTATGTCCTGCTTGTAGTAAACCAGACAAAATCCCAAGTGAGAGAAAATATTTTCAAAATGAACAGGGGAGCCATGGACACAGAGAAAATATTCAAAGTCTTGTATTACAACTAAGCCTTATATCCAGGATAAGAAAATAATTCCTACAATGAATGTTCAAAGGGCAAGCAAAACAATTTTAAAAATAAGCAAGGACATGAAAAGACACTTTACAAAGATATGTATGAATGGCCAACAAGCAAAATACATATGAAAAGGTACTTAATTTGCATACCACAAAATACCCACTAATAACTACAATTGAAAGGACTAAGTGTCACTGAAGCCATGATGTATTTCTGAGACTCTCAGATGTCACTGGTGGAAATGGAAAATGGTACAGTCCTTGGAAACTCAGCATTCAAGAGAGTCAGACTGCTAACCTATGTAGCCGCAAAGAAATCATTCAAAGGTTATGTTGAAAAAAGGAGTCCAGAATGTGCCAATTAATTTACATGAAATTCTAGAACAGGTAAAACTAACAGATGAAAATAGCAATCCAAGCAATGGCTTCCTCTAGTAGCAGAGACTGAGTAGAAAATGATCCAATAGGCATTTTGGAGTAATGGGAATATTCCATTTCCTGACAGGTGCCTTGGTTATATGATTATATAAATTCATCAAAACTCACCAAACTATACTCTTAGGATCTAAGCTCCTCAGTGATTGTAAATAATCCTCAATAAAAAGTATATTGCAAAAAGAGAAATATACAAGTTAGATGGTTTCTGCTCTCTATAGTCAGGAACTTGGCACAATGAAGAAATGCTTAAAATCCTGAAGAGAATGTCACTTTGATTTTCTTAAGATTATTCTAAATTTGTTCTTTTCTCTCAAAATACATTTCCTTGCTCATTCATTCTTTCACTATGCTATTGTTTTTATTTATGATTAGACTGATTCCCAATAAAATATAAAGCCTCTATCTTTTTTCCTGAAACCACATTATTTGTCATATAAAATGCCATAACAGTACATGTTAAATATATATTCAGTGTTTCCCTATTTGTTTTTATAAAAATAATCTCTATTTATGAAGTGAAAATTTCCAAATTGTTTAAAAATGTGCAGTACATTTTATAGTTTTCTCCAAACCATTGCCCAATATGTAATCATAAAAAGTCTACAGATCTGATATTAAAGGAAGGAAAGTAGCTAAAATGAGTGCATTAGTTAAGGACTATAACCTCCAAATACAAGTGTTACAGAGAGGATAAAGATGACCATGAAAGGATCCTGCTTTTAATTACTTTGAGTACTTTTATATTGTTTATTTCATATTGCCCAATGGAATACCTCATTTATCTGTTACTCAAGTTTCCTGTTTGTTTGATACTGGTAGCAAACTTACTACAAACTAGCAATTACATATACTTATACTACATATACATGAACCATACCTTGGTACCTTTTGGTATGGTCTTTGTGATGGGCAATTCATGTCTCAACTGGACTGAAGTAAGGGCTGCCCAGATAGCTGGAAAAACACTACTTTTGGGTGTCTTTGTGATCAGATTTACAGAAATTAGAATTCGAACCATGGACTGAATATAGAAGATCCACCCTCACCATTGGACTGGGCACTCTCCAATTTGTTGAGGACCTAGAGAGGACAAATGTACTGAGCAAGGGTGAACTAGCTCTTTGCTTTACCTGGGACTTCTAACTTCTGCTCTTAGATTTCTGAGATCCTTCTTCTCAGGTCTTTGAACTCTGAAATGGACACCAGTATATCCCTTCATCCCTTCCTTTTCTGGTCTCAGACTGAAAGTTACACTGTCAGCTCCCAAGTGAGATAAATATTTTCAGAATGAACAGGGGAGCCATAAACTGAGAGAAAATATTCAAAGTCTTGTATTACAACAAAGGCTTATATCCAGGGTATGAAATTAATTCCTACAATGAATGTTCAAAGGGCAAGCAAAATAATTTTAAAAATAAACAAGGACATGAACAGACACTTTACAAAGACATATATGAATTGCCAATAAGCAAAAAGCATATGAAAAGGTACTTAATTTGCATACCACTAAAAGGTGCTTAATTTGCATACCATTAAATACCCACTAGAATAACTACAAAGGCCTGCCTATTTTCAGGCCTTCGGACTCATGGTGAATTATACCAATGGCTTTCCTGACTCTCTCTTCACTTGGAGATGGAATAGTGTGGGGTTTCTTGGCTTTCATAATAGAATGAACAAATCCCCTTAATAAATTTACTCTTACCTATCTATATTTCCTAGTGTTTTCTGTTATGGTTAGGATGTGGGGTGTCCCCCCAAAACTCATGTGTGAGACAATACAAGAAGGTTTAGAGGTAAAATGATTGGGTCACTTGAAGGGGATTCACCCAGTGGGGTATGCTTGTGGGACATATATTTGGTATCTGGTGAGTGTTTCTCACCAGATGTTTCCTGGCCATGTCCTGAGCCACTTTCTCTTTCAAACTATTGCATCATGATGTTCTGCCTCACCTCAATCCAGCTATCTATGAACTGAGATCTCTGAAACTATGAATCCCCAAATAAAACTTTTTCTCCTCTAAAACGGTTCCTGTGAGGTCTTTTGGTCACAGAACTGAAAAAACTTACTAAAACATTCTGTGACTCCAGGAACTCTAGAATTCTAGACATTCTTCTTATCTGTAAACCATGCCTCATGTATACCTAGAAGACACCCAGTAGATGTGTATTGAATGAACAATGAAGAAAATTATTTCTTCTTTTTCCTTGTAACCCTCTCTTGGTATCCACACTCTTCCTAGGCCAGCAGGACTTGCAGTGAGGTGATGTATATCCACCCTTTAAATATAATGTAATGTAGAGGAAATGTAGCTCATTTACTTTGTTTCCAACTTATCTACTAATTCGGTCTTCTTCATGATGGTTTACCCTCTGAGAATGAGAAAAAAAAAAAAACAGTTTTTAGTTCAATAGGTTTGAAACTTATTTTGGTGTAGTCATTTAGAAGGTACCTTTGAGAGACAGATTCAAAATATTTAATGATTATTATAGCACAGACAACAACTAATCAGAGGGTCTCCTTGAACCACAGAAGAGTGGCTGGCTCTCTACTGCTGAGCACGTGTCTTATATGTAAGGTTTTCACTGTCTTCAGATAAAAACAATTAGGCTCACAGATTCTTACACCCATTCTTCAGCTCCAAACATGGCATTTTGTATATGGATTTATTGAAAAGTCTAGATCAGAAGCTTATATGATACCATGACGTTGGAATAATTGGATACCAAAAGCCAAATACAGAATTGTTATCATTAAGGATTTTATTTATCCCTGGGTTTTCTGCTGATGAGGTATTAGGATGTTTTTCCCATGGATTCCTCAAAAAAGCAGTGGTCCTCAGTTGACTGAGCACCACTTCAGCTTCCATGGCACTGGGAACATTTTCTGAGGTCTGGAGAGCAAGAACCCTTGACATATGTGTATTTAAAGTACTCAAATGGATCAAAGAAAAAGCCTTCTGGTCTTGAAGTTCCTCTAACACACCTGAATGTTTCTGAAGCCACCTTCTGTTCCTAGCCTGGTCCTTATACATTAAATGGCAGCACATTGAATGTTTAAAATGCTGCCTTGAACAAAAAAACATCTCCTAATCCTATTGTCTTGTTTACTGTGGCATGCCCTCTGTTTCCTGTGTCAGTGAGTTTTATAATTTTGTTTTTATGGTTCTTTCCTAAATAGCTATTTTAGATCAACCCGCCCCAATCTGGATTCCCTTCTAAGACTGGTCTCTCTACTTCTCATCCAGATCCCATTTCTCCTTGTCTCTGCATAGACTTGGCACTTTTCTTTCTCTCTTGCTTTTGTAAAAAAAATATATTTTTTCATTATTGGAACATTCAAATCAAAAGACAAATGTGAGATTAACTTTCTATGTTTGAGAATCCTTTTCTTAGCCCTCATTTTTTCTTGCCAATGTTCCATGCCTTTGCTGCAAATTTCAGCAAAATTTCTCCAAAGTTCTTTATTTTCTGTGTATCTAATTCCTCTCCCCTTCATTTTCTCTTAACTCAGATTAGGTGTTGACCCCACATCACCAATGAAATTCTTTCTTTTCCCTGGAAAAACCTCTTTCCAATATTACCACTGACTTTCTTAATAAATCCATTCCTCAGAGGTTAGCTCCTACTTTGCTTTGTCTGCAGCATTTGACCTTTGACTCAGGTGGTTACTCATCTTCCTTGAAAGCACTTTTTTTGCTCTGGGTGTCCAGGACACCACACCCTTGTTTTCCTCTCTTCCTCGCTGGCTGCTCCTTCTCTGACTTTTGTTGTTGCAGCTTCCCTTTCTGACCTGCTCACTACCTCTGGATTTAATCACTAATCCTGTTCTGTTTCCTATCCTCACTGCTTGGGTGAGCTCCTCCAGTTTCATTGCTTAAATGCCAATTGTATGACAGTAACTCTCTAAATTACATTTTAAATCGGGACCTCTGTAATTAACTCAATATTTGTGTATCTGAATTTGAGTATCTAAGCTTAGTGTCTCCATTGGTGACAAAAGGAGCAAAAGGACAGTCAGGGTAGGTAATGAAAGATTGGGTCAGGAAGATGGGGGCTGATTCAAAGGAAATCAAATGCTAATACCTCCATCCCAGGGAATCTTTTCTCTCAGCAAGCAGTTTTTAATGAAGCTCCCCTGGGCGGCTCCCTTCCTGCCTTTCTGGGTAGATCTGGAGAGGCACCCGGAAGTTTTCTGTCCTACCTTTTGGCCCTGTGGAATATAAGAAGAAAGGAAAAAGGGGGCAGGACACCCCCATTCCCTCAGACCCCAGCTTTGGACCCCCCCTCCTCTGGGGAGCAGTCTCTCTCTCTCTCTCTCTCTCTCTCTCTCTCTCTCTCTCTCTCTCTCTTTTCTGTCCTTTAAATAAAACTTTTTGTGCTTGCCTCAGCATTCCTTGGGTGTTCAGTCTTCGACACCAGGGGAACAGGACTGGAGGACTGGGACCTGATTTTCAACACCAGTATCACCTTTTGTCTCATTAGATGAACTTCAAAATCTGCTCCATCCACAGGTTCTCCTCATGTGAAGGCAGCTCTGCCCATCCAGAAGCTCACACCAAAGCCTGGGTATGAGCCTGTGACCCCTTTTTCTCTTGCACACAAAGTAACTTTTGCCAGAAATTTCTGTTGGCTCTACCCCCAATAGAAACATAGAGTCAGCCGTCTCAGCATTCCCATTGCTACACCCTAGGGGTGCTACCATCACCATATCTTGGGTTACTGCAGTAGTCTCCCTACTCCTGCTTCTGCTTTCCTCTTTTGAATACTTTAGTGTATTCTAAATACACCCTCCTCCACAGTGAGTTTTTAAAATTTAATCATGTTATTCCTTTGTTCAAAATTCAGGAAAGGCTCCCCATTTCAGAGTAAAAGCAGTAATTCTTAGAGTGAGCAATAAGCCCCTCCCCGAGGGACCTGTGGTGCCTCTGACCTGGTCTTCTCCTCTCTTCTTCCACTCAGCCTGCTCTGGCGCCAGGGCATCCTTGGACTCACCCCAAACAAGAAAAGCACAATCTTGCCTTATGTTCTTTTGCTTTGCCTACTTCTTCTGTCTAAAACAATTCTCTTCTCAAAAATATCTCCGTAGATAATTCCCTGAGTTTCAAATCTGTTTTTGTAAATCACAAGAGGCTTCAGAACTGCCTGGCCCCCATGGAGTACCTCTATACCCCTAAGGTCCCCTTCTACTATTCCTTATTTTATCATTACATGTTTTACCTTCAAACATACTGTGGCAGAGACCCCGAATGCTCATCTAATATCTATATGCTACTCTTTATTTCCCAGCCTCCAATCTGACTTGCATAGGAACATGTGACCAATTTTGACAAATCAAATATAGGAAGAAGTAACCTGTGTCATTGGTTAGTGGAGGGGGTCTTTGCCTAGTGTAGTTTTATCTTTGGCTTCTTGTCCTGGTAACTTTAGATGCCATTCTCTGGGTTATTTAACCACAAGATAAATGGGGGCTCACAGCACATAACAGACTATGATATAAGGGAAAATATAGCTTTATTTTTTAAGTTAGTGAAGTATTGAGGAATTTATTTTGCAACAAGTAGCATTAATTACTCATATTAAAGCAATTCTAGAACATCTAGGCTTATTTTTATTGTTCATCCCAGCTAAAATATAAGTATCATTATGAGGAATTTTTTTTTTTGGTCTCTTATGTTTATTGCTTTTTCCTACATGCCTAGATTAGTATCTGGCACACGGTGGATAATACATATTTATACAGCGGATGAATGAACTGGAAGAAGGTGAGTTTTGCATTTTTCTTCTTTGCTCTGACAATCTCTCAGCATCTCTTTCCCTCCTGGCTCCTGTAGTCATGTGATTAAGTGAGATCTTCAGGAGAGGATTAGGATATTTGAGATGGGACTCAGGTCATGAGGGAGGACTCAGGCAATTTTACCTCTCTTCCTCTCTTTCCTGCATGGGAGGTAAACTACTATCCTCTCACCATAGGCAGAGGGGTTTAGAATGGGCCACAGCCAACCTTACATTTGTGAAGGAACCACAGATAAACATCCAGGATTATTTCACATTCCAAACTAAAGGTCCTCCTTGGCAGCAAACACCTATTCCCAACTTGTAGAGATCTGAATATATGTAAAAAGTTCTATCAAAACAGCAGCACAAGGGTTTTTGAGTCCTCCCCGTAGTCACTGTGAACACGTTGGCTCACTGTGAGGGGCTCTGCCTGCTGCAGCAGCTTGCCTCCCGCAGAGGCCCATCTGTGTTGCTCCATGTCTCTGCCCCCTGCAGCCTTCAGAGCGGGAAGTAGCCTGAAGCTGTAGACTTTTATGTTGCATGGGCTCTAGGTAGCTATTCAGGCTGAAGAGTGAGGTGTTTATGATGTCATTGTGGAGCCAAATGTCCCCATCCTTCTGTTTCCTTAACAATAGACTTTACTGCAAAAGAACATACATTCTACTAGTTTTTAGTAACTTTTTTCCACACTTGTATATACTTCACAAAATACTTCACATGTATTATTCTTGAATCAAGACCTGGTGCAGTGCCTTCAAATGAGTAGGTACATAGTGGTATTGCTGAAGGAATGAATAAATAAACAAGAATCTTATTTTCTTTTAGAGAATATTTAAGAACTACATGGGGAGAAAGGACAACATTTGACTCTGGATCTCTGTTTCATTCCCTGCAGTCATTCTTGAAATTTTCGTTCCTAAAAGAATACATGCACATTTTCCCTGCGCATAATCCTTATTTATTTATTTATTTATTTATTTTTTGTAAAATTAGGGCATTTTTAATATCTTTAACACCAGTGATAATTCCTAAAAAAGTCTATTAGGAGGGTTTGTAGGTAGGTGTAGTGGTTTACGTAGTATTTACATTTATTTTTGCCATTATTGTTGCTGTTTCCTCTATTAGAAGGCAGAAGTCATTACAGACTATAATTTCTTTGTTCCTTGAATGGCCTGTCTTAGTTATGCAAATGCCAGGAAAGAATGACTTCCTGCTTTGGGAGAATTTTATAATATTGCCTTACTCTAAGTTTTACTTGAAACTGACTGCTCCTCCCAATAGCCCTATGCATTTAAAGCTTCTCCTCTGGGAAAAAGTAAGCCAATTTGCTCTTAAAAGAAAGAATTGAGCCCTCCTGTCTTCCTTTTTTGAGATTCATTGCGCTTAGCTACTGATGAATAGATGTTTCAGCCTGAGGCTGATTCTGAGGAAAGTGTGTGAAGCCCTGGAGAAAGCCTCTGCTGGTACCCGTGCCTCAGCATCCCAGCTCTGTGCTCAAGAGGGCAGAAGCCCCTGCAGAGCTGCCCCTGACAAGGGGTGAGGGGCTCTAGAAACCAGGAGAAATTAAGTCTACCTAGCTTAACCTTGCAAGTGAAGGAGGTGTAGGACACCAGCAAGCTTAGCAGCCTCGGGCTATACACTTGAAACTCTGGTCCTTTTTCTTCCAATTAGTAGAAGGCCAGCATCAGATCTGGTGGGAAGTTGGGCGGGTCTGCAGAATAACTATCATTTCATGTGCAGGGAAGGAAACTTTTCATCAAAGTGCTTGTCAGAATGTCCTTGTGCAGAGAGTGGGATGTCCTCAGAAGGTGGAGCCTGAGGGGGGAATCTTTCTAATTCTAGCCAATAATGTTCACAGTGTAGAATTTTCTGCAGGTTAGCTTTATCTCACCCAGCTTGTGTACCAGCTTCTATATAAGGAGTCATCTAGCTCCTCTCTAAAAGTGACTAAATGTGACTCCTGTTTAACAAAATCTCCTGCCAGTTGTTGGAAGAAATTTGGCTTAGGTCACTGTGTAACCTAGAGGTATAAAAGAATTTAAGAATTATATTTGTATTAAATACTAGGAAGAAAAGTATGGGTTGTGGTGTAACTGTGTAATAGTGGGATCTGTCCTGGCATGTGAGGCAGAGAAAGTCTTCCTGAGGAAGGCAGGAGATGGGGTTAGTTTGGTAACGAGAGATGGACAGAGCAGTTCATGTTGCAGATCCTGAGGATTTAAAAGAAGACACAGGTTGTTGGAGTAGGAGAGAAAGTCTGTGACATATGGCTTTAAGGTTATGTTAAGAACTTTTGGGTTTATCCAAAGGAAATGGAAAGCCAAAGAAGTAATGACCCCAGTTAATTTACATTTGAAAAAAACATCTTTCAAAAAAGTGTAATTTGGTTACAATAGGCACAAAAGGGTTGGGCGGGTCGGTAGATGAGTATGTAAGCTAAGATAAATTAATCTCATTGGGGTTTGCTACTACTTACAGGAAGTGATAGATGGTAGCTAGATCACAAGAAAGCTGTAGTTGGAAAGAAGGGACTATATAAAGAGATAAATACCCAGAAAGAAAAAGATTCTTGAGTCCTGGTGATTTGATGGAGGTCAAAGAGGAATGTATAAAAAGAAAAAATGTCCTCACAACATTTTTACTTGAATGTTAATTGAATACTAGAATGTAAAAGATTACTGGGGAAGAGCTATACAAATTTCTCTTCAGTTATAGACAAGAAGATATAGTCCAGTTTAGAAAAAGGAGTTGTCTCTTTCCAAGTAGCTAGTTATTTAGAGGTAGCATCTAGATCAGAGTCAAGGTCACCTGCTTATTTTACTATATTTCCTTGACCCCAAAAGGTAGCACCTTCCTTTTTCTCACATACTAGCATTCACTTGTGGCTATGAAATGATTTTCTAGACATGTATATAAAAGCACACTGGAGTGTTCTTCAACATACTTTTTTCTTCTTTGCTTTCTCCAAAATGTTGGATATTTATCTAAGGAATAACACCAGATCATTAATCTATAAGTATCCTTATTAATACTAGATATTGATTAAATACTCCATTTGAAGTCAGAATTTGTACATGGCTTGGATCTAAAAATTTATATTATGTATTCATGCAATTTGACAAAAATATCACCAAGTTTTTAATTGTATAGAATCTTGTTTAACCAGAGTTTAGTTTAACTGATTCTCTTTTCCAATCTTTTGGGAAAATCTGCAGCATTGCAGAAACTAAGATGTCATTACCACAAAAACGTTAGTATTTCCCTCCTGCTACATGGAGTAAATGCCAAGAACTTAACTTTAGAATTCTTTTTTGAATAATTCATCCTCAATACTATCTATTATAAGTTTAATCAGGGAAACCTAGAGAAAAATGAAATAGTTGTTTCAGTTCAAATGCCATCATTCAGATAAAGGACTGCATAAACATGGACATTTAATTTTATTGAAATTTAAATGAGTTTAGTGCTCACTGGATATAAGGTCTGCTAATTAAGGTATGAGTGCCTCGTAAATCCTGGATAAGAGCGTATTTGCCATATACAGTTGTAGCTGACAACAGTCCTTTGTAGAAAATGAAAAATAAATCTAAACCAATTAAGATACTGTATGTGTAATTATTAATATTGTAAATGAAATGAGGTGACTCTGGATTGTACAGTGGAACATGTGTTAGAATTATATTTCATTAATTCTCTGTAACTCTTTGCTGATCATTCTCCCCCTCCCCCTCCCCTGACTGCAAACTGTGCCAATAACTAATCGTCTTTAGGACAAGTTAGTCTAAACCCCAATGAAGAACTACTATATAAGATCCTATGTAAATCTGGTCCTTGTTCACATGCAAGGATGGTGGTTTTGGGGAGTATCTTGTTTGATGTCCTGTGTTAAGAGGAACTTTCAGGATACTAAAATTATGAAGATGTCATCTTATCAGAGCACTCACAATCATGTTGGGAGACAAAAGACTCAGAAGAGAGTTGTGGTAACCACTGTCACAATGAAATGTGCATCGAGCACAAAGAGGATATCAATTAATTCTAGTGTGGGCTTACTCGTATGGCTGAGCTGGGTATTCAAGATGAGAGGCAACTTTCAGATGGTGAATGGCATTGAAATCACTTCAATGTTTTTAAATTGCTTTCTTGAGAAGCAATTCAAGTCATCTGGATCACTTAGATGCTAAGTACAATGATCTAGAATTGGAAAATAAGGCCCAGGATGACTTCTTGTTTTCTCCTTGTTGTAACAGAAGATTGTCTTATTTAATTCTTCTGGGGGAGATACTTTTGTTTTGACTTACTATTTACTATCTATTAAGGTAAAAACTGTATGAAATTACATGTTGTGAGCATGCAGATTGTATCCTGTAGAGAAGAAGAACATCTCTTTGTAGAAAGGAGATTCCAAGCTACAACTTTTGTGCCTGGAAATAATATATCCTACCAACTTACACTAGCATGTGCTTTTTCACTGTTTATACATATATACAGGATTTTGAATTTAACTTTGAGTCAGCTCTACCATCCTACTGATGTTCTCATTAATGAGTTAAATATATACTTGATATTTATTTATTTCATTTTTGAAAACATTTGTAACTTAAGTAAAATTAGAGTTGGATAAAGCATATGCTGGAATTCTTTGGAGCCATTTTGGGAGTTGGTCCCCATCCCACCAAACAGAAAAGATGGCTTCACCTTCTTTGTTTTCTCTTCATTCTTTATTCCCTTAGATCTCTAGAGAAATCTCAGTAAATAGTCACCCCTTCATCAGGCTTTAGAGGACCCTTCCATGTATAGAAGAGTCCCAGAAAAAGAGCCAATACAGGTCTGTGCACTGGGGCAGTCATTGATGAAGGTAAGAAGGTGACATGCATGTTTTTGAGCTTTGTTTCTTCTGTTGGACTATCCTCTGCAAAACATGTTACATTTGTCAACTCTAGAAATCAGAATGGGGAACTATTTAAAAGGCCAATTCTTATTGCTTAGGCTCTTTGATCTCAGAAAGTATCTGAGCCTAAAATAGGGTTAAACATTTTTTATAGTGCATTTAATTATACATAATAGTGGGATTTGTTTTTGCATATTTGTACATGCACACCATAGAACAACATAATCGAGTCAATTTTATTCCATACTGGCTCCCTTTCCTTTCTCTACTCTCCCCCCCTTGTCCTCTTCCTGTACTGTTCTCTCTTCTATAAAATAAGGGTTTTTAAAATGCACTTTTATACTAAGGTTAGACTCCATTTCTTGGGGGCAGGGGGAAGATGACAAAGAACAAAAATTGTGTAGAATATAGAAACTTTCCAGAAATTCTGTTTATTGCTGCCTTTTGTTCCCTATAAAATAAACAAATGATACATTGACTGAATATCTACCTCAAGCGTGTACCATCTAACCACTGCATTTTTCATATATGAATAAATATGTACATTTAATTTTATCCTATTGGTCAGTTTTCCACTCGTGTAATAAAATACATGAGATAATCAACTTTTAAAAAGAGGAATGATTTATCTTGACTCACTATTTTGGAAGTTTCAGTCCATGGTTGGCTGGACCTTTTGTGTGGGTGTGTACAGATTTGGCATGTCATGGCAGGGAGCCCACAGAGGGGAAAACTGCCTCCTTTACCACATCTGGGATGCAAGCAAAAGAGAAAGGCACAGGAGTACCATGTTCCCTCAAGGACACATTGCCAGTGACCTAACTTCTCCCACTTGGCTTTGCCTTTAAAAGTTTCCAGCAACTCCCACCTCAGATAGGTGAAAAAGCCTTTAACACATGGGTCTTTGGGAAACACTTGTCAATTATAGCAATCTTAGCCTACTTTCTGAGGTCCATGTCATTTTAGAAATGATATGCTACTTGTCTTAAAATGTAGAATGGTGTCTTTCTTCATGATTTTTCAATAAGACGCATCAATGATCTTATCCAGCTTGAACCTTATGTTGGTTCACAGCCAGAAAAATTTCTACCTTCTGGTGTGACCTCGGAAGTGAGAGAACTAGTCTTCAATTCAGATTTCTAGCAACAAATCCTGAACAAAGAATACCTGATATTTTAATGGGAAAGAATGCAAAAATATTCATTACATGACACATGTACATTTACATTCTTCCCACTGCTACTTTCCCTGTTCTCTTAGACTTCATTTTGCTTAGGGCACATTTTATTAGCATTTCGGTTGATAATGTATAATATGCAAATTGGATAGGAGAGCTTCTTTTACAAGAAAAAAAACCAATCTAATTTAGGAATCTGATCTCTATTTGCAGTTACTTATCCATGTCACTGCTGCCCAACATGCATCCTTGGGCCAGATGCATGATGCCCTGCCGAGTGCTGTAATACTCAGTTGTTAACTTTATAGTCCATGGTGGCATCCAAGATTGGCAGAGGCAGCCCACAAGCAGGAGAATACAGCCAGCTGTGAAGTGGTTAAATGCTTGCTTCCCTCAGTAAAGAGGCTTTCAGAGGCAACTAACTACCGACTTCAGAACTTGAATATTTATGCTTCTAAGGAAACCAGACACACATTTACATTTTTAACAGCAAAGCTATATTAGGAGTGGATAGTAGGAAGAATAATTTTAAAAGAGGCACCAGGTAATAAAATCAATACTTCAAAATCTGGTCCGACTCTGATAGATAATCACTGAAAACAGAAGTCCCTTTGTTCCTACTTGGGCCAGTTGTTCTAAATACAAGTTTTTCTTGAGCCCATATTTAATCTTTAATATTGAGCTTACCACTCTGTGATCACAGCCACAACTTATTTACCTGACTCCGTCAGAGAATGAGCCGTTCTGCATAAGTGGATCTCACAGATAACTGAAGCATACCCCCTCTAGTGCAAAAGCTTCACAGAAATGAACCATCTTGATGAAAACACTGCTCTGCTCGGATGTATCATGTAACACCTGATGTCTTAAATAGCATATGTTAAGTAATTAAGACTTTTTCTTAATGTAGTCAACATTTCCCCAGAAATACCAGATGGGACCAGGAGTAGAGCCTGGAGTAAGGAAAGGTTCCAGAACTCTGTCATGGCTGCGGGTCCAGAAATCACAAGTGTCAATGCCACTCAAGGCACTGTCATCTGTAAGGTTCATCATTCTCCCTGCTACAGAGGAATGAAGATGTCACTAAGGTGACTGCTGCCCAGGGATGCTTCATAATTGGATGCTTCTCTGCTCTCCAGAAAGAAGTGAAGCATTTGCCCCTGGAGGACTCATTGTTTGCAGCACCTACCATGGGGGTTGCACCCCTGAAGTTGCTATTTAGAAGTGGGGGGAACAGTTGTCTTTCCTTTGAGTTACCATGTTCCTACAATCTCGCAGAGACTTTCCTTCCTTCCTTCCATCCTTCCTTCCTTCCTTCCTTCCTTCCTTTCTTCCTTTCTTCCTTCCTTCCTTCCCAGGGATCGAACCCAGTGGTGCTTAACCAGTAAGCCATATCCCCTGTTCTTTTTTAATATTTTATATAGAGTCAGGGTCTCACTGAGTTGCTTTAGGATCTCACTAAATTGCTGAGGCTGGCTTTGAACTTTCAAACCTCCTGCCTCTGCCTTCTAAACCACTGAGATTACAAGTGTGCCCTCAACCTGTAAGGAGCCTCTCCTACTCTATTTCTATCGGTTAGAAATTCTATCTTTTCAAATTTCATTTATTTATTTATTTTTGTTTTGGGGGTATCAGGAATTAAAACCAAGGGGTGATCTAGCGCTGAACAATATCCCCAGCCCTTTTTAAACATTTGTAAAAATTTTGAGACAGGGTCTCTCTAAGTTGCTGAGGCTGGCCTTGAACTTGAGATCCTCCCACCTCAGCCTCCTGAGTGACTGGGATTCAGGAATGTGCCATAGTGCCTGGAAAAATTCTTTTTAATTACACAGCAACAGACACCTCTTATAAAAGCCTAACCAGACTCCCCAGGATAATTTGTAGTCCCAGTCACCAATCACATAGCACTGTTCTTAGATTTCTTCTAACACTTCTCTTCCTTTTTGTTTTAAGTACCCTTCCTATTCCCTCACCTGACCTCTTTGAACACTGGGATTATGTCTTATCCACATTTCCTCAAGAGAAGATTTTTTTTCTTTAGTACAAAGTGGGTATTTGGCATTTATCTCCTACTCAGAACCTATTCTCTGAGCACCCACATTGGGCCTATTAACGTGAAGAAAAGGATTAAAGATAAAAATGCATTCTCTTTTTGGGGAATTAACTTTTTCTCCCATGTTTTCTATAGAACATGGAAACTTAAAAAAAATAAAGCTCTTGTACTGGCTTCTTCTTCAATTGAAATAAAAACCAAAATAATACTGTTTTTCAAACCATTTACTAATATTCTCTTTTAGCTGATTTAATAGACTGGATGGAATTTAATAATAGATGAGTTGGCTCTTCCTTTCTGCAACTAAAAATCTATAGCTCACTAAGCAATTCCAAGTGTGGAAAGGCCATATCAAGAGATAGCCATCCCGCCTCCTGAAGATTATCGTTGCAAAACACAACCAAGCTAATCAATGGGATAGAATTCCATCCAATGTAAATGGGGTTGTTTTAATCAGCTTCTTCATTACTCTACCCAAAAGACCAAACAATAACAAGGTATTTGGATGAGGGAGACTTCCACTACTCCCATTGCTGAATTTGAATTTAATTTGGCTAATACTTATCATCATCATAAGAGCTATGGATGGAGTCTCTAGTATGGTAGGGGTTTTTTAAAATGCAATATCTCATCTTGCTAGTTCTAAGAACCTGGGCTCAGAACTGGTTTACAGTGGCTCCTGAGACCTGATTCTGCACACCCCTACCCAAGTCTACATTCATTGACTTTACAGTGGTATCTTGAAAATGTCCCCCTTGGGGTCCTGCACCCTGAACACTGAACAAGCTACCAATCACCTTTATAAATTGTTGACTTCATAGCACCTGATGGATTGAAAGTCAGTCTTACCTTTTTTTTTTTTTAACCAATGAGGTAATTAAAACTCAAAGAACTTACCACGGTCATACAGTCAGTATGAAAATTTCAGGTCCAAATTTGGGTCTTATCCCATTACCCTCCACCCACACGCGTCCCAGCGTGGGTAAGTGGTTAAGTCCAGAAGTAGCTTTCCAGCTTGCTCACACAGCCTCAGCCACCGTGGATACCCAAGAGCTCTCCAGTGATGTCACCCCAGATGTTACCTTCCCTAATGATGGGTTGTATTAAATTCTTAGTAGATGTTTTGCATAACTCGTTTGTTCTCAATAAAGTGTGATTTTTTTTAATGGGGATGGTAAATGTTAGAATGATGCATTGGTACCTTTTTTTCTGTCAATCTTACTGCTTCATCAAGACGAATAATTTCACCTTCGCGTTCCACAAAGTTAGCAGGGAGCGCAAGAAGGTGGTATGGCAAGGAGCCAGAGGGGTAGGAAAGGAATTTTTTAAATGTATCAAGACAAAAGAAACCATTTATTTTTTTAGCCTGGTGAGATTATATCTGGAAGTCTCAATGGTTTTCCCTTAAAGAAGTAATCAACCATATTAAAAAAGAAAAGATGGGCTTTTCTCCCCTCCACAAGCAAAGCACAATTCTGTGGCTCCTTTCAGAGTGATGTATTCAAAGATAAATGCCAAACGGGTTCTTGCATTCAAAGCGTCTTACTTGTTTGATGGATTGCTTGTTTTTGTAGTCTGTTGCTATGGAAATGACTAAGATGTCAAAACATCCTTCAGTAGGCTCCCACAGGGGATGAGAAGGTTTTAGGAAGAAAACTCTGAAAAAAATATTTAGAGAGAAAATAAAAAAAACCTATCTGGACCTTGCACTTAGAAAAAAAAATCAAAACACATTTTGTGCTTGGCTGTGCTTGGATTCTCAAACCACTTCTCCCATTTGGATGCTTAATTCTCTACTTGGTGAAAGGGTCAGGAAGCCCATTTTTTTTTTTGATTGTTTACCATACTCTTGTGAACTGGAATAAGTCAGTGACACTATTTCTTGTTTGTACACCAGGAAGAGTTGGACCATTTTGACTAAAATGATCAGCCTCATTTAAAAAAAATGGATCCAACCAGTTTTTTGGAATAATAAACAGGCTAAATCTAAATGGTAGGCGGGGAAATTCCTGAACTCTGTTCATCATCCTTGTATTCTTTTGCAAATATAGGCTGGTATTTACTATAAAAGGTATTATAACTCTTGATCAAGTGTACATCTATGGACCTGAAATGCTTACATCCCAAACCCAAAATGATTTGCTACCCTTTTAATCTACACTTTCAAGTGAACAACATGAGCTCCCAACACCATGATAAATAATGTCCTCCCGTAAATAAATGCATTTATTCTCCTTCGTCTTAAGGTTGAGGGAGGTTTTCGCAGCCTGTTTTCAACCTGCCACGGTCTGCATTTTCCAAACATTTGTCACGCCGCTCCTTTGCAAATAATAAATCTAAATCACCAACCAGAAATTAAAATATTCCAGAAGAAAAATTTTAAAGTACAGAAGGAGAAATGGACGATGTTTCTAAATATTTGAGAAATCTGGGTGGTTTGATCCATGTTTACATAGGAAAAAAAACAGAAAGATAAAAAAGAATTTTTTTGTTGTTGTTGTGGTTGTTCAAACTGAATTTTAATTTCCAGGATGCTGCAAAATAAAGAAAGAATAAAGGAGAGTAAATGTGAGAAATAATTTGACTCTGCATTCTTTGGAAGGGCAATTGCTGATATGCCCAAGACTTTGGGAAGAGATTCCTCTCCTGGAAACCAGGTCACCCTATCTAGCCTCTGTGCATGGTAGGCTAATAATGAAATGAAGATGTCTAGATCCATATTTTCCAGTAGGGGGCGCCATATCATGATTATTTAGCCATTTAAATCTGACACCCACACACTGCAGAGCTCTGGGCACTTTTGCAACAGATACTTTGGAATGCCGCTCCTTGGATCCTAAATTTTCCCAGGGTGCAAATCACTTACCTATAAGACAGAAATGGAGACAAAGAGGACATTAACATGTTTGTTGAGAAGAGACTGAGACTTTCTATAGAAGTTTCTAAAACTTACACTTTACTCCTGAATGTGATGCATTCGTCACTTTATGGTAGTTTTACTTCTTTTGTTATTTATGACAGCCAGGCGTAAGATACAAATGCAATTACTCAAAGCAGATGTTAGAAAAAAATTCACATTATAATTGCTGAGTACAAGCAGCCAACTTTTTCCCCCCAACTCTGAATTTTCATGATGCAAATCTGGTGGTTATCTTTTTAAAAAGAAAAATTATTCCAGCACTGGTCTGAACTTGTAGGCCATATTACCTTGGGCAGTTCAAAATTATTTCTAGCAAATTAAAGTATTCTATTATTTAACTACACCATGTTATTGCTCTCTTTGCTGAAACACAATATTCCATGATCCTATACACTGGAATTCTCCAGTGTAATTCTTAAAATTATACCTCTTTATCTTATGCTGAAGCCCTCTCTATAAATGTTGGGTCCCCGTGTAATTCCCTGTTATTTTTCTTGGCTTTAGTCAACTCTATATATGTCCCTAAATCTTTCTGTTCCAATCCCCCAATAAAGAAATTGACCACAGGATTAATGCTGATGGCCTCAGTTGATAGTTTGCAACTTGATCTACGCACAATTAACGGGCCTATATTATACGATGGGAAGGTGCTCAGAAAACAGGAGAGACTTGTACTTCATCCCTGTAGTCATTGATGCTATTTGTATTTTTTTTAGCATTTTCTGAAAACTACTTTCAAATTGCGATACCATATTAAATGCTTCTATTGGGAAAATGGATTTTTATTAAAATACCAACGATTTCACACAACCTGTCCTGAAAGAAGGTGGAGAAAAAGGATAAAAAGAACTTGTGTTAACATCTACTATGTGCCAAGCATCATGTTAGGGAATCAACACACATTAAAATTCTCAGAGCAGGGTTGAGATTTTCCCTCTTAACAAACCAAGACAATGGTAAGAAAAGAATTGAAAGTATCAAGAGTACATTAATAAGCCCAAGTACGTCTGTTTTTAAAATAAGCTTTACATTTTTGAGAGTTTCCCATTTGTAGTAAAGTCGTGAAGGTGATGCAGAGAATTCCCATATTCCCCACACCCAGGCTTCCCCATAAGTGTGTCTAGCAAATTAATAATGCTGCCCCCGGAAAACATGATCTCGTACATTTTTCCCCATTAATCTTTCTTCTCTCTTCCATTAGTATGGTCCATTTGTCAGGACTAATGAACCAATATGGGTACATTATTATGTAAAGTCTATACTTTATTCTGATTTTCTTCTTTGGCCAAATGTCTCTTTTCTACCCAGGAACCATATTAGGAGCAAAGGCCACGTATCAGATTCCTATTGACTGTGACAGTTTCTCTGACCTGTCTTTAGTTCTGAGGACTGAGCAATTACGAGGAGATCTGGCCAGAGCATACTTCTGATTGTCTTAGGGTTAGATGGAGGTTGTTGGTTTTCAGAGAAATCCTACCCAGTTAAAGTGCCATCTTTATATTAGCTTAGGGTCTGTACCACCCACCTGACCTATCAATAGTGATGGTCAAGTTCACTACCCACATGAAGGTGACCACCTGGTTGAGGCAGTGTGGTTAGTTTCCTCCATACTAAACTCATTCTTCCCTCTCTCTTCCCCTATTGTAGTCTTTGGAAGGAAGTTCCTGTACTCAGGGTGTCCCTAAGGGGCAGGAAACCACCCACCCTCCTCTTGAGAGGGACAGAAAGTATCTAGACTTCTCCTACATGGGAGATTTCACCATTCGTCACCAAAGATTTATCTGTATGCAACCATTTCTATAGGTAAGGGCGTATCACGATTAATTTTATACTTCTGGTCTTTAAAACAATGCTAAATTATTTGTTCCAATGCTCAAATTATGCCACTTTGGGCTACTGGTATCTCTTCTAGTTGGTTCCTGGGAATCTCTGATGTAATTTTTTTTTTACTGTGTGTGTGTGTGTGTGTGTGGATTCCTTCTCTACCTATATTGAGTTAATGTGAATCCATTCTGATGTCTCAGACTCTGTTCTACACCACCTGGATCAAACCTTCCCCTTTTATCAGTCACCAGCTCCTCCAATAGTGGGACACCAGCCCCTTAGTTCACTTAATTATTCACCATCAGCCTACTTAAGGGTTCCATTCCATGTACATGGATAGCCATTACAGAATTTCCCACCAGCACACTCAAGGGAAATGCTCTTCTCACCTGGAGTACGCGGCCCATGCACAGTTCTTTCTGTTTTCACTCCTATAGGCTCCATTTATGTGCAGATTTACCTAGGTCAGCACCTCCTTCTCTCCCGCGTCAGCGAAGCCACCATATGTATTTTTAATACCTTTAGATTTTTGGAAGGGAGCATCTATAGACCTCAATACTAGTCACTTCCCAATATGGCTGTTTATGAGGTCATTCCACTGCATGTCACCACAGTGGTCCTGTTCATTATCCTATTGAAGGGCATCTTGGTTTCGTCTAGCTTATGGTGATTAGAAATAAAGCTGCTATAAATATTGCATTCAAGATTTTATTTTATTTTATTTTATTTTTTGGTGTAACTGAGTTTTCACATCATTTGGGTGAATGCTCCAGAGTGAGATGATTGGATTGTGCAGGAAGGCGAATTTAGCTTTGTAAGAAAATGTCAAACCATCTTCAAAATTGGCTATACCATTTACATCCTGCTAGCGATGACTGAGAATTTCTGTGGCTCTGAACCACCGTCAACAATCTGTAATGTATTTTTTTTTTTTTTTTTTGGATTTCAGCCATTCTAATAGGTATGGAGTGCTATTTCATTGTGGAATTAATTTGCATTCCCCCAATGACAAGTGATAATAAGCATATTTCTATTTCATTCCTAACACTCCCTCCACCCACCCACCCACCCACCCCACATTGTTTTTAACTGTTGAGTTTTATAATATTTCTTTTTTTATATTTTGGGTATAAGTTTTTCTTTTATCAGATACGTGACTTTTAAATATTCCTCACAGTTTTTCCGACTTGCGTTTTAGTTGCTTTAACGTTGTTCTCCGGGGATTAAAAAGTTTAAATTCTAGTGAAGTGTGATCGAGACAGACCCTGGGGCTGCTCTAGGGAGCTCGGATCACTTCACAAGTCCCCAGACCTGAGCATGGTATTGCTGCCGCAGCAGGGTCTGGGGCCTGGGGGTCCAGGGGCTGGGGGTCCAGGGGCATCATCTCACCAGGTTGGATCTAGGACAGATCTTCATGCAGGAACCTTTTGGGAGCCTTTTTCTCCAATGCAGTCAAGTTCTACTCATGCCTACGGTAGGCCTGCAAGAGGTCCGAACTGCTATCCAGATGTCACACACAAAACTTCATTTAGCTGAACACAGAAGGAGCAAGAGTCAAATAGCAAGGGCTTTGCAAGAGAGCTCCCGCTACTGCCTAAGCCTAGGAATGGGCATGCAGGAGGTGGGATGGGACACTGGCCTTACACCCTCTGAGGCAGAAGGCCCTGCCCAGGTGCTAGGAGAAGGAGACTGGCCACCTACAGATGGAGATTCCACTTTGCTCGTGACCTCTGACCCTGGACCTGGCCCCCCCTCGATTTTTCTCTCTCAACCCTTCTTCAGAGTTGCCTGTTGAGATGTCTCTTATCTTAACTGAGAACCTCCAGTTCTCTTCAGGCTAAGCTCACTGAAGAAGGGAGATAAGGAATTTTCGACAAGCAGAACGAATCTGCTACCTGGAGGTCTTCACGGCATGAACTTTCAAAGAATTGTCTTGTTCTTTGAAGGAAACAGCCCAAACGAATGTTGGTAAGGATAGGCCATCAGCAGATCAACCTCCCAAGCGTGCGGGCATTACAGAGTGAACACGGCTGAACACCCAAACAAACAGTGATTACGGTAAAGGAGGTGGTAGGGGGTGCTCAGGAACATGCAGACCCCCTGATAGCAACCACCTGCTGGGCTGCTGTGGGCCAGGTGTGCACAGGTCCTCCTGTGGGACATGCAGTTAGCAGCCTGTTCTGCTGGGGGGCGGAGGGCACACATCCGGATACCTGGCTCTCTCCAGAGCAATTTCACGGGAGCATGGATGGACCATCATGGACAACAGATCAACCAACGCAGTTGAGCTACCCAAGTGGACATGGAGGAAATTGAAAAACATCCTGTCTGTTAGAGTCTGTAAACAAGTCAGGATGGCGCCTGGCAAATGTTAGAGTTTGTAAACAAGTCTGGATGGCACCTGGTATTTTGCCAGGGGGAGTGGTTTGTGAGGTGGAGCCTGCGAGCCATTAAGTGTGGAGATTTCTTATTGGTTGACTGCTGTATCTAGTTTATGCTAATTAAGATAAGCTGTGTGGAATGTATGAATACCTCTGTTGTCTTACAAAAAATGGCTCCTACTCCTGCTGTATCAAGGTACACAAGTTGTTCATCACCCCTGGTTATTTTGCTGCAGCCGGACTGCAGCACCTGTCGCCTGGGAAAAGCAAGACCCAGCACAATGGAGAAAATACATTCCAGGCTAGAAACATTCAGGACCATGCAATGTGCTCCTTGTGGTTAAAAATAGTGCAGAGAACTTAATGGGTAGAAAGGATACCCATGCTTCAGAGATAGTGGGTCACTGGAGGGGTGGCCCACAGGGAAAATGGAATCAGGGAGAGGTACAGGAAAGGGCCTCAGACAATCAGGTTGCTGCTGGGATCCCCACGCAGTGTGACTGCAGAAACTCCCGTGTGGGCAAAGGTACGGACCGGCATGCCCTTGGCAGTACCACTCGTGAGAGCCAAGAAACAATGTGTGTCTCAAGTCAAGACAAAGCTCTCTACGCGATGATGTGAAAACATGCCCACGTCGTATATCCAGTGGAAATAAAGCATATTGTAAATAAGTAAGTAAATACCAGGTCTCATCAAGCGTTTCTTTCAGGGGTCATGACTTTTCTATTCATCGAAATAGTCGTCACCCAACCAAAATTCATTAAGGCTTTATACACCTTCTTTTGAAGTTTCACAAATTTCACTTTGTTTATTTTTTTTAAATTTATATATGACAAGCGGAATGCATTATAATTCTTATTACACATATAGAGCACAATTTGCTATGACTACAAATAACTAACCATAACTAGCTATAACTAACCATAACTAGCTATAAGTAAACATGACTAGTGATGACTAACCATAACACTATAAAACTAACCTCAACAAACTACAACTAACCCTAACTATACAACACTAACCCTAACTATGTACAACTAACCATAACTATGTACAACTAACCATAACTATGTACAACTAATCACAACTAGCTATAACTAACCAAAACCAGCTATACCTAACCACATGCAGCTATAACCAGCCATAACTAAGCTATAACCATCTATGACCACATATAACCAGCTATGACCACGTATAACCAGCTATGACCACATATAACCAGCTATGACCACGTATAACCACCTATGACCCACCTATAACCACCTATGACCCAGCTATAAACAACTATTAAACAGCTATAACCAACTACATCCAACCCTGTATGACTACATTTAAAACTTTATTTAACCACATACAACTGCATTCAGTTACCTTCAGCCCTGTGTAACTATCCATAACTACGTTTATAACAATGTAACTACATACAGAAGTTGGGCTGAGGTTGTGGCTCAGTGGTAGAGAACTTGCCTGGCATGTGTGAGGTACTGGGGTCGATTCTCGGCACTTTTCACTTTAAGTGAAAAGTCATGCAATAAAATGATGCTTGAAAAAGATAGAAAAATAAGATAAAATTTAAAAAGAGTTAAAAAAAAATAGCTGTGCAAGCAGCGTGGGGACAGATCTCTGTGCCCAGGAACCTTTTTGTCACCTGCTGGTGTGTTCTGTGCTTGCAGAGAGCTCTGCCCATCATGCATCATTGGGCTCGCTCCCCTCCTAAGTTTTTTTATTATTATTAATATTTATTTTTCAGTTTTCGGTGGACACAACATCTTTATTTTATTTTTATGTGGTGCTGAGGATGCAACGCAGTGCCTCGTGCATGCCAGGCTGGTGCTCCACCACTTGAGCCACATCCTCAGCCCCCTCCTAAGGTTTTGACCCTTGGACCACTTTGGGCCTATTGTCTCTTGCTTGCCCGTGAACTCCAGGTCCGTGGACATCAGCCTTCCTCTGTGGACCCCAGATTTCCCCAGGTTTATCTTTGTTTCTGTTTTTCACCTCAGTTCGTCACATCTCTTGGCTGGAGCTGGTGGTTCTGAGGGGTTATTTCTGATGCTTAAGTGACCAACTCTCTGTAGCTCTTTGATTTTTTTTCAACCATTCAGTACTATGGTTGAGTGAGGTTCCTTGGTCTCTTACCTGGCAGAGACACAGTCTTCCTACTTTGCAACGTTGGTGTTGAGGATCTGCTGAGTGAACTCACTTTCTCCTCTGCCATTTTACTTCTGATTCACTTTTAATTAAGTTTCTGTAAAAGGTGTGAGCTCTGTGTCTAAGGTCACTGTTTTTTTAATTCATTTATCTATCTATTTATTTCTATGTTTCTTACTTATTTTTAAACATGCAGTAGTTTTAGCAACATTTGTTAAAAAAAAATACCTCCATCCAATTCCCTGTGTGCCTTGGTCCAACAGCCATTTGCTGTTTTATGTGGGTGTGTTTCTGGGCTCTCCTGACTCTCTCACCTTTATCTATTTATCCCTTCACTAACAGCATTATTTGACTATTAATGCAGCTTTATGTTAGAGGATGAAAGAGGGTACATGAATCTTCTGTCTTTCTTGTTCCTCAGAACTGTGCGGTACTGTGTGTCCTAAATTCTTTGTCTTTCCAGATATATTCTAGTCATCAGGATATTGAAAACGGGAAGGATTTTTTTTTTTTTTGGACAAGACACCAGAAGCAAAAAATAGACAAAGGAAATTGCATGAAACTAAAAATCATCTGAACAGTGATAGAAATAATCAGTAGAGTGAAGAGACGACTTACAGAATGGGAGAAAATGAACATACAACTGAAAAGGGGTTGCTATCTAGAATATGTAAGAAATTCCAAATAATCAATAGAAAAAAAAAAAGCAAACAACAGCAAGAACAAAAAACACCCAATAACCCAACTAAGCAATGGACAATGGATCTAAATGGACCCCTTTTCAAAGACAGACATAAAAAAGGCTAACAGGTACATGAAAAAAAATGTTTGATAAAGTTAATTATCAGGGAAATGCCAATCAAAACCACAGTGAGGTCTGACTTCACCCCGGTCAGAATGGCTACTATCAAAAGACCTAAAGCAACCAATAGGGTAAGGATGGGGGGAAAAATGGAAATCTATTATTCTGCGGAAACAAGTGAAAATTAGCTCAGCAATTATGTAAAAGGACATGGAGCTTCCTCAAAATTTCAAACAAGATCTACCATAAGGTCTAATGATCCCACTAGGGGGTACCTATCCAGAGGAAATAAGATGAGTATGTCACAGAGAGGGACATGGGCCTACCCTTGCTCCTTGCCAGTGTCCACAGGAGCCAAGAAATGTGACGAACAGAGGTGTCCGTCCACCGAAGAGGGGATAACGGAAATGCGGGACAGATACGCAAAGGATGATACTCAGTCATGAGAAGAATGAAGTCGTGTTGTCTTTGGTCATGTGGATGGAACCGGAATTCATTAGGGACAGTGAACTAAGCCAGGTAGGGAACCCCTTTACAAATATATATGCGTGTGTATATGTATGAAGCATTTCTGCTGTTCCACTGTGATGTCTGATTTTTTTAATCATTTCTTTTGTCAACATACAAAATGAATTTAAAAAGAGAAAAAAAAAATCAGAACCAGTTTTTCTTCCATGTTTGTAGATACATGGATCACCATGCTCTCTGCAGACAGAGAATTTTTTTTATATCTTCCCAATTTGTGTAACATAGTTTATTTTTTTCTTTTGTGTGAGTCTGTCTAGGATGGATCAGTGTGATGCTGGTTAAGATGGGTGAAAGAGAAGAGTTACCTTGTTCCCAGTAACGGAAAACGTGTCCAAGAAGTGTCCATCATGTCCACACACTGAGGATGATGCCATCGTTTTTGTTTTGTTTTGGTACTAGGGATTGAACTCAGGGGCACTCGACCACTGAGCCACCTCCCCAGCCCTATTTTGTATTTTATTGAGAGACAGGGTCTCACTGAGTGGCTTAGCCTCTTGCTTTCGCTGAGGCTGACTTTGAACTTGAGATCCTCCTGCCTCAGGCTCCCAAGCCGCTGGGATGACAGGCAGCTGCACCACTGCACCCAGCTCCCTCAGGTTTTCATACCTAGCCTTGACTAGTTTAAAGACATTCCCTTTGTGTTCATCAGGGAGAGAAATAAAACCAACAGCATGTTTGTGGGGTGGGTAAGAAGAATGTGATACAGATATTTATTCTAAGGAATCGGTTCAGGCAATTCTAGGGAGTTAATACAAAGTCGGCAGGTTGACTTACAGACTGGAGACTCAGGTAAAAACTCATGGTTCAAGTCCAAGGACCTTCCATTGATAGAATCCCTGCCTGTTTGGGGGAGTTTGGTCTTTATTCTATTAAGGCCTTCAACAGTAGATGAGGCCATGATCCCTGATGGAAGACAATTTGCTTTCCTCTAACTCTTTAGATCTCAATTTCACCCGATAAACACCTCCCTGGAAAACATCTAGAATAAGGTCTAACTAAATATCATGGCATCATGGTCCTGTCCAGCCACAAATGGGTTTTACTTGGGTCATGGATTGCTTAGGCCAACACTTACCATCAAAATGACGTGAAGATGCATTCTACTGTAAAATAAATTAATTCAAAAATAATAAAGAAGAAAGTATGTGATGAATTGAAATGACACGATGAACTGTTTCAGCTGATTTTAAATGTTGAACTAACTTCATACAACTGCACTCAGTTGTTTCTTTTTATGCTATTTGGGGGGCTTGATTTGATCATATTTTGTTCAGGATTTTTGTCAGTTTTCAGTACAGATATTAATCTAAAGCTGTCTTGTAATTTTATATTTTATTATTGGGGAGAAGGCTGGACTCATAAATAAAATGGAGATGTATTGTTTTGGGTTCTAATACATGACAGAGGTCTTCTCTCCTAGTTGCAAATGTAAACATGCTTATCTCATCCTGCCTCTCACTGCTTCTCTGACCCTGGTCTGAACTAAAAGGTTCAGTCCAGGGGAATAAAAATAACCCTGTCAGTCCCAGAAAAGAAAAAAAGAGAGATCCATTTCAACATGGAGCAACACAACCTCAAATGAATCAACGGCTGTCAATGTGTCATCCAACGCCAACATGGACCATGGCATGAGTCCATGTGCCCACCCCTGTGGCTGCTGGCCAACAGGCAGGCCTTTTTGTCTCCATACAGGAAATTCCCATTATTTAAGTTCTCCAAGATCATACCATCCCTGGGTGGCTCTTTTAGCATTCAAATTCCAATCCTTTGACCCAGCAGGCTAAATATTTTCTTTTTTTTTTTTTTTTGCAAAAGTCTAGGTTTCTCGTGTTAATCAAAACTTCATCCTCCTGACTCACTCTTTCAAAGATTGATCTTCCCCTGGCTTAGAAATTTGCTCTGTATCTAGAAGCCAAAACAGAAGAGAAGTTCCCTGCGATTCAGTTTCATGAAAAGAAGAGGATTTTCTCAGAAACATGTTGCTTTCATTTGGATCTTCAGATTTCTTCCCACATTCTATGTGCTAAAAATTAAATAGCCTTAGTCTCCAGAATGGTGCGATTGGGGTGGGAGTGGAGCCTTGGGTGGTGGCACCTAGGTCATTAGGAACATATTTTTTTAAGTCAGAATGGTAAAATACAGTCCCTTCCTCTTTCTCGTTTCTTCCCTGGCCATGATGTGAGGGGTTTCACTTTTCCATGAACTCCTTGCCAAGAAGTGCAGCCAGAGGCACAGTTAATGAGGTTAACTGATTATGGATTGAAACCTTCAAAAACCGTAAGCTGGCATAAACCTTTTTTCTTTATAAACTGATTACCTCAGATTTTGTTAGAGTAACAGAAAGCTGACACATTTACTTGTGTTCTTATTTCTTTTTTCTTTTTCTTTTTTTTGTGTCATCGTTATTAAAGCTCAACCTTCTATCATACTATAAATGAAATCATTACATGTAGCTATATATTCAAAATATAACCTGATCTATCCAGCAAAAGTTTAATTGTTCTTCTGTACAAATTGCAAAATCTGTGTGAGACAGATGAAACAAAATAGTAGGGTCAAGAACAAGCGCTCCCAACCTCTGTCCCAAGGGATCGGAGAGTGAGTACACTCCCTTAAATGGCCATCACACTGATATCTTCTATCTCTTGATAGCTGCAAAGAGTCTGCTAATCACTGCACTCCACAGTAATAACTGATTTATAATATATGGGTCATGTCCTGGGGCTGTGTGTAAGAGTCTATTAATATAATTTTAAAATGGAAGTCAGGTTGAAAGAGTCTCTAACTCCTCATAGAAATGTCATCTGACTTTTCCATCATGCAAATTCCCCATCCTGATCAAAGACACAAGAGATGGAGGGTCTGCCATTTGTGTATCCATAGGTGTATGGATGGGTGCATTTGGTGTATGTTTTGAGAGCCTTGGATGGGTGTATTTGGTGTATGTTTTGAGAGCCATGGATACTGATTGTGGTCTGGATAATTGAGAAAAATGAAAGAAAGACATCAGAATTTTAATGTTCATGAAGGAGCGTGGGTGTCCCCATGTGGGTCGAGACACACCCAAAAGTCGTGGCTTTTGGCCACTCCTAGATCAGATCCTCAGAGTGAAGCGCGGACTCTTTTTCAGGAATCAGGACTGGAAGGTATCCTGGGAAAGGTATAAAAGGAAAATGTCAAACAGCTTATGGGCCCACAAAGGTTGGACAGGAAGGTTCATGGAACGTGAACCAATTGGCATGTCCTGAGCTTATTTCTTCTGCTATTCCCTTCCACCATGAGGTGCTACCTCTCCTCTGGCCCATAGCAATGGAGTCTGCCAACCGTGGACAGAAATCCTGACCCCATGAGCCAAAATAAACTCCTGCTTCTCTAAATTATCCTCATCGGGTTCTTTTGTTATAGCAATGAACAGCTGACTGAGACACACTATTGAGTGCCATCTGCTAAGATTTCTAGGAATTTATTAATGCTTTCCTTCTCACTCCAACTCCATGAAACAACTATGCATAGTATCCTGATTGCACCTATAAGAAAAGCCAAGTTTAGAAAACGTAAATGAAATTGCACACCAACATATACATGGTAAGTGGAAGAGCCAGCTCTGCCACATTTCAAAAGCTTCTGGGTGAGCCCTAACACTCCTTATTCTACCCGTCTATCTTTTCCAATGCCTAACGTCTGAATAGTGACACAGCATTGCTTGGAACCCATACACGCTTCGTTTTGTGTATCAAGTCAGACCCAGCATGGTGAAGTCGAAAAACAAGACAAAATAAATACATGAGAAGACTAAATACAGAAAGAGAGAAAAAAGGAAAAAAAAAGACAGATTGGAATCTGAAAGAATATTTTAAAAATCTATCTAGAAATTAGAAACTTCCTCAAAGAAAAAATCTGAAGGACCATGTACTCAGAGCAGAATAACAACTCCTGAAGTCTGCCACAGTTTTGGTGTACAGATTAGCTTTCCATCACTAAGGCAGGGACTTACCACAGCACAATGTTATCTTAGGGTTCTGTATTTCAAAGTGCGATAGAGGTCTCACTGGGGTAAAACCAAGATGGCCCCGGGAAAGTTCATTTGGGGAGCTCCTGGGAGAAAAATTCATTCCCTGACTGGGTCACCTCCTAGAGACCTTCAAAAGTTCTTGGATTGTGGCTAGCCCTCAACCCCCCATCTTCAAAAACAGGAGTGTTGTATTCTTCTTCCACCCTACCCACCAGAATCATATTTCCCTTTGACCTTCTCCAGGAACAGTTTCATGATTTTTAAAGACTCATGAGAGTATGTTAGACCCAAATGGATAATCCTGCACTATCTCCCCCTATGAAGCTCGTTAACCACATCATGTCTTCTAGGTCCTTCCTGCAGGATACCATAACCCATTCCTAGGTTCCGGCCTTCGGGCCTGGGCATCTCTGGGGATCATTATTCTTCCTCCCACAGTGCCTAAAGCGAGGTTCCTAGTAAACACAGCCTGAGATCAAGTACAAGAGTGGATGATAAATACAAGAAAACATGCTAAAGGTCAATGTCACAGCAAGATGATTTTCTAAACATGAAAGGGATGAGTTTTCAAACTGGCCCATCTTTCTCATCTTCCAGCTGTGAGATATTCCTCTCCCCTGGAGTCTGATCACATCTTCTTTTTTATTCTCTCCTGTGAGGCACCAGCCATGTTAGAAGTTGGAACAGAGGGACTCAAAGACACACCGTGGGACTCGTTTTTCCCAGATCCTGAACAATTCTCTCTTTGGGCTGTGAAGCTGGTTGGTCCTGGAGGGATCAAAGTCCTGGTCAGCTGATCTATCCTGGGAATCAATGGCCTTTCAGAGTTTCGAGGGAGCAAGATTCTATGGATGATTTTGTCTGTTCAGATCAATTGTAGGCATCATATTCTTCTTCAAAGAATGCCTCTTCCAGTTTACCTCTGCATTCCCACAGAAGAAAGGAAGGAAGCATCAATTTAACTTTGGGGGAAAAAAAGAAAAAGAAGAGAAAGAGAAGAGAAAGAGTATTATCATTACAAAAGGCTCATAGAGTCTACCTGACTCCCCCTTTATTTTTAAGCTACAACTAAATAACAACAACCACCACCCAAGGAGCTCACAGATGCCACCCTGACATCCGGATTAGAATGTCCTCCGGGGGACCTATGGGGACGAGGCACTATGGAGAGCACACCCCTGTTTTCTGTCTCCAAGCCATCTTCCATTCCAAAAAAAAGAAGCCCTAACCTTTACATTTCAGGGGTTTGGGTGTGGAATACGAACAGACCTCTTCAATTTATCATCCCAGAATAAACTTGTCACACGGTCGATCACAGCCGCAGAGAAGAAGCCAATTGCTCATATCAAAAGCTGCAAAAAAGGGTCCTGCATGGAGCTCCCAGGGAGTGACCAATTTCTGCAGCAGGAGGCTGAGCAAATTTTGCTAGAACAATGTCCGTGGGATATTGAACCGAACAGTCCTACCTGGAGGAGGGAAAGAGAAAACTTGTGAAACTCTGTTGGCTGAAAGATCCTTCAGTGTCTCCAGACAGTATTGAAATCTTCACGTCACGGGGTCACTGTGTGTCTCCCCCCCCCCCAGGCCCTGACCCCTTCCGAATGTAATATTCTTCAGCTTGGACAAGCTAACTCAATTGGCAAAAGTGTAATAAAGTGGTCAAGGATGAAAGTTGTCCTAATACTCAAGGAAAATTATGGTCTATCATGGAAGACTTTTCTCGAAATCTCAGCCAGTTATTTTGCAAAAGTCTGTCGGTATGGGGTTTTGTATGAAAACCCAACATAGTAAATGAAAACATCAGTATTGCTGTGTTTTAGGGACATCTAGGATGCGCTGGAGTGACAATCACCCAAATCTCTGGCTCAGCACAATCGGATCTTTTTTGAAGTCAGGGGTCAGGGTGATTCTTTGAAGGAACAGTCTAGAGACACTGAAGAATCTTTCAGCCAGGTGGTATTCAGCATCCCAGGTTAGTGGCATCTGTGTTTTTTCATGAAGCTGTCACATTTAGATGAGGCAGGGGTCGAGCACCCAGGAGAGACACATACTGGGTATTTACATATTGACATTCCCAGTCAATTTTTTTTTTAAAATAGTCCCTGCAAAAATTTAGGGAGAAATATTTCCAATAACTTGGAGCTGAGAATATTGGTGAGAGCTAGTGTTGTTGGCAGGTCAAAGCCTTGAGGTATGCAAAGTCGGAGGATGGTCAGACCAAGAACGCAAATACATTTTTTTTTATTTCCTCTAGCTCAGTTCAGGTCAGTCTCTTTCTTATTTGTCACTTGACGGGTTATAGATAATTTCCTAAAGCGTTACAATGTTCAAGTTGTCTTCTTCATGATTATTAGCATCCCCTAGAGCGGTGTCTTTTATTTCCTACTATGGTACATGTAGGCTTCCTTTATTTAATTTTGAAATATATTCAACTTTTCACGGTCGGTGTGAGGGTAGGGAGGAGAACGTGATGTAATTCTTCAAGATTCTAAGCAAGAGAGTGTCCCATTTTTCTCTGGGGGGGTGTTCTCAGCCTTAATTGGAAGGTTCCGGGTGATGTAAAAAATGCAAAGAATTCACAAAATGAAGATCAGGCTGTCAGGTTAAACCTTCGGAAAAATATTCCTCATCAGAAAGTACACATTTGCAGTCAGGTTGCTTCTGTATCCCAGGATTGCACCCTTACTGATGGGGACAGGAGGACGGGAGGTTGTGTGTAGGACTTGAAGGTGACTGTGCATGTGATTAGAGAGATCTCTACGTCTGTAATTTTTAAAATCACTTTGCTCTATGAAGTTGCTTTGAGATGTTTCTTTCTTTCATTGGAACCTGAACCTCAGTGAGCCTCATGATGTAAATCTCCATACGTTTCTCCGTCAACACTGTGTCCTAACTGTGAACAACTGGGAGGATTGACAGTGTTTTAGATAGTCAGGGAAGGTCAGAAATACTATTTAAATTTCATGGGCTATATACAAGTCACGGTTGCTCTTCTGTGGAGTTGGATGATGTTGGGTTCGACGTGGCTGCTCATGCATAGGAAGCTAAGTAAGGACCTTGCTTGCATGAGGATGCGGTGTACCTTCTACAAAAAAGCCCTGTTGTGATGTTGCAGATGCCCCTGGGGATTTGATGCTATGATTTGAATGTGCCCCCAACGGTTAATGTGTGAGAAGCCCAATTCCCAATGCAACAGAATTATTAGGGGACCCTAATAGGAGCAGAATGCTTGTGCATGGATGAATGCCACCATTGCTAGGTGGGAAGGTTGTTGTGAGAGTGGCTTTGTCCCTAGCATGAGCCGGGGTCCCCTTGGGCTCTCCTGTCCTCCTTCCACCATGAAGTGGCGCATCACCTGCAGGCACCAAGCCCTTGGGTTTCCCAACAGCCAGAAACATGAGCCAAATACATTTCTGCTCATTACAAATCACCCAGTCTATGCTATTCTGTTACAGTCACACCAAATGGATGAAGACCCTTAGCATGTCCCTTCAGTCCTGGAGTCACTAGCCATGGTGAAATTGCTGCCATATGGCTATTTTGGGGTTTGGCAGGTCAAAGAGTTGTGTTTGCAAAAGTATCTGATTTCTGTGTATTTTTGCAAAAAAAAAGGAAAGAGAAAAGAGAAAGATAATTTGTGGTACATATATTCTCTGAACTCTGTGAAATAATATGGTTCACTTGGGAAGGACAGAAATAGCTTGAACTGTGGACCACCTCTAGGCATTTTCCCCTCTATTTATTTATTTATTTAACTCAGAGTGCTTTTAAGTAACTTTGGTCCAAGCTCATACACACACCATGGAAGGACTTAGTTGAAACAAAAAGCGATGAACGACATAACGGGTCAATCACTGGTCATCCCTGGGCAAAGAACACATTCAGCTGCCCTTCTCTCCATTTCCCTCATTTGGGAAGATTGACACGCTGTGAACATCTAGTCAGTAACTTTTAGCATTTCTGAAAAACCTACCAAGTGGATTAAAGATACAAAGAATTCCTTAGTAGAATCTCACAGTCCCTGGCCCACCATAGAACACAGAGCTTTCTGGATGAAGACTTTGTTTCAGAATCATGTTATTTTCCCCTCTAGACAGCTCACTTTCTGAAGGCATTTTCTCTCTCTATTTTTTTTTCTTTTGCAAGAACTTAAGAACTTATTAAAATGGAAGGCCCGTGTTGTCACACATGTTGGATCAGTCACACAAAAGCTCAGAAAAGCTGTCCAGTAAAATATGACAACTTCAGGGTTTGACATGCGATAGAAAAATGCAAGATTCTCCTTAAGCTATTTCAGCAGAAAGAAGAAAAAGAATATTTACAAGTAGAAAGCGATTTTGAGTGGGTTTTCTTTATTTTCTCGACATCTACAGGGCTTTCTGCACCACACCTTGAGATGGCCATTTGCATTTTGATTTTTAATGAGGTACTGCTATTTCTTATTTGTTAATGGTACATATGAGAAGGTTGTTAGCATTGTCCATAACGAAGCTCAAAGTAAAGTGCTTCATGATCAATATTTTGAATGTCGAACTATAGGATCCATTCATTATGGGATAGGTATGCTTCTCTAAACCCAAAGGCTAAAGAATCTTCAGAGGATGTAGATTGGGATCCAATCAGTCTGGGGTGGCATCTGGGAGTTGAATGACAAACTTCTAGTTGGGTTGCTGATGATGATGGTCAGTAGATCTGCTTGAGTGGCAGGGGACTGCCTAGATCTATCAGGATGATGCTCGTTAGGCAAGGCTGCACCATTGTAACCAGGTGTGTTAGTGTAACCAGGTGTGTTAGTGCAGCTGACATCACTACCTGTTGTCCACTAAGAGTTCCCATCCAGGCACCACCCACCACGCAGTTCAAGCCATCACACACTCTCCAAGTATGCTGGTCCTCTGCTGAGACCATCTAGGTTTCATCACGGATGCAGCAGGGTCTCTCTGATTTTATGTATTTACATCATCTTCTAATTATCTGCCTGCTCGAAAAAATCTCCAATTGCAGTTTACCTTCTTGTGTAGGATGATTATGAAGGAGAGAATAAGGTCAGTGGAGTCTGAGTCATTCGGGTGAGAGTCTCTCAGCGGGAAATAAGTATGTGACTTAAAACGGGAAGAGCATGCACTGATTGAAGGGTATGGGATAGTATCTCAGAACGTAAATTTTTGAAAAATGGCATTTGGGTCATTTCCTGGTCTTGGTGAATGTGGGATCCTAAGAAAGAGAGTCACCCAAGGGGACTCCATACTACACAGCCACAAAGATTGAGGACTGACCGTAGGCCAAAACAGCACTAAAGTTTATGTAGAGAACAACAATTACGATGAAGGACTTCAAAGGAAGAGTGAAATAAGATTTTTTTCTCCCAAAACATTTGATAAAATAAAATAACACTTCATTATCTCTCCCACTATAAGCAAGAGTAGAAAATGGACAGAGGGGACTAAATTTTTTTGACCAAAAAATATAAAACATGAAGCCAGGGAAGAAAGACGGGATTAAAATAGCAGTGTGAACTAAGTGGTGGATCATTTGGAAAGAAACACAAGAATCACCTGCCTCACACTTTATACCAACGTAACTCAGTTAAACAAAGAAACCACAAAAACAACAGAAGAGAATACAGGTGAGTACATTCCTGATATTGTGAACCACGAAGGTCTGTCCGAGGATGCCATCAAGACAAAGCACTAATTATAAGATTAGGATTAGGCGCTGGGTGCAGTGGTACATGCCTGTTAGCCCAGTGGCTCAGGAGGCTGAGGCAGGAGGATCGCGAGTTCAAAGCCAGCCTCAGCAACTTAGGAGGCTCTAAGCAACTCAGTGAGACCCTGTCTCTAAATTAAATACAAAACAGGGCTGGGGAGGTGGCTCAGTGGTCAAATGCCCCTGAGTTCAATCCCTGGTACTAACTCCCCCCAAAATAAGATTAGGATTAGGACCCCAAAAGTCAAAGGTCCATTGTTTTTTTTTTTTTTTTCTTATATGCAGAAGCTCATCCAAAACAAGAGGAGGGTATTAAAAAAAAAAAAAAACAGAAGAATGATCAGTGGAGCAGACCAAGGGGATTCAAGAGGAGGTGAAGAAGTGAGACAGGGAAAGACAGAAGACAGGATGGACCTAAATTTCCTATGTTCACGTATGAATAGGCCACACTGAATCTCACCATCCTGTACATCCCCAAGACACTAATCTAAAAAAATAATATAGAAGTTAATAGCTTAAAAATCAACAGAGGGAAGGGATGGGGGGGAGTTCTGGGGACTGGATTCAAATAAAGTATGCTCCATGCTTTTATAAGTCTATCAAAATGAATCCTGTTGTTATGTATAACTCAAAAAGACCAATAAAAAAATGAAAAAACAAAAGATTAGGACATCCAACCACCCTGAATGTACTCGTAGGACAACACTCTCATTCTTATGTCTACTATTATTACCAAATTACCAAATGATGAACTCATGTGGGACAATTAGTAATGATTGTAAGGAACCATCACATTAAGCATAAAAAGGGAGTCACCTCTGTAGAAAAATGACCAGGCACCAGGAATCACAAACAGAAAGAATAAAACCCAAAGGGGATTAATACACATATTAAAATATGTCAGCTGTCTGATAACAAGTCAGTTAAATGATTTGGGAGAAAAGTATCAAATCTCTAAAAAAAAAAAATCCATGAACTTACATGGCTTAACTCTAGTATGAGTGTTTAGGGATGTTAGCTGAATTTTAAGAGCTGAGTTAAAATTTTTTAAACAAAGGTTTGAAAGAATATAACAAATGCCTGTTAATATATAATGAATTATTTCATGTTTTTTCAGTCACTCTAAAGGTATCAGCTTGGGGATGCATGTAGAGGGACAGATTGAAAACAATCATTGTCAACATTAGCATATTGTTGTTTTTGCTAGGATTTTCACCATCATATATGTTGCCTATCTTTCATATATTCTAGCAAAAAAATACAATAAGTATTCATAATGTTTTTCGCAGCTGTGTGGGAATACAGATCATTTTCAACTTTATATGTTAGATGTTCTTAGCTATTTTTGGTCTATAAGTAGATAATAGCTTTATCATAAAAATCAGTAAGGTTATTTCCATATTTAAGTGTAACAGGAAATGGTGCCAGCTCTTCATGGATTTGGGGAGAGATTTTTCTGAGTAGCGCTACGTTGGTATCATGGCAGTAAATATACTGGAAGAATATTTACTTAAAACGCTATAGACAGCAGTACGGGTTCTGGTTGGGTTATGGCAGGTAGTTTAAATTCAGACCACATGTCTCTGATTCTATCAATATTAGAATGTCCTGCTATGGCTTCTTGTCTTTGCCACATGGACATGTCAGCACCAGACCCTAATGATAAGAGCAAGAATAATGAATTTTTCTTTTTTTTTTTTTACCAGGGATTGAATTCAGGGGCGCTAGAATACTGAGCAACATCCTGAGCCTTATTTTGTATTTTATTTAGAGACAGGGTGTCACTGAGTTGCTTAGCTCCTTGCCATTTCGGAGGCTGGCTTTGAACTTGCGATCCTCCTGCCTCAGCCTCCTGAGCTGGTAGGATTACCAGTGTGCTTCACTGTGCCCAGCAAGAATAATGAAGATTTTGGCATCATCTTAGCATCACGGTTTTGATTTCTGACATTCTGCTGTCATTTTTTTTTCTTCAAAATACTCTAAATGTCCCATATTTCAAATACAGGTGTCTGCCTCTCCTCCAGTTCAGAAAAGCTGAACCTAGATTCCACAGGTATGATGAGCTTAAGGAGAAAGATGACCTGTGATTGGGTGAAATAAGGATGGTTTTCGTGGGACAATACTACTTGATCAAGACCACGCAGGGACGATTTCAGTAAGGATAGTAGAAATGCACCACTCTAGGAAGTAGGAGAGAAAAAATTAGCCTGCAAAGGTTAGGAGAATACTCAGACTCCAAATGTATTGGAGGAAAGTAGTTGTGTGTAACTGAACCATGGGACATGGAAATTGTAAGGGAAAAAAAAAAAATCCAAAGGCATCCATCCTAGAGGGTCCTGACCGAAAGTCCAGACATTTATTCCACAGGTTAAGGAAAGCAGTTGAGGGCATTCAAGAAAGCCAGCAAAAAAATTATCCAATTGCAATTTAATGTGCAAAGGAGCCTGGATTTGACTGGATAAATGAGCAATTTCAGACAGAAGAGCCACTTGGGAAATTACTGTATTAATGAAGATGAAATTGGGGTAGATAATGAGAATGAATTATCGAGTTACTGGAATACAGAACCACAACTATGACAGATGGATGGATGTGGCAGAGAGGAGCCACAGTCCCTTTAACCATGGTGTTTGGCCAGCTTTTTTATCACTGTGACCAAAAGACCTAAGAAGAACAACCTAGAGATGGTTTATGGTTTCAAAGGTATCAGGCCATAGACAACTCATCTCATTGCTCTAGGCCCATCATGGAGAATGGAGGAGGAAATCAGCTCAGGACATGGTACTTAGGAAGGAAAGGGGATGGGGGAAGGTGATAGGAGGGAGGAGACACAGACAGAGACAGAGAGAGAGCACTCAGGTCACCAGGGACACATTATAAACCCCAAAGGCACCTTCCCAATGACCGACCTCCTCCAGCCCACTTGAACTAACTACCACACAGTTAGTCCATATCAATGGACTAATCCATTGATTAGGTTGCTATTCTCACAATCCAAGCATTCCATCTGGAGACCATTCTTGCATTTACTCACGCATGAGCTTTTGAGGCACATCTCAGGTCTCCATCATATAACTCATGGGTCCTGAAGAGATAATGTAGATGGAAGGTTTCCAGGAAGCTTAGCCCAGGGGGCATATGGTTTCGAGTTGGTGCTACAGAGAGATACAGATGTATCCTAACGGTGGCATCATTTGGTGGAGAAATGATGGGCAGAGAGCTATTCTGGGTGTGTCCACCCAAAGGAACATCTCAAGACAAAGAGTGCAGGGGCAGAGGTGGTCAAAATGTTGGAGAGCTCTGAGTGAAAAGAAGCAGCCAAGGTAGAAGAATTGAGGAACAAGAATGCAGAGAGGGTGGAAGGAACAACTCTGGGTGAGGGGACAGGGAGATCTATAACTATTTTCTCCCTAACTCTGTTCCCAAGTCCTGAGATTGGTCCCACCAAACAGGATGTCCCAATACATATCACTGGACAAAATAATGTGTAAAAGCAAGGGCATCAAGGTAAAGGGGTTGCACTGTACATGACTGCCTAGAAGGAGGAGAGAATGTGATGTGAAGAAGGTTCAGTGTTTACAAGGTCATTGCTGACCTTGGAGAGATCAGCTTCAGAAGAGAGACGATACAGAACTCAGAACACTGGGTGAAGTACCATTTTAGTTCCAAACTCGTATCCTTTTTCTTCTATCATTTCACACCAGAACCTTTTCTGGTCTAATAATACCCACACACACACACACACACACACACACACTATAATTAATTAAATCCAAGGAATAGAGCATTAGTGCAACACACTATTTAATATACTAATTCAGTCTTTGGATAAAGTGGGCTTTGTCCCAGGTCTGCTTAAATATTGATTTCCCAAAGAATAATAAACAGCCACCCTGAGTCATCGACAGAGGTAATTATTTTTAGTTAGCTTCCTAAGCATGAAATGATGAGGCTTACCAAGGTATGTGCAATGGTGTGTGTATGTGGGTACGCGTGAATATCTGAGAGGCACCATGGGGGTCATGGATGTGTCAATGTGCCAAGTGACTGGTAAAGTTGATGTATGGATGAAACTAATCTCTTTGCATGAAAGAGCAAGTTTTGGTGAAAATGCTTAGTGTTTGAGGGAAGCTAATTGCATTGGAGTATAAGAAATTGGAGGTGTACCAGTTGGGATGATGATTTGCGTTTCTTGTTTCCTTCTACCTCTTTGGTTAGAACCATTGCATTAAAGGGAGACCTTTGGGTTCACCAGAGAAAAGTAACAAAGGAATAGCAGTAAGAAAAACATCAATTTGCTCCGCAGGTACCAGCCGTGTGTTTACTTCGTAGCCTAAAATGAATGGTTACGCGGTACTCATTTTAAAGCATATTTTATTACAAGGCCATGGGATACATTTTGTTAGATTGGATGTTTTTGTCCGTGCAAAAGAGAAGAAAAATAAGTGTAAATCTCTGAGACATTCACTCACCGTTGGAGGACGTCTTTGGTGGATGACCCATTGCAAATATGTAACGCTGAAAAAAATAATACAAAACCATAGCAGAGGAAAGGCAAACATGAATAAAATAAAAAGCTCTGCATCACGACCTGAAATCAGCTTTCATACCTGAACCCCTGTGTGTTCCTAGGCAAGTCCCATAACTTCTCTGATTTCTGTTTCTTCGTATGGATAGAAAGTCGATGTGATCAGTGTGTGCAACTTTCACACACCAATAAAAAAATAGGGAAAAAAGTCAGTATGTCAAACGAGAGAAGATCCTATCAAATGTAGGTAGTTAGATACACATTCAGGAAGAATTTCAGTATACAGGGTAAATGCACCAGGCATCTGTATCATTTGGGGATTTGGGGTTGGAGATTATGGACTATCTGAGGTTGAATGGAACAATAAAGATAATAATTCTTGCAGTTGCTATGGTTTACAGATTTTGTATCTTTCTACAATTCTTTTGCTGAGATGTAATCCCCAGTGGAACAGTAATAAGAAGTAGAGGTTTTTGTTAGGAGGTCACCAGACATAGCGCCCCATAATGGGATCAGTGTCCTAACCAAAGGGGGTCTAAGGCATCCTCCTAATTTTTTCCACCTTGTGAGGACAGTACCAGATATCAAGAGTGAGCCTTCACTGGACTCATACTCAGCTGCCACCTTGATTTTGAACTTTCCGGCTACCAAAACGGTGAACAAAAGAAAATTTTGTTGTTCATAAATTGCCCTGAGATATACCATAATACATACAGGCATTATGAAAAGCATTCTTTTTTTCTCATTTACCTTATCGTTATTGCAAAATATAAAAAAAGTTATTATAGTTTCCATTTTACTTATTAGGAAACTGAGGTACAGAGATGGAACATCTTATCCAAGTCGTACACATAAATTGGTGTTCAAAGTAATGTTATGCAGCTGTCAAAAAATATTTTCAAAAAATTCTAATGTGAGAAAATGTTCTCAGTATAAAGCTGGGTAAAATAAGAGCACAAAACTGCATAAAATGAATCAAGTGGAGTTTTTAAATATATTTGTGCATATAAACAAACTATTAAAAATTAAAACAAATTATTAAAAATAATTACTTGTAGATTATGAGACTACAGGTAATTTTTTTCTTCTTTGAAAGATCTTTACTGCCTTCTACCCCTACATATCTTTAAGGAATATTCACTGATAATATTATCATGGCTCCATGTGTTACTATAACTACTTTTTATGGTGCCTATGTTTTCCATTTACATCTGCTTATTTTATACATATAGATGCATGTAAGTATATGTGCATACACAGAGCGATCTCTGTATCTAATATGCACATATAAACATATACAACAAAAAATTTAGGTCATGAAACAATCTTTTTAGTTTCTTACATGAATCAATACAATGATATTAGCACTAGAATACCAAGACAGAGTGAGGAACAAAGTGATAAATGCTAAAGCAGTGGCTACAGTTTCATTTTGGAGTCTCATTTCATTTTACTATCACATTGGTTCCTATGTTTATGATGAAAACCAAGAGTGTTTTCTTTTTAGCCTGAAGTCAACTGAATCCAGTACTCCTGGCTCTAGGGCAATCCAAATCAATGTGAGAGTTTCATTTCAGATGCTTGATAGAAAATGTCTAGCAAGAATATCATTTACAATTGCTGCTTGGGATAGTATACTCAATCTTTGTATGCTTATGTCTCAGGCTGTCTTCTCCCACCACTGCCATTCCACCACCATTCCACCTTCAATAATAACTATTTTCTTAAAGAATAATAAAACTATATACCTACTAGAAATCACATCCAAAAGAGTATTATTCAGATATCACCTACCTCTGCTTCATTTCACTGTCATGCAGGCTATTTTATTATCTATTAATTTTTAAGTCTAGGTTATAAATGATTCCTTCTGGTAAGCATATAGTTTTGGCAGGAAATATCAACTCAAAATACAAGAACTGTCCTGGGGTTGGCTCAGTGGTAGGGCACTTGCCTTGCACATGTGAGGCACTGGGTTTAATCCCCAGCACCACAGGAAATAAATAAAGATATTATGTTCATCTACAACTAAAAAAAAATAGAAAAAAAATAAAAGAACTGCTACCTCTGTTCAGGTCAGTGATCCATGTTAATGGTCAATGGGTATCCAGTGTTCATCATTAGTTCCCAGGGATGTCTGTTTGATGATTTATATAATGAAACCATGTAGATAATATTAACAAATATAAGTTTTGCTTTTTTCATTTTTTTTAATTTTTTAGTGGTAGATAAACACAATTCCCATTTTATTAATTTATTTTTATATGGTGCTGAGGACTAAACCCAGTGCCTCATACCTGCTAGCCAAGTGCTGTACTACTGAGCTACAACCCCAGCCTCACCAGGTTGCTTTTGATTTCACTCCCTCTTTCTACCTCATTTTCAAAGACACTCTCTAGTACTCAAGGACTAAGGGAACACAGGATTCATGATTTCTATCGACCTCTAAACCCTTGGTACTTGCAGACAAAACCTAACACAATAGAAGTATTTGTAACAGTAACAAAACTGGAAATGACCTAAATGCTCACTGATGAGAATGGACACTGAGATAAATTTCTATAATGGAATACTATTGCAGGAGTGAAAATGCTCTAATGATATTGAAGAAAAGGAAAATCACTGAAGACTTCACATAATTACACCACTAAGTTCAAAAACAGAAAACTAAGTATAGTTTATGTACACATATGTGGTATAAAAAGCAAGGTGATGATAAATTCAGAACTATAGTTAGCTTAGGTGCTAGGGGTGGAATTAGATAAAGATTTTAATGCATTGGTACATGAATGTTTTTAATCTAAGTGATAGATGTAGAGGTCTTTTTTTCACTTGTTTTAATATTATATATATATTTACCATGCATTCTTCTGTAGGTGAAACACTGAAGTACTTTTAAAGTATGTAGAACTTCCTTCTGAGGGAACTGGCCAGTACTTACAACTTCTACCATCCATGACATCTGTTTTCACCCTCTTTTGATAAGAGGAGTGAATCAATTAGATTCTTCTCTTGAAAGTAGGGAACAAGGAAGTAGCAGAGCTGTCCAGAAAGGTTATAGAGAAGAGATATCTTGTATGAAGGATTCTAAAATTAGTGCATAATTTGTTCCTCATGTAATTACAGCCACACCACTAAAATGACCTCTAAATTACAGTACACATGATCATCCTACAAGATAAATTGCAGCCCAAGACACTTTTCTCTATATCCAATGCAGCCAGTTTTCTTTCTGGCATTAAATAATCCTTACAGAAGCACACCAAGTAAAGTACCTGGCTTATAAGAAGTCATAATATATAATCACTCAAGTATTGCAAAATCATGCAAAGTGGCTCTATCAATGGGTTTTAAACTTTTCTGCTCTTTAAAATAGTGAGACTTTCTGATTTTGGCATGGGGTGTGTTCTAAACAGTAAAAGGAATTTTTAAAAAGCTTACCAGGACCTTCGAGTGTACAGCAAAATTTGGGAACCACCGGATAGTGGTTTATTTTATGAGATTTGCTTTCACTGTTTATATATTGGGTTTTTTTGCCTTTAAAAAAATTTTTTTAAATGTATTTAATGAGAAACCATTCCACTATATAGCATAGGTTTGGAAATTCATCCTATAATTTTTGTTCATACACAAACTGATGTGTAAATAAAGGAAGTTAATATACAAAAATATGGAAATGAGATAAGAAATGGTGGCAAGAATAGCATCAATTTTCCATGGCTTTTCAGATTCTCTGAGGCCCTAATACACTTCTCCGTCTTTCCTCTAAAATCTCTGCATTTTTACAACAAACATCTCTTACCCAATCTTAACTAATCTTAGTTTTTTTTTGAAACAAGGAAGTCCTACCAGAATTAGACTGTTTATATTCAGCGATCTTAATCAAATCAATACTTCATTTAAAAAAAAATGATAGTTTTAGTGCTTCATTTGTACAACAGTAAACACATACCTACCACCTGGTGGCAGCATACCTACCTAAAAAATAATAAATTATTTGGAAAGAACCCTTTCAGAGTTTAAGATATAACACACTTAAAAAAAAAGTTTTCTGCTATATTTAGGTTAAAATTCATACTACTTTTAAGTGATACATACAGTCCCTCATTATCTGATCCCAGCATATTTCTCTACTCTAGTTTTCTGCTATATAGCGTTAATCTTCTAAATTCCAACATGACAATGATTTTAAGAATGGCTAATAATTCTTTAAGACTTTTTACAGCCTGACAAAATTCTAAAGTATTTTATACTAAAAGGCTAAATCTTCACATCAACCCCAGTATCAACATTTACAGATGAGTTACTGAGTTACAGAGAGGTTAAGTATAACTTCATAAAGACATATAGCCATAAATGACAAAGTCACACTTGATCCCAGACAATCTGGGTTAGCCACTATAGGTTATACTTTTCTCAACAAAATTTTTGAAAAATTTCACTCAGATGTCTCATAAGGAACTTCTAATACAAAATATTCCAAACTGATTTCCCATTCTTGCCTGAAGTCAACAACTGAAACTGTTCTTCTTTTTCTCTTAGTAGTAACACCAACCTTCTATCCATGTTCTCTCCTTTACCAACCAATCACATTCTGATTTTATACTCTCTATATTTCTTGATTATCCCTACACTTTCACTCCTATTTCACTGTCTCAATTGTAGTTCAACAGCCTCTAAATAGTTTTACCCTCAAGTCTATCCTCCATACAGCTGCAAAATGGATCAATCTGAAACTCAATCTTTTTAAGTATCAGCTAAAAATAATTTTTTAAATGCAAGAATTTAAATGAATGAATGTATATGTAACCATATTACTCCTTGTCTTAAAACCCATCAACATATCCCACAACCTTCAGGATAAAAATCTCCTTAACATGAAATTCAAGACCCTCAGGATAGAGCCCAGACCTACCTTCTTTAGCTTCATCTCTTGCCCTATCTTGCTTATACCTTTATACTCCAATAATACCAAGCTCTTGTACACCTTCCCCCAAAGAAGTCAAACTGTTTCACACCTCGGTGCTTTTCTCTTCCTGTCTCATTTTCCTGAAGTTTCTACCCACACCTCTCTCCTTTTTCACCAAGTTTTTCTCAAAACTTCAAGGCTTCATTCAGAGTTTATCCATGCAAGAAGCCTTCTCTAACTGCCAAATGGAATCAGATATTCCTTCCTTGTATTTTTCATAGAGCCAGAATTATATTACATTCCTAAATTTATAAATATCTGTTTATATTTCTGCCTACTACTAACTAAATGAATCTTGTATTTAGCAGATTCCATGTCTTTCAAATTCTACAGTCTAGCACAAGATATAACAAGCAATAAGTGCATAAATGTATTTATCAAATGAGTAAATAAATGATTATCTGCACTTCAATTACTGTATTGTGGTTGACTTTCTACTCTATTAGAATGTGAAAATATTAGGGGCAGGCCTGTGGGTTTTTTTTATCTCTGAATCTTCACCGACTTGCATGGAGGTCAAATAAATATTAAATAGATTAGTAAGATGGAAAATACCTGAGTAACAAATGAAATGAACATTTTAAGATCAAGACAGTGATAATGTACAGAATCAACTTGAGGAAATTAACAGAGTCAAAAAAAAGCACATAAAAGGTGAGTTAGGCCTGATTTTTTTTAGGGAGTGAGATAGGAATAGAATGAGGCAGATTTTGAATTTAAAAAAAAATTAGGTTTGGGATTTGGCTGTGAGTATAAAAAAATAATCCCATAATGTTCAAAGGATTTTTCAACCAAGATGCATCCCAAAATAGACACTACTGTGCATAGAAAATATGATGGTGCGTGAGACAGAGAAAACTTAGAACATTAAAACAATTTAAGTTCATATCCTAGGAAAAAAATAAGTATAGATTCTTTTTTCATAAAATTAAAATCTTGAAATAATATAAAATATTATTTCATCCTTTTAATTTACAAAAAATAAATATCATATACAAAAATAAATCTCAAATTAAACTTTTTCTGTCAAACTTTATTTTAAAAATTGGTATTGGTTGTTTGAAGCAGAAAAAGTTTGAAAGTCATTAGAAATACTCAGACATGTAGTTCACTAAAAATGAATTTATGCAAGTCAAAAGTAAACATTAGTTTGACAAATATAAAAGATTTCACACCAAAAAATTTTTATCTATTAGTAGAATATAGAATTTCTGTGACTTTTAGCTAAAACCCATTATTTCATTTAAAAAATATCCTCCTAGTGCACATTTGTTAATGCAGTTTTTACACCTTTTCTAATACCTTGATCTTTAGAGCATCTACTAATTTATTTAACTTTCAAGGAATCAACATATACACATGCACTCAATAAAATATCAATGATGCGGGAAGTTAACTGAGATCATTGACCACACCTATGGCAACAACAACTCCCCACATCCCCCTCACACATTAAATTTGATTCTTGAACTAGTATTTTATTTATAATTGGTTCCTTTTTCAATCTTCCCTGGGGAAAACAACTAGTAAAGAAACACCAACTTGAATAAAACTGAGACCTCTGAGTAATAAATAAAACCTAATTACTGAACCCCCACAATGAACAATCCTTAGAAAACAACAAGGAATTGTACAGTATATGCAATATCAAGAAATAGAAGGCCTAGCAAGCATGAGCCTCTGGGCTCAATCCCAGGGTTGCTGAGGGGCTAGGGAGTGGCTAGAGAAAGAAACTGTAGATCTTGTTAGTTTTTCAGAAATCTGTAAGTCAGAAAATCTAATCAATCAATACAATTTATAAAGTCAAATTTTTAAATAGGACTTTGTATAATATATAGAGTAGTTCTGAATCATCAAAATAACTTGAGGCTCTAAAAAATGATCTCTAAAAGGGGAAACACATCAACACACACACACAAATCTTAGAATTACACAAAAAATTTAGATTACGTAAAAATCAGAGCAAACAGTAACCCGAAAGAGGACAGCAACTGCAAACAAGAATTACATTGTTCGTGTAAGATAAAGGAATTTTACATAGAACAAAAGAATATAGATTTAAATAAATAACCTAGGCAAAACTACTCCTGGAACAATGCTAAATTTATAAACAGTCTTAACATTTAGCACTTTTAAACAGTGTAAAACCCATGAACAAATTAACCAAGCTTTAGGAGGTGTACCTAAATGGGCATTAAATATCCTAAGTTCTATTTTGGTGAAAACTACCACATAAAGTAAAAGGGGAGTTGATATGACAATAAAAATCCTTTGTACTATGTAGAATACATACACATGTCTATAGTGTTCACACAGAAAAATGACAGGGCTTTTTGTTATGGAAGACTAAGTCATTTTTCCCCCAAAACTGATATGTATTGGTAATTATCAAGCCAAAAGGCCAACAGGTGCCCATTTGACCAGCTGGTCAAGGAATGGAATGACTCACTGCACCACAAAAAACTCAAACTTCACCATCACGCTGTAATCAACTCACCATCAGCTAATTCAAAGGAAGTACCAGTTTAAATTTTGGTGAGCCAAACAAGCTTAAAAAAAAAAAAAGAGAGAGAGATGGAAGATAATCTCACTGGAAATGTGTATTTCTGTCTGCTCCTCTCTTGTACATGATCATACATGCTCTCTCCCTTGATATATATATATATAAATTAAAAGTACAAAGTCAAACAAGAAGCAAGGTAAATATCAGGAGAAAATTTACTATTATAAAGAAATTTATCATAGTTAGAGTTTTAACTAGATATCAAAAATAGAAGTATTTTTCCTAACAATAAATTGTAAGTGATTTTTTTTCAGAAAGTGTAATAGAAGTATAAAAATTTATGCTTAAAATATATTTCTATTATTTTAGAATAATGCAAATAATCTGGTTATATGTCATAAATTTTTAACAAAAGATGGTGTAGAATTTTATAAAAGGAGAAAGATTTTGTCAAATATGTTACTCCACACAAGACTAAGCAGCTAAGAGTAGACACAAGATTATCTATTTTGGTGCTGAAAAATGTAGAGTTTTGAAAATGTATGGGTTACAAGATAGTATATACATAATATTTTCAAATTTCTTTGTAAACAAAGAAAATCTTATTAACATAAAATGAAAGTAACAAAAAAGAAAGCAAAGAAATATAGTGTAAAAAAAGATTATTAAAATAAAAACAAATGTTAACTATCACCACAATAAATATGAATGAATTACGTACCCCATTTGAAACACATTAATTCTCCAATTAAATTTTTAAAGTTTTTCTGTTAGTCAGTTATTTTGCTGCTGTGACTACAAGACCTGACAAGAACAATTTACAGAAGGAAAAATTTGTTTGGCATTCATGGTTTCAAAGGTCTCATTGAATAAGCAACTGACTCCATTACTTTGGGCTCTAGGTAAGACAGAACATCATGGCAAAAGTGTGTCAAGAAGGAAAGCAGCTCAGGAGATGGTGAGCAGGAAGCAGAGAGAGCTCTGTTCACCTCCTGATGAACAAAATATAAACCCAATGCATGTCCCCAGTGATCTGTCTCCTCCGGTCACACCATACCTGCCTATAGAAATAGCCTATTTAATCCATATTAGTGGATCAATCCAGTGTTAAGGTTAAGGCTAATATAATCCAATCATTTCACCTCTGAAAATTTTTGTATTATATAACATGTGAGCTCCAAAGAATAACATCTACCAGTGGCCCCTGAAAGCTTATGCCCATCTCACAATTCAAAATATATTTAACCCATTTCCAAGGGTCCCTGTGGTCTTATCAACTCCAGCATTATTCACAAATCCATGTCCAGTGTTTCCCAAGACTCAAGGCAAACGCTTACCATGAGCCTAGATCAAAAGCAATTTACCTATATCCAAAATATAATGGCACAGAGTAAACAATTAAATTCTGCAAGGTAGATATAGGGTCATAGAGTAAAGTTTTGAGACCAAAGTAACACCAAAATACAGCTGGGCTAACAATCCTGTAGCCTCATGTCCAGCATGTGGGGCACATGGTATCATGATATTTTCTCCAAATGTCTTGTATAGCTCCACTCCAATAGTCTTGCAGGTGGGAACCCACATTACCTTTCTCTTAGCTTGTTTCTGCTCAAATCTTGCACATTTCCTTCCAATAGTGCTGGCATCTTTTGATCTCAGGAATATCCACTGCAGGTTTGGCTTCCTTCTCACATCATTATGTATCACTTTCTCAGGAGCAGTGCACAGGGACACTGATCCTGTTGTACCTTGCCTGGTGTCCCAGGCTTTCCTTTGAAATGTTGGTGGAAGCTTCCATGACCAACACTATCAGAATAAGCACCACATGATTAATGTCAATGTCTGCATCATCTCAAGCAGTAGCCAAGCCTCTGAGGACCATGGCTGCATCAGCCTCTGAGTGTCTGGCCAGCAGAACTCAGTGAAACAATTGCTTAGCCCCTAACATACATCCACCCCCAGACCCCTGTGCAAGCAGGTTCTTCCATGTTCTCTTCTCAAAGGAATTTTTACTTTTATATCCTTGAGCCTGAAATCAGTGTTGTTTTGTCAATTCTGAAGATTCCTTCAAGCCATGTTATCTATGTTTCTGTGTAAAGTGCTTAGCAGTGTCTCTTTGGTGGCTGTAATCTCTTTAACAATTACCTGTTCTTTAGCCCCAGATTTGCTGGAAATTTTCTGATCAAACTGCAAGTTTTTCAAATCATTCTGCTCTGCCTTCTGCTGCTGATTATCATGGTAAACCTGTCTAAAAGCCACCAGCAATATACATGCCACCACTTGAATGCTGTGCTGACTTGAAATTTTCCTGCCAGATCAATTAGTTCATTACTTTTAAATTAAGACTCACACATAGTCTCAGGTAAGCAAAATATAGAAAACTTTTTTTTCTTTTTACCAGAATATAACATGAATGGCTTGTAGTCCAATTTGTAAAATAATGCTCCTGCTCTTCAAAAGCCTAATGATTCCAGTCTTTACTATTCCCAGTCCCTGCAGCATGCTGGTATTCTGAACTCCCAAAAAACTACCCACTAATTCCCACTTATAACATTTTAAAGCCTGTTCAGTTTGCATCTCTAAAGTTTTCAAAATTCCTTCCACAAATTCCAAAAACTTGTGAATAACATCATTAGGTTAGTAATAGCAATGATCCCACTTCTGGTACCAATTTCTGTTTTAGTTAGCTTTTACACCACTGGGACAGAAAGATCTGACAAAAAGAACAATTTACAGGAGGGAAAGTTCATTTGGTGTTGACTTCATTTTTCGGTGCCTGAGGTGAGGCAGAATATCATGGCAGAAGAGTATGGAGGAAGAATCAGCTCAGGACATGGCAATAAGGAATCAGAGATACTTGTGCTCACCAGGGACAAAATATAAGCCACAAGGGCGCTGGGGATGTGGCTCAAGCAGTAGCGCGCTCGCCTGGCATGCATGCGGCCTGGGTTTGATCCTCAGCACCACATACAAACAAAGATGTTGTGTATGCAGAAAACTGAAAAATAAATATTAAAATTCTCTCTCTCTCTCTCTCTCTCTCTCTCTCTCTCTCTCTCTCTTTAAGAAAAATATAAGCCACAAGGAAAAACTATAAGCTACCTATCACACCTTACCTACCTATATTTACAGCCCACTTAATTGACATCAGTCGATGAATACAATTATTAGGTAAAGACTCTCACAACACAATTCTTTCACATCTGAAAATTCTTGCATAGTCTAACAACATTTAAGCTTTTGGGAGACACCTCATATTGAAATCATAACATTTTCTATATGTAACTTCAGTATTTTTGTTCAAAAATATTTCTTAAATATTTCCTATGTATCAAATAATATGTAAAAATGTGCAAATGTAATTGTTAACAAGCTATTTATGGCTTTTCCTTCAAGGAAAAATAAATACATCCATGCTAAACAAAAATAATAGCCAAGCAAGGTGGTACATGCCTGTAAACTCAGATACTCCATAGGCTAAGGCTAGAGGATCACAAGTTTGAGGCTAATCTAAGCAACTTAGACTCTGTGGCAAACTTAAAAATTTAAAATTGGTTTGGGACATAGTTTAGTGGTAGGCCACTGATTAAACCAACTACAAACCTAATTAAATGAAAGAAAATATTAATTACATCAGAATAACTGAATTTTAAAGTTAACAGCATGAATTAAAAGTGGATACATATTGATAAGTGAGGTAAAATAACTGAGGTTTCTCAAAATTTGTGAAATGTGGCACAAATTATTTCAATATAGACAAGAGAGACTCATACTATATGCTTTGAAATAAAAATGTCATTTCTTCCCAAATTACCCCCAAAATAATACAATCTCAAATTAAATCACAAGATAATTTCTTCATTTGGAACTTGAACAAACAAGTTTAAGTTAGAAAAAAATAAATACATGAGAATTGCCAAGACAATGTTCATTAACAAAAGTAACATGAGGGTAGTGGTTGCCCTAGAAAATAATACAGAAAAATGACAAACTATACAAATTAAAGAATGGAGAAACTATATAGAAATAAGCAGAAAGACCAACTAGATAGGATAGAAATTACAGAAGCTTCTTTAAATTGAAGAATTCTAGCTCTAAAGCACAATGTAGCATTACAATAAAATGTGCTAAAGACAGTCAGACAATTTATTATTTATTGACAAAAGAATTCACATAAATACCAGCATATTTTCTACCTTGAAAGGCCACATATTAAAAAAATATTTAATTTTTTTAAATGCCTGTATCCAATAACCATGAATCAGGTATAAAAACATATAAAAATACAACTTTAATGGAAAAGACATCATTGATGCAAAGAAAATTCAAAGCCAGTTTTAGGCATTTCTTAAATATATTAAAGGCAGAAAGCAAATTGGATAATCATTAGGATAAGATTGGCCACTCTCCAAAAACTGCATTAAGGGTGTAAATAAGTTGGTAGGAAGACAAAATCAGTGTTTTTGTTGAAGTCATTATTATGAAGGCATTAAAAATATGCCAATTTCTGTCTAAATATGAAACTTGTACTTCCTGTGAGCTACTCTGTCACAAAACTGGCAGACTACAGGCACTTTATCTAAGCACCCTAGAACTTGGGAACTAGTTAGCTTTATTTTCAATTATGTGAGTTACTAAATAAAAACAGTAAATAACTGGAGACAAAGCAAATAAATATTTTGATGAGAAATAGCTACTTTGTTGCTTGAATTCAGTATTTGAAAGAATATCCATGAAACAGAATTTGAGGTAATTCCTCTATTTCAACTTTTCCTTTAAAAGATTTTTAAAGCATTGTGATTCGGGAACACTAAACATTTAATAATGTGAACTTAAGAGTGACCTCCCTTTAGAAAAAGAATATTAATAGTAAAAGTACACATTTGTTAAACAATTTTCTCTCGATGAACAAGTCTTCTAGAATCAAGTTTTCAGAATATCTAGAGTTTATAGGAAGTTGAATATCCATTGTGAAAGAATAAAAACAAAAACTGTATGGATGGTCTTTAAAACTTCATAAATGAAGCCAGCACATTGGTGCATACCTGTAATTCCAGTGGCTTGGAGGCTAATGCAGGAGGATCTCGAGTTCAACACCAACCATAGCAAAAGTGAAGCACTAAGCAATTCAATGATAAATTACCAGCATATTTTCTACTTTGAAAGTCCACATATTAAAAAAATATTAATTTTTTTTTTAAAAATGCCTGTATTCAATAACCATGAATCAGGTTTAAAAATATATAGAAACACAACTTTAATAGAAAAGACATCATAGATGCAAAGAAAATTCAAAGCCAGTTTTAGGCATTTCTTAAATATATTGAAGGCAGAAAGCAAACTGGATAATTTGTTTAAAAAAAAATAGGGCTGGGGATATGGCTCAGTGGTGAAGTATCCCTGAGTTTAATTCCTGGTACACCTCCCTTCCCAACCACCACCACCCCCCCAAAAAATTGTGAAAATTAAAGATTTGAGAAATTAACATCATAGAATAAAATGCACAAAACAATAGTTATAGAAAAATAAGTTCTATTCTTCCTGTCTTGACCTTGAATTTTACTTAGGAAACACTGGTGGTGGAGAAAAGAGTTGGAGTAGGAACCAAGAAATCTGGTTTTAAATTGTCAATCCATTAACTGATGCAAAATGAATAATTTAAAATTTTGACCTTTGATTTCTTTATTTGGAAACTGAGAATGATAATAATAATTTGATTAAATTATTCATACGAGATGCAGAAAAGTAAATGCATGTAGTAAATTGTTTGGGACATAATTTAATTATGGGAAAGAAATATTTCATGACAAGACACACTCAGGTAATACACCACTTCAAATAAAAACACTAACCCTTAGGATTATAATCACAAATGTATATATACATATATATGTATATAAGGGTCATTTAGATCTAATGAAATCTGTAAAAGACTATATTATAGTGGACTGTCACACATTGAAAATAGAGGTTACTAACAATTGTCTAAAAGAGCTCTGGATATCAAACAGAGCTGCATATTAGAATCATCCAAAAACTTCCAAAGTGTACAGATGCCATTGTCCCCATAGATCCTAGAATCATTGTTCCTAAGGAAGATATGGATATTGGGTGGTATAGGGAGAGTGATGTTTGTCTGGTTTCAATGTGTTCTTTGGTTGAGAACATTGAATGAAGTAAGAAGTTATTAACTATGATATAGTGTGAAAAAGTGTACACAGCAATATATTCAGCTTGAAAGGATGTAGGAAGCTGCCAGAATTATGATGAAGTTTGGGCAGTTACAAAGAATTAGATTAGCTGCTACATATCAGAGGGAACATTAAAACTTTGGCTTTTTGTGACTGGCTTATTTCACTTAGCATGATAGTCTTCACTTCCATCCATTCTCTTGCAAATGCCATAAAATTAGTTTTCTTTAGGGTTGAATAGTACTTCAGTGTGTGTGTGTGTGTGTGTGTGTGTGTGTGTGTGTGTGTGTGTTTGTGACATTTTCTTTACCCATTCATCTGTTGAAGAGTGCCTAGGTTGGCTCCACAACTTGTCTATTGTAAATTGTGCTGCTATAAACGGTGATGTGGCTGCATCACTGCAATATACTGATTTTAAATCTTTTGGATTCTTTGACATGTTGAAGCTAATCCAAAATAAGGGGAAGGATTTAAAAAAAAAATAATAGAAGAAAGACCAGTGTAGTAAACAAAGGTTTATAAAGGGAAGGAAGGAGAGATGGGATAGGCAAAGACAGTGGAATGAATCTGACTTAATATTCTTATGTTCATTATTAATATACCACAGTGAATCTCACCATCATGTACCTCCACAAGACAATGATGCAAAAAAATAACTATAAGTTAACAATAGAAAGATCAGTAGAGCAGAGGGAAGGGAACAGTGGAGGGTGAATATGGTTTTAACTTTGGTACTACTAACATCTATAAATATACCACAATGAAACCCACTATTCTGCATGATTATGTGACAATACAAAAATTTTAAAAAATTAGAAATACAAGTGTAAATATGTCTATGTAAGAAAAATCATGTAAGTAGAAGGAAAAAGAAAAGGTAAAGGAGAATAAAACTGATAGCCAATATAATTTATAAAGAGAGTTGCACTCTGAAATTCATTGCCTCAAGCAATAGTAACAAGAGATGCAATATAAACGTCTATCTGCCATGTTAAAAATAGGCCAGTTTGTGTTCTGTGAAATTTATGTATGTGCAAAACAGTCTAATCATTATATCTTGCTTTAATACCTGAAAATAAATGAAGTCTGGTAGGAGAACCTAGATGACTATTTCCATTTTAATGCATAAGTGTTTGAGGAAAATGCGTTTGGTAACACCTTCTGTTTTTGGAAGACTGGTCATGATGAGCAGTGTTTACCTCACTTGGCTCTTGTGGAAATTATCCTCTTGCTTGAGAATGTTGTCACTGTTTACAGAGCCAGCGGTTAGGTTGCTTCTGCCTTTAGGAATCCTAGTAAGCCAGAATTTTTTTCAACAAATGCTATTTTTCCCTAATGTTTCGAGATAGAGTGTTTGTTGATACATTCTGTCAGCATACTCACAGCTGTGCCACCTTATTTGAAGTTATACTTCAGCATTCCCCAGACACATTCCATTTTGTACTTTTTGCTCACAGTTGTTCCTCTTCAGTTTCACATATGAATCCTATTAAGGGAATTGCTCTGGTACCATTTATTTCTTGTGTATGTCCAGTCCAAGAAAATGGTATGATGATATCATGTGAATGCTAACAGGCTTGGTAGTACTGACAACACTTTTTGCAGGGAATGGGGCAGGAGTGTTCAATGGTAGTTCTATGTCTAGACTTTTGAAGAAGATGCAAAAGCATTTAGAAAAACCACAGCACTGTACAGTTGGACATTTCTTGGAACTCCTCTACTCTCAAGAAGAAATATAAATATCCAAAGATTTTATAGGAATTTTCCAAGTTTATGTTACTAACTAGTAACTGATCTAGATGTTGTGCTAATATTCCAATCAAAAATCACATTGCAATTATAGGAAATAATTGGTTTCTCATGGGAAAATACATATGAGAAAATGGGAAAAAAAAAGGTTGTTAAGCCAAAATACCTTTTCTTATTAAAAATTAAAACCTGCTAGTAAGGACAATGTCCAAACAATAATATTCAATAATAGTTTGAAGTTTTCAAGAGAACTTCCTCCACAAAAGAATCTGTGGCAAGTTGACTGGCAGGGTTATTACAGTACTAAGACATCCCTAACAAGAACTAGATTTAAATAGTCTATATGGCAATTGTGATGTGTCAGTGGCTAATGAGCCATTCTCTATTCTAAAGAAGAATCAATCCTAGAGTGTTTAGTAACAATGATAAAGCAGTATGTTCAGTCCAAAACTTGATAAAACTTGTTCTGTAGTTGGCATGATTATGCTAGTAAAATATTTATTTTACCACATCTATGGATGTTTCATTAAAACCTCAAATTGGTTAGGATATATGGGTCAATATTTGGACCAAGAGGGTAAATCAGTCTTCTCTGATATAATTTTCTTGCCAACAAATTATTCAAATTTAAAGGAAATAGTCAATATAGCTTTAGTAAAAGATTCTAGCAATGATGCCAGTGTGATTATTGTTGGCACATAAATTCTAAAGTCTGTGAAAGGCCATTTGTTCCAGTAGTGATAACCCCTTAGATCTATTACATTTTTCAAAAGTGTCCCTGATTTTCTGACCTCACAATTACTTTTCAAGTTTTTTCAATCTGACTTATATCTCTACCGACCTACTAAAATCACCTGCCACTGAAGTCATCAATATCCTCCTAGTTTTCAAACCTGAATACCACTTTTCATTAAATTTGGTGATAATATTTTTTTACCTTTTCTTTTCTTTTTTAAGTTCCAGCCTTCCCTGACTTCTATAAAACTGTCTTTCTTCATTATTTTATTACTTTAGTGGCAGCTGTGTCCTTACTAGATTGTCTTCTTTCTTCTATCATCTGTGCACTGGTGCTAACAGAAGGTCCTTGTCAGACTTGGTTTTTCTTTTATTTTTCCTTTTTACTTCAATTATACTTCCTAGTTCATATTATTATTTCTGTCTCATGAGCTTGGATATTTCTGATATTTTCCCTATAGTGTAAATATGGTCAAGTCATCTCTAATATCTATCATCAATCTATGCATCTCTCTCTCTCTCTCTCTCTCTCTCTCTCTCTCTCTCTCTCTCTCTCTATATATATATATATATATATATATATATATATATATATATATATATCCCTATCTATCTGTTTTTCTATAAACACATTTAGGACAGAACACTTTCCTAATTTAATTGTTTTCACCTACAATCCTATGTAACTCACATTCCTTATCATCAAGAATGCCATTCATGTGGTTTTGAAAGCCAGATCTAGAACCATTTTATATTTCTCTTTATCCTTCACTCACATCCATAAACCAAAGAGATATTCAAGGTTTGCTCATTTTCTCTCAAAAATATGATTGTTATGTATACTTCACCCTCCTATGCTTCCTGCTATTACCTTATTTCAAGTACTCATCATTGATTAATTAGATCCAAAACTAACCTCTTACCTAATGTTCTGCTCAGTCTTTGTGACTTGGTCTTCTGAAATAGTGCCAGAATAATCTTTCATTCTGATACAAACTGAGACTCAAATTCCAACAACATTAATTACTCACTCTGTGATCTATAAAAGTTACTTATTTCCTCTTGACCTTTTCTCACTTGCAGGTGGAAATACTAATATCTACGAGAATTATTGAAAAACACATTCCTGCACTTCCACAGCCACAAGGAAATTAGAGATCATTTCATTTACCTCCTCAATCTATGGGTATGGGAAAAGTAAAATACCCTTTGATTGCTCAAGGTATGAGCAATTACTGAATGATTTAATGTATAAATGAAATTAAACTGGCAATCTCCTGGCTCTCAGTCCAGTGTTCTCTCAGTCCACCTACAGATGTATAAGTGGTATCAAACATATTGTATCATAATGTGAAAACTAAACTGAACAGATATTATCAATATCCCATAATTAAATATTATAGATATTGATTATTGAACAACATTCACATAAGAAAATTGCTTTAATTACTTACACTAAGCTGCCAAATATATCTTTGTCCATTACCTTTTGTTCTATTGTTATGTTTAGCTATTGCCCAATGGTCTCCAGAATTTTACAGATAGCTTTTGCCCAGTGGACCCATAGAAACTGGACAAGGATTTCTGCCTAATGAGTGGAGCATGCCTGAGGCACACAGAGAGAGGATCTAGGGCTACATGACTCTGCCACTGGCTGTTTTGGGGTAAGACACACTTTCTCCTTATGTTCCCAAGGCTAAAACAAACAAGGCCATTGGAAAACAGAAAGCATTCAGAGTTTATTATATTTTATCTACTAGGGTTAATCAACATGGAAACAAACCTTTACTGTATTTACAAACAATAAGCAAAACACATCACCAACAACAACTATTATTGATTCATAAAAAAATGCAGACACAATAAATAATTTGCCTGGAGTTTTTACTGAATCTCTAGCTTCTTGAGTCATCATATTTGTTGAAACTAAGATTCTCTCCTTTCCCAATACACATGAACTTATTGTATTACTTTAAGCCAAAGCTGTCATAACACACTGCTTATCTCCACAGACTTGAAGTGGGAAACCTATCTTCAAAGACCACAAGATTAGGAAAATGTTAAAATTCCTGTGTTTCCACCTTTTCACCATGGTCATCACCAACATCAGTATCATCAGCATCATCCCAATCATTATTGCCATCATCATACCATGCATACTATTTATTGAATACTTAATATGTGCTTGACTCTGAACAAGTACTTTATTTACATTCAGAGAAATAATATTTTAACATAGTATACATATCTCCACTTTACAAATTCTAAAAAGAAACTAAAATATGTCAGCTATCTGGCATAAGAGCTCATGGTAATTTTAAAGAATTTCAAATTCTTAACTGCTATAATTTAAGTGTCTCTCCCTCTTCTTATTCCTGTATCCAAATATTTATGTTTGGCTATTTTATTAAAAAAATAACAGACTACTTTAAGAGGGCATTCATCTTAAGAAAGTAACTTTAATAATACTTGAAGAAATATGCATATTACAGGAGAAATGAAATTTTAAAGCATATAAACATAAGGCTAAGAAAATATAGCACATTCTTCAATCACTGTAAAAATTTCTTAGTAATATGAATATATGTTGTGATGAATGGAAATTGATAAATATTTGTGTCTATGCTTAAAAGGTAGCCTTTGAAATGATATTGGATATGTGATATATATATATATATATATATATATATATATATCCTTTTTCAGAGGAAAAAGGAGTAATGATATTCAGGGAGCATATTTTGACTGCTCCCTCTTTTCTTTAAAATTTTTTTTAGGGCTAGTGTTGTAGCTGAGTGGTAGAGTGCTTGCTTAGTATGTGTGAGGCACTGTGTTCAATCCTCACCCCACATACAAATAATTTTTTTTAAAAAAAGATATTGTGTCCACCTGCAGCTAAAAAAATTAAAACAAATCTTAATGCTATTATACTGTTATTTTACCAATAAATACTTAAAAATTTAACTCTTGATCAAATAGATATTCAGACTATAAAAGGTGATAAATATATATTAAAGGATTTCCAAGGAAAAGTAACTATTATGAAGGAGACATCTTCTCAGTGACTCATGTTTTTTAAAAGTTCAAGAAAATTGTTTAACCTTAGTTTATGTTAAGGTTATTATTTTTTCCTAGTGTCTCTTCATTTTTAAGAAATCTTGATGAAGAAAACTCCTCACCATACTTCAAAAAGGTATTGTTTTCAAGGCAACTTCAAAGTGTATAGTAGCACTGGAGCACCTGAAATATTATTCTACATTTCTAATTTTTATAAATTAAGTAAGGTTATTGCACAAGTGTTTGCTAGTTGACCTAGGAAAGTAAATAATTGGATTGAGTAAATGGTACTTCTTATAAAATGCAAATACATAGATTTGATGTCTATAAATTTATATATTGCATCATTTGCTGAAAGCTTCTACCAGTAAGAGATTTTTCAGTTATTTACAAATGACACAACTCTCCAAACACCATTCTAATTACCTACATATATGTTTAGGCTGAATTATTTTTGTATGAACTCCAAGTGAATTTGACTTCTTAAAGAGGAAATTTGAGTGAATTATTGTGTATGGCTGTACCAACATGGATTCTGAGATGTGAAGATCTTTTGAGAACCCTGCTGACCAACAATAGACTTAAGATGGAAGACTCCCAATAAATCATCTATGAAGGTACTGGAATATTTGTCATTAATTTTCCTTTGGGGGACAAACCTGTCTTACTACTGGTTATATTCACAAAAAAAATATTGACCCTAATCTGAAGCATCAAATATCATTCAAATTTCTCATTTCTTAATACGACTTTTAAAAAAAATATATTAGGTAAACAATGTCAACATTAAAAATAATATTTGAACATCTTTATTTTTATGTATTCAAAATTGTATCACATAGGTTTTTTTCAAGGATTTTTACAGCCAGTTTATTGACATATACTTCAAATTTCACAAAATCCATCCTTTCAAAGTGCATAGTTCAGTGTTTTTGAAATAAAATGTACCTGTGTTGGTTTGTATACCTATTAACACTTTCTTTTAGAAACTCTTCCTCAGTTTGAAGCTCTAACCATTGGCAATCACTCCCCATTCTTTCTAATTATTGGGCCTTGGAAACCACTGATGCACTACTATGAATTTGACTATTCTGGATTTTTTAAATAATGAAATCATACAATATATAGACTTTTCTTTCTTTCATTCTTTCTTTCTTTTTTTTTTGAACAGGGGTGGCACTGGGGATTGAACAGAACACAGGGGCAATCGAGTACTAAGCCACATCATCCCCAGCCCTATTTTGTATTTTATTTGGAAAAAGGGTCTCACTGAGTTGCGTAATGCCTTGGTTTTGCTGAGGCTGGCTTTGAACACACAATCCTCCTGCCTCAGCCTCCCAAGCTGCTGGGATTACAGGCGTGCATCACCACACCTGGCCGTAGCCTTTTCCTAACTGACTCTTTTACTGTTTTGAAGTTCTACCCGTGTAGTAATATCTATCACTGCCTCTATTCTTATTAATCGCTTAATGACATTTTGAATATGTACTACATTTTCTTTATTCATATGCAGATTGAGGGAAGTTTGATGTGTTTCTGTTCTTGGACTATTATGTATTATGCCACTACATTAAATTACAGAGATTTTTGTGAATATAATTTTTTAAATTTTCTTGAGTGCACACATAGGAATTTATTGCCATCATCATACCATGTGTATGATGTTCAAGCTCATGTGGTTTTGAAAGCCAGATCCAGAACCATCTTAGATTTCTCCTTATCCTTCACTCACATCCATAAACCAAAAAGATATTCAAGGTTTGCTCATTTTCTCTCACAAATATGATTTTTATGAATACTTCAAAGTACATGTCAATAAACTGGCTGTAAAAATCCTTGCTATGTCATATAGTAATTCCATATTTGAGTTTTGGGGGAACTGCCAAATAGTTTCCTAAAGTGAGTGTTTCACTTCATACCACTTCCAGCAATGTATAAAGACTTTTCCACATATTCTTCAACACCTATTTTGTCTTGTATTTTTTATGTTAGCCACTCCAGTGGATGTGAAGCAATATAACTTTGCTATATTTTGTTTACATTTCCCTAAAGACTAATTCGGTTGAGCGTTTTCCATATGTTTATTGGCTATTTATTTGTGTATTTTCTTTAAAGAACTGACCCATTCAAATCATTTTTACATTTTCATTTTTGCTTTTTTAACATAGAATTTTAGGATTTCAAAAAATATTTTAGATACAAAAACATTATAGCTACTAATATTAGCAAATATTTGCTCATAGTTTGCAGATCGTCTTTTCACTTTTTTATGGTAAACTTTCCAGTACTAAATGTCATTTTGATGAAATCCAGTTTGTTCTTGTTTTTTTCTTTAGTCACTTAAGCATTTAGTGACAAATTAAGAAATCACTGTCTGATCTAAGGTCATGTCTTTTTGCTCATAATATTTTTCATAAAGGACTTTGTAAGTTTTAGTTTTCACATTTAGGCTAATGATCAATTTTTATATTTTTTGTGTATGGAGTGAGATAGAAGTTCAACTTCATTCTTTGCATACAGAAATCCATCTTTTCCAGTAGCATGTTGAAGATATTATTTTTAAACACATTGGATCATGTTGATGTCCTTGTAAAAAGTAAATTAAACATGAAAATAAGGATTTATTTCTAAAAATTCTATTCCATGGATCTATATTTCTATTCTTATTTAAAAACCACATCGCTTTCAGTACTAAAGTTTTTAGTAAGATTTGAAATTGGTATAAGTTCTCCAACTATCTTATTTTACAGGATTGTTTTGGCTATTCTGTGTCCCTCCCATTTATACATGAAAAAAAGTAGTTCATTGGTACAAAAAAGTGACACCTGCATTTTTGACAAGGATTGAATTAAATATATGTATTATTTCATGGAGTGCTTCCATCTTAACAGTATCAGTTTAATTTGGCTCTGAAATGCCACCCCTGCAAAAAAAAAAAAATGTACTTGAGATTCTGTTGACTGTCTAAAATGCTATGGGGATATTGGAGAAGAGATCTTTACCATGTGGAACCTAATGGAAGGTATTTAGTTCACTGGGGACATGCCCCTGAAGGGGAAATAGAAACTGAAGCACCTTTCTGTCTCTGTTTGTTTCTGGCTTCCATGATTGACGAGGCTTCCTCAGCCACATGCCCCCACTTTGATATATTGTGGGAACACAGGCCTTTTAAGTTACAGGGTCAAACAATGATGGATTGAAATCTCTGAAACCATGAGCCAAAAAAAAAATTCTCTATTAAGTTAATTGTCTCTAGTACTTTGCTGCAGTAATATAAAACTGACAAAAAATATTAAATATTCTGATTTTGAACACAGGTTGTCTTCCCAATTATTTAGATATTCTTTAATTTCTCTCAGCAGTGATAAGTAGTTTTTAGGATATGAATCTTGATATTTTATTTAAAATTTACTTCTATTATATGATAGAATATTATACAATAATATATATTAGTTCTATATGCTGCACACTCTACAAGATAGTTAATTAAATCAAATAATTTTTTTTGTGAACTGATAGGACTTTCTGTTCCTAAGATTATGACACCTACAGAAATAGTTTTACTTTCTCCTTTCTACTCTGTTTTTCTTTCATTCTTCCCCCAACCCTCCCATGCCTTATTCTCTGGCTGGAGACTCCAGTATAATGTTAATCAGAATATGTTGTTAATTTTATTGGGAGGATGTGCCTGATATATAGGATAGATTAAATCTTTTTTCTGATTTCAAAATTTTGCTTTTTAGATTGTGGTTATGGTGTGATTAAGTGTAATTTTTTTACAGTTTATCCTAATTGGATTTTGTTTAACTTATTGTATAGGAGATTAATTTTTCTCATAAAATTTAACATATTTATCAGTCATCATTTCTTCCTACACTTTTCTTTCCCTTCTGGGTCTGGAACTTTTCTTATGGGTATATTGGTTTGCTTAGCAGTATCTACAGGTATCTTAGACTCTGCTCATTTTTAATTTTTATCTTCTTCTCTTTATTAAAATAGATGGTCTCCATTGAACCATATTCATGTTTGAAGATTTCTTCTTCCTATTGTATAAATTTGTTATTGATTCTTTTATCTAATTAATTTCAATTATTGTAACTTTAAACAGCAAAATTTCTCTACATTTATAAGTAAATATAAATATAATCTATGAGTTATAATATCCTTTCTTTATTGATATTCTTTATGTGTTGAAGCATCATTCCATATAATTCTTTTATTTGTTGTCCTATGAAGCCACTGAAGTATGCTTGGTATATTAACATTCAAATGACAGTGAGGCAGACACTTCCCTAGGTGCTCTATGCATATATATGATGGTGTGTGCCTACAACACAGCAGAGTATGTGCACATTAGCCTGTGACTTTCACTGCCATAGTGCACAGCCTCAAGTCAGTAAGGATGAGAGTATAGGATCTTCCCAGGTCTTTCTTCTAAATCTCCAGAAAAAGTCCTAGCTTTTCTTTTTATGTTTTTGTTTTTGTTTTCCCTAATTGCTATCACTACCTCAGAGAGTCTTGATGTTAAAAAATTTTAGCTTTTGGTTTTGACAGATGTCTTAGGGAAAGAAATCTTTGGCAATGTGTGAGCACTAAATCAGGTCAAAGAAATCCAACCCCTGAGTGGGGCTTTCAGGAAACTGCCAGACAGGTCTAACAATGATGGTTTTCTGGAAAGAGGACTTTTTATAGACATCTGCATGGGAAACGTTAAAATGAAAAATCCTTTACTCACACCAAAAAGGACATTTTATACTCAAAACAATATTTGAAAATTCTCAAAAGTAAAGCTGATAATCTTTTAATTTTGAAATTGGGAAGGCTTTTAAAATAAAAAACAAAATGACTTATGTGTGAATTATTGGAAAACACATTTCTGATAATAAAATCAATTTTTTTCCATTAAAGGCACACACAAAAGAATAAAAAGATGTTATAAGTCATAAGTATGTATTTCAATATACAAAATTGGAAAAGGATTGGCATAAGAATACAAGTCAGAATTGATAAGCTAACATAGTATTCAAGTGTGAGTGAATATAAAGTGAAAAACATAAATCCCTAGATATTATATACATAAAAATGTCTTTATAGAAATCTAAAAACAACTTAAAAAACAACTAAAATCAATTTGAAAATGAGTAAAACATAGATTAAACTATAGGAAAGAAAGTGTGTGGAAGTGGTGTTGGAATGCATAAGGAATTCCTCCCAAGGTGTCCGAGAAAGAACAGGATAGGTACCACCAAGACAGGCATGAGTCCCTCTCAAGTGCAGACTTGTGTGGGGTAAACTTGTGAGTGAATCTCGGCTCATTAAATGACTACACAATGGACAATGACCAAACCGTGTCTTTGATCAAGGATTAGGATCAATCTAATGATTTGCTGCTGAGACCATAAGAACATTGGGGAAAATAAAATTAAAAATAATGAACCATTATATATTCTGGTTACAATTTAAGGGTGATCACAACAACAATAGAAACATAATGGTTGAATTCCAAAATAATAATAATAATAATAATGAGAAAAATTATGACTATTTCACAGTAAAAAATGAAGAGAAAAGAGAATAAAAGCAAAGTAAAATCTATTTTTTTTGTGGGGTGAGGGTTCTGGGGATTGAACTCAGGGGCACTCAACCACTGAACCATATCCCCAGCCTATTTTGTATTTTATTTAGAGACAGGGTCTCACTGAGTTGCTTAGTGCCTTGCTTTTGCTGAGGCTGACTTTAAACTCCCAATCCTGCTGCCTCAGCCTCCAGAGCCGCTGGGATTACAGGCATGTGCCACATAGCCCAAGGCAAAGTAAAATCTTGATCTTACATGTTTTATCATGTAAGACAGTAATACTTATCCAAATATTAAATAACCAAAATATTAATGTGTAATACTCACTTATTAAAGAATAAAGATTATACAACATCTTTTACCACATGTAACTTGGACAAAAATACAAATAATGAAAATAGAGGGAAGAGTCATTCTAGAAAATACTAACTAGAAAATATTCACAGCAGTGATAATATCAGTCAAAACAGAAATCAAGGTGAAAAGCCTTAATTGAAAAAATAGTACATTTTAAAGACCAGCCCATTAGAATATAAAGCAAGGGAGTAACTGCACATAATTTCTGACATGAATTCTGAATATTTGAAAGAATTTAGCATAAATATAAAGCTGATGTCTAAAATGTAGCTACTTATGTGTTGATTGATGAAAAACATTACAAATGATAAACATGGAAGATGAGAAAAACTAGCTTTAAATGATAAGCTCATGTTGAAGCACCTTTCTATTTACATGGAATAAATGTTTTGTTTCATACACACCCAGATATTTACAAAATCAACCAGGCCATTTTCTTAATGAAATATATGCTCATTTAACTCAGCCAGATAAAAAATGCTGTTTCTAGCAATATATATTTAGGACTCAAAGGCAAAAAAAAAAAAAACCTTAAAAATTTATTAACCATATAAGAAATTACAAAATATTCACATATAAAAAATGTAATGTGAGCAAAAACTATCAATATTGGTGCATTTTGGTAAATAAAAGTGAGACACTGAAAGCAGTTTTTAAACACTAGTACAGAAATCAGTAAGAATATAATTAAATAAATTAATCATTCAACTCAGAAAACCATCCATTATGAAACAAAAGAAAGGGAACTAATAAACACATGTAAACACTGAAAAATAGAAAACAAAATATTCAGATGATCAATAGTAATAGCAACAATCCAAGGATTTTGTTTGTTTACTTGTTTTTAGTATCAGGGATTGAACCTAGGTGCACTTCACCACTGAATTACATTTCCAGTCCTTTTTACTTTTTATTTTGAGACAGGGTTTTGCTAAGTTGCCCACACTGTCCTTAAAACTTCAGTCTTTCTTCCTCAGACTCCCAAGTCACTGATCATAGGCCTATGTTCCTGCTTCCCGCTTACAAATTGGTTCTTTGAAAAGACTTCACAAGAAAAAAAGATCTATTTAAATTTAAAAATGTTAGATGCCAAGTAGGCATAATTCAAAATTAGAAAATATCTTGAGTATCTAAGAAGTGTAACTTAATGATTAACTTAATCATTCAAGGAAAAAAAAACACAAAGTATCAAATGTTGATACAAATAAAAATAGGAAATCTGAACATACTACTACTAATAATAAAATACTCACTTTAGGTCTGGGGTTATGGCTCAGCGATAGAGCATGCGCCTAGCAGATTCAAGGCCCTGGGTTTGATCCTTAGCACCACATAAAAATAAATAAAATTAAGGTATTGTGTCCAACTACAATTAAATAAATAAATAAATATTAAAAAATACTTACTTTATTATTCTGATATGTTGTAATTGAACAAAGAGGATAAAAGAAAAGGTTATAGATTAACCTTCTTTAATGTACATCAATGCACAAATTATAAATGAAATAAAATTAGCAAATTAAATGCAGGATAGGTTTAGGAGTGAGGAGTAAAGAGAAAGACAAACGGGATAAAGAAGAGAGAGAAGAGGTGGAGAGGGGAGAGAGAAAGAGATTAAAAAATAATTCATTTTGGACAAGAAAAGCTTATCTCAGAATATAAGAATGATTGTTAATTAGAAAAAACTGACTTTCCCACAATATTAAAAGAGAACTATATAACCACAAAAATAGTTGCAGAAAATATTTGATAAATTTAATGCTGTCATATTGAGAATTTTAGCAAATTAGGCATAGAATCTTCCATAACCGGATAATGTACACTGTATAAAGAAAATATAAAATTGTTCTTATTTTTGCATGATTTTTAAAAAAATAGAACCTAAACATTTTTAGAACTATTTTTTTTAGATTCACTATAGTATATTCATATATATACATTGAAAAGTTAATTCAGATTCATTCCACTGTTTTTCTCTTATCTTCTCCTTCCTCCTTCCTCCCCAATTCCCTTCTTCTACTCCCCTGACCTTTCTTTTATTTTAATGGACTCCCCCAACCACATTTCTTCCCCATTCCCTTATTTACACTAGCTTCTGTATATCAGAGAAACCTTTGGCTTTCTGGGTCTGACTTATGTCACTTATCATTACCATCCATTTACCAGCCAGTGACATAGGACTATTTTGTTTTAATTATGAGAAAACTCATGTTTTTATAACTTATTTTGGATATAAGATACAGCCTCAAAAATAGAGTATTCCTTCACACCAATCAGTGTCCTTTACAAAATAATGATAAGAACTGTATGGTTCCCACAAAAATATCTAAGTAATGTTTAACAAATTATTCATATAAAATGCAAATATTGCTATGGACCCAAATATCATAAGAGAAAATATAATCTATATTTTCTTTTAGGGGAAGACAGCAAAGAAGGCTTAATTTTCCACAAATTTTAGTCTGCAGATTCAACAAAATATAAGTTGAATCATATGTCATTGCCAACAGTTAGCCATTTGGGTTGTAAAAATAAATTGAAAATTTGGTAAAATTATTATAAAATTTATATGAAATATTTATACAACAAATATAATATTATTTTAACAGATGATAAAGGAAAAATAGAGGGAAGGAAGGGAGGGAGAGAAGAAAGGGGAGGAAGAGAGGAGAAGAGAGGAGGAAAGAGGAGGAGAGGAAAAGAACAGACAATCATTCTTTTGATTTTCTTTTTGCCTAATAAAAACCAAATGGACAAATTATTAATAGGACAGGATAATAAAATTGATTGACTTCATCAAAATTTGAAAAGCTTGCTTGAGAAAAGGAACAATAAAACTTATAGGAAATCTGGAGATTGGCAAATATTTTTGCAGTTCACAGAAAGGAAAAAAAACAACAAAATGATTTTCCACATTCATAATTCTGGGAAAATTTAAAAATAATAAAAATACCAGATCTGGACAAAGAATAAAGTATAGCAGTACAAACATTTTAACCCTAATCTAGTCAGTGTTGAGTAAAAAGTAAAGTATGCATGGTGTATGGCCTGTCAGACCCTGTCAAGAACCTCTGAACAATCCCAAAGAAACACACTGGAGTTTCATGGAAGTATTCCTTGCAACATGTAAGATTTCAAAACAATTGTAATGGCTTTGAAGAAATAGATAAATGGAATTAAATATGTTAATACAAAGAAATAGGTATCCTTATAAGTAATAAATCTAGACATAACTTTCAGTTTCAAAAATTAATATTGAGTAGGAAAATGTAAACTCTGAGGTGTATATGCAAAATAGCTACATTCAGTCATATATAAAAATCAAAAAGTCATGGGAAAATAAAAATGAATGCAACAATAGTTTTAAAGGGACTGGGGGATATACCCGATATCTATGTTGGTAGTCAATTCAGAGAAAGGTAAGAATTTAACTTTATAATGTTTATATACCAAAAAAAAATTGAAGCAAAATATTCAAACAAATACTTCAATTCCAGATTTTGGTTATTATAAAGTCTGTATTTTTAGTTTGCTATATAGTTCCATTTACCTATATTTAACTATTTTTTTTCAAATTAGAAAAAGTTTAAATTAAAAAACGTGTGTGTGTGTATGTATGTGTATATATATATATATATATATATATATATATATATATATATATATATATATATATATATCATCCTGTGCTATAATTTCTATTCCTTGTTTTGTTGTTGTTAGTTTTGCTGTTGTTTGTCTGGTGGTTTGCCTTCATTGTTTGTTTTCCTGACAAGGAATAGTTGAGTATGAATGCAGGGGTCAATAGCACATCAGCTCACCTCCTAAACCTTGAGAGATGTGAATAGATTGTTTTTTAAGTTCTTCCTAACAATATGATTCTATGAAATCCTGCAAGAAGCAGCATATTTCTTTCACTACAAGGAGAGCCTCTCTCAAACAATTAATAATAGGTTCTTTCCTCTCAGTGAGCTTCTTTATTTTTATTATCTTCATATAATACCTTACCTGCCGGTGTATGCCAAATACTGCTGTGAAAATGAAAAGACTATTCTAAGTGCTTAACATCCTTATAGGATTCATGGATGTGGAGGTTCCTGAATATTACCAGAATTGCATTGGAAAAAATAATCTTCACCTTGACCATCTTTAGTATTTGAGTAAAGGAAACTTTAAAGATAAAGTTGAGAAATGACTCAGTTCACACACACACACACACACACACACACACACACACACACACACCAAACAGAAAAAATTAAACCCAAATTAACTCCTCATTCAAGGCCTGTGGGAACTGCAAAGAATCATTTTCAGGTACAAAAACTTATGACTTAAAATAATTGGATGAATTAAAAGGTTCTTGTGGAGAAGAATCCCAGGAGGAAATGAATGAGCCAGGGTTATAATTCTTTCTTCTTGAGAGATAGTGTTACATGGTGCTCAAGAGAGCAGATTTTCACAGCAAAAGAGCATGAATGAGACATTGGAGGATGAAAAGTATTCTGTATCTTGACACAGGTGTAAATTTCATGGCTGGTTGCCATATAATGATTTGATAAATTATGCAGTTATGTTCTATGAACCAACCTATATTAATCTTGAAATATATATGCACATCTATATGTTTACATTTATTGGTATACACTTATACAACTATGCATGCATATTTATGCATTGATAATAAAAATTTTCAAAGCATGTTTCATTCACAGATTGTCACATGTTATAAAAAATGGATAATATCAAATTTGATGATGTGACAATATAAAGTGAAGAGCCACACGCTGCTGGCTGGAATATTAATTGGTAAAAATCAATTTGGGGAAACTGGAATTATTTTCACAAAATCAAAATTGTATGTAAAGTTTCATCTAGCAATTTCTCCCAGATTTTTCCTATACTTGTGTACCTTCCTATTATGCAGTTCATCTCTCAGTGTCAAAATTAAACTGCCCTTCACATCACTGGATTTTAGTTACCTGATACTGGGGTGAAGGTAAAATAAGCAGGGAATGGTTAAATACAATATTATTCAAGCCTCATCCTTTAGCAGCTGTAAATGCTTCATTGTAATGTAACAGCTGATTTTCTTGCATTTATCTTCTACCACACTCTTACTGTGAACCAAGAATCAGATGTATTTAACAGTCATAACTTCCATCCCTACAGTATATATAGTACATAGTAAATTCTCACTAAATTATGCATAAAGTTGTGAAAAATATGTTAAATGAACATGGGCACAGTGTGTTTTCAGCTCATTGTGGCCTCCAAGTGGCAGTTCCTCAGAAAAATTGAGCAAGCGGTTATGGGGATAGTAGAAGAAGTGTGTCAGCCCTGGCCAAGTGATGGATCCCAGGGATTTGTTGGTAACCTTGTGTAGTTTCAGAGAGAGAAAAGGCCTTAGCATGGGCATCTCTGAGTGGTTCTGGAGCAGACAGGAATAAAGTCTTAATAACCTCAGACTGGCACATTCTATGAGCTCTTGGAGATGACCAGATGCAATAGCAAGGGTGTGGGTGTGGAGTCTGAATAGGCAAAAAATGTGAGACCAAGGAAGAAAGGGATCATTTAAGTACACACATTTGAATTTGTAATGGAATTGCATGTATGAATAGGTAATTTCATTGAATAAACTAATTCTATTTTATAATAAACTCACTGAAATATTATACAGACATGTTGATATTGTTTAGCATAATACACTGAAAAGAGTTTAAGTTTTTTACATAAAGCCAATAAATTAATCCTGCAATATTATTTATTATAATATTTTCACTTCCATGGGAAAATTTGAAATAGCATCAAGTCTTGTATGTTAAATGGCTTCAGATGGCCCAGATATGTAAGTTTTGTAATTCTGTAATTTTTTCACATTTCTCCCCTGCATTTATGTTTTCTTGTTGTTTGACCACTACTTGCTCCCTCTTCCATCTTTGGGACTATGCCTCAAACATCTCTTTTGATCTTGTTTTCCCCTTTGACTCCACATCTAATTATATTACTTGATCTTTCTAATTGACTGTGCTCTGTGAAATAAAATATATTAGATATTTGTTACAAAAGGTGAACAAGTGGTAAAATGGATCTATTTTCAGTAAACAATAGTACAAAAAGCATATGACAACATATTACACATCACAAATCATCAGGGAAATGCAAATCAAAACCATAATGATATAACCTCACATCTTTTAGAAGGTCTATTAACAAAAAGACAAAAATAATAAGTGTTGGTGAGGTCATACACAAAAGGGAAAACTTTCACACAGTTAGCTGGAATGTAATTGATACAGTCACTGTGGAAAACAGTATGAAGTTTCCTCAACATATTAAATTAGACCTAGAGGTGTGACCCAGAAATCCCCTTCTGAAAATACACTCCACAGAAAATAAAATCAGCACCTTTTGGTGATATCTCCACTTCCATGTTCATTACAGCATTTGTCACAATACACAAGATACAGAAACAACCTGAGTGTCTGTTAACTGATGAATGGATAAAGAAACTGTGGAACTTATTCACAGTTTGACACTGTTAACCCCTAAAAAGAATAAGATCTAGTCATTTGATACAATACAGATAAGTCTGGAGAACATTACACTAAATAAAATAATTCAGACCCAACAAGAAAAATATTGCACAATATCATTTATGGTGGAATTCAAACCAAAAGTTGACCGTATAAGAACAATAGTCAGAAAGTAGTCACTTGAGGTGAGAAGAAGTGGGGAAGAAAATAAAAAGATGAAAGATACAAATGTACAGTTATATAAAGTGAGTAAGTCCAGAGGTAGAATTTGTAGCATAAGGAATACAGCTAATAATACTGTATTGCATACTGAAAATTCACTAATAGATTTCAGATTCTCAAACCACACTGATCAAAAGGTAGTATGTGAGAAGATGGATATGTTAATTCTCTTGACTGTAGTAATAATTTCATTATCAATATGGATATTATGTATCATGCTGTACATTATAAATATATACAATATAATAATCACAATAAAAACAAGAGCCTAAATTTATCAAGCATATATTAAGTCTCAGATACTGTTCAAAGTTCTTCACATGTATAATCTAATTTAATCTTCACAATAACACTTTGAGGCAGTATTTCATTCTCATTCTTCAAATAATGAAATTGAAGCACCTAGAATTGAAGTTACTTGGCCGACATTACACATTTGGTTAAGTGTTAGCCTGCCTTTCAAACCTGAATGGTGCCTGCACAACTTTATTTCCTTTGATAAATAAAACATGAAGGGGTCAGGGGATTAGCAAGGATGGTGGAATTTGACAGACATCATTTTCAAAAATACATGTATGAAGACAGGCATTGGTTTCAACATACAACAATATATACAACCAGAGATATGAAAATTTGTGCTGTATATGTGTAACAAACATTGTAATGCATTCTGCTGTCATTTATTTTTTTAATTAGTTAAAAAATAAATAAAACATGGGTACTTACTATGGCTTCTGCTGGTTTTACTAATTATAATGATTATGTTTTAGAATTTTAAAAAGTATACTCTGATAAATTGGCATTCATGAACCTTTTATTAGGAAAATATATAACTACAATATAAAATTTCAAGGACATAATCAATTTATACCTCTATGAAAAGAGAGATTACTAAGCTAAAACAACCCAGATCTTCAGCCTAAAATAGACAGGTATCATATTATACTCAGCGATTCAATACTACATTGTTGAGGTTACACCATGCCTGTCATGGTCTGTCTTTTCCTCAAGGTCTGGCAGGATGCCTGGCTGGTGGAGCAAGGATAGAGCTGACTGGTGTAGTCAGGCTTCACTGTGGGTTTCCATTAAAAAGGGGATTCCATTGCTATCTTATCCCATGCTGAACCCAGTGTTCTTTTGAGATAAAAATTCTCCTGAACATTTTAATACTAGATGATGCTGGAGCCTGCAGAAATGATGGTTGCTGTTCCATTGTGCTACTACACCAAGACTGATTTTAAAATCAACCTTGATTCAAGAAATACTATTTCTCCTCTGTATATCCAATAACACATCTGACTTATCATTAATATCAGAAGTGAGAGCTCAAAAACTGTAGTTATCAAACAGTAAGAATGAACAAAAGACTTTCAAGCTTTGTGTAAACAGTTGGTTTGAAAAGACAGCAAGAGTATTGCAAGTGTTCGGTTTCTTAGGATACTAAAGATTCAATTATGTACTATAAACATTGAGAATAATTCATTTTCTTGGAAGTGGGATACAAAATGCAAGACTAATCATAATTATCTAAAAGATCCTATTTATTCTACAATTTTGCTCTGTGGCTATCTAAATAAGAATTTTAAAAATACTTGGAGTATAGAACACAAAGAAGACAATTAAATAACATTCATTGTATCTAAAAGACTCTTCATAGAAAACAGAGTTATATTAATAATTAGTTTGGCAAAATCACTTATGTTCTTTTATTCCATAATTTTATTGTAGATTTATCCTCCTACATGCTTTTGTAAAGCATGGACATTGAAAGGTATAAGAAGGTCTATAGCATTTTAAGATCTAAAAAAAATTTGTTTCAGAAGTATCGTTAGCAACAGAGTGAGTCTGTCTTTCTGTTACACAAAACATACAATCTGAAATAATTCTAAGAAGACTTGAAATCCCATCAAAATTTTTAAGACTCTGGGACAATTTTATTTTAATAAGAAAAGGTTTTTAAAAGGCTTTATTTGTTAATATAGTAATATTCACTCCCACAGAATAGCCATTTAGTAAAAATTCCTTTGAATGTAGGAAACAGCTTCAATTACCCCTAGCACAGCATGTCATCTGGGATTACACCTAATTTTTTTTAAGAAAGAAGACAATAACAAGCACATAACCCCTTTCAGAGTTTGAGTCAATATTATGGGATTCTCAGATGTAATTAATAAGAGTTTGTTTATCTGTGTATCATGAGGAAAGCTAATACCTTGCAAATTTTTTAACATAAATCCAGAAACAGAGTTCACATAACTTGTGCTTCACAGGACTAGTCAGGAAATTGTCCTGTGAAAGTCAAGACTGTCACACTGACTAGATGACAGTGATTCAGAAGTACACCTCCTTCTTGTGAAATAAATGTTTCAACCATTGATCAACTTATAGCCAATATATATTTATTTATTTATGATCATCAAGGCAACCATCTATTCAGCGCCTTCTGTTGCCTGTGTATTGTAGTTCTACAGCGCATATCACTCAGGGAGCTCAACATGCATGTGGTCCTTTGTCTAACAGCCTCACAAACAATGTGGATTGGCAAATAAGGTATATAAAAAGGGTTGGTTATTTCCCTGAAATCCTGCAACAAAACATTGAAAGATACAAGGCCTTCAACACAGCTCCATTGAGCACCACACTGTTCACATTTGCAAGTAACCATGTAGCATGCATATATAAGTGTAAATTGTCCAAAGAAGTTCAAGCCCAAATATAGATTGTTACTTAGTGTACAGATAGCAATTTTATATAAAATGAAGTTAACATTGCTATGGGTTTAACAAAAGTGTGAGATACTTTTAAACATTATGAACACTTAGTAAAAAAATTCCTTCAGAAATGTTCTTATTTTAAAACTCCTCCTGGGGCTAGGGTTGTGGCTCAGTGGTAGAGTGCTATCCTATCAAGCATGAGGCACTGGGTTCGATCCTCAGCACCACATAAATTTAAGATAAAGACATTGTGTCCATATAAAACTAAAAAATAAATATATATAAAAAACTCCTCCAAAGGATATCATTAGGAAAATTATAGTATAATGGAAGTCAAGTTCCTTTTGAATAGAAGCTCTGAGAGTTTTCTAATTGACTCAATCTTTGTTGTTACCAAACAACACAAAAGAAGCTAAAATGCTAGAGTAGAATATTACTGCCAATTGACTGTATTTGACTTTGAAAGCAACATGGGGAAAACAAGATAGATCAGTAGCTCTTTGCTCCCTAATTAATATCATTTTGGCAGTTCAGCAGAATAAAAGTATAAAGAGTGTCAGTGACAACAAGGACTAGTTCGGGGTCTTGGTGTCTGTGAGAATGTATCACCGTAGCTGCACTTAGTTACCAGCGTATCACAAGGCTGCATCAGACAGGTGATAACTATCTTGCTGGCTGGTTCTTCTAGAATGAAAAGAGTTCCTGCTCCTGGAGGGAACGTGTTTGTGATTCAGCTGCTTTGAAACCCATGCCATGTACTTAAAATTTTGAAACATCCTGAATTCTTCCTTCTAATTTAAGTAAATATCTCCATTAAGCAAAATTATATTTCTATGGATGGCATCTTAGGTATTTCCAAATATTAAGACATTCTACTTTTCTAATTTTTCTTTAATAATATCCTGCTTGCTATATAAAGTTGTTAGAGGTGGAGTTTATGAATCGCTATCTAGGCAACCTCCCATTCAACTTTAGATTTTTCACTGGTAAAATGATTAATCCTTGATTCTACCTCTAATTTCTTTTGTCTTATATTCGCTTGTTGTTTGATGTCGCTTTTTGCCCTGTCCTTTCCCTCCCATATGTGAAAGTTTTTATTCAATACCTTCTCATTCTAAGAATAAATTAAAGCTATTAATAGACCACTGGTCTTTATTTTCTGTGCATTCACATAATATATGCCTTTGAACACAAAGATAGAAAAAAACTTTCTTTGCTCTTCAGCAGTCACCTCCTTTTCATTTAGGATAATATGGCATTATTCTTCAATGTCATTTACAAATATGGATTTAACCATGCACCGTATGAGAAGCACTGTGCTGCATTCTGAGGGGATTAATGACAACAAATATAAAAAGTATGTTAAAACATAGTTCCTGCTCTCGAGGATCTTAAAACTTATTTGGAGAAATGAAAGAATAAATATAAAATGAAAGAATAAGTACAAAATAATACAAGGGAGGCACCAAAGAGGAATAAAAAAGGAGACTAAACACTGTTGTCAGTGAAAGAATTCCAAGGACAATAATATGATAGGACACAGTGTAGAAGGATGACAGGCACAAGCAGGATGGTTGTGTAGACTCACCTCTCAGACAAGGGCACCATATGTCCTTGCTCTGAATTTTGTTAGTACTACTTGATGATATTCAATGTTTTAACTCCTGGGGAATTCAATTGGTAAGAATGGATCACCTACTATAGTTTTACTCCAAATTTATCTGCTTATTAAGCTGTTAAATTTACTGACATATTTATGGGTACTTATATAACAATCCTGGTTACATTTTTGCCAGATTTTTTGTTTTTGTTTTTGTTTTTGTTTTTTGGTGGTGGTGGTCCTGTAACAGGTTTAGTACTTTTATAACACAAGTTGGAGTGTTCTCAAGGTGCACTAATAGGGTGTTGTCAGTCAGTGAATCATCTTCCTTTGCAATTAGCTGCATGGTCAACATTGTGAAGGTAGCAAAAGAAGGTCTCATAGATGATAGATCCTCTGCCGTGCAAGCTAAGCATGTTAGTTTTGTATCTCAGTGCTGTTTGAGATGCCAGGCCACAAGATCAGGAATTTTTGCCAACATGTAAATCAAGTCATTTCTTTCTTCCATAAGAACATCCTGCTATGAAATAAAAAAAGAAAATGAAAGTCATTCAACTAAATATTGTGTTTAGTTCAATATTTGATTTAATTTTTGGCTCAAGTTCTTTATCTCACTGCATACCAGTAACTAATAGTATGGAAATAATAGCCAGTTCATGGGGCCCAATTTGCATAGAGTGCTCAGTAGTCTTTGTGATTTACATGGATATTTAATTCTCTCTCTCTAATATATATGTATATGCATTTGTATTTATAATGCAAGTATATATGTATGTATTATGTGTACCTATATATCAACCTTGTTAATTTTGTAATTCACAATAGGATCTAATGAAAAAAATAACTGTCTCTTTTGCTTTGCATAACAGTTAATATACTCCCACATCCTCTAAAAGTAATCCATTGTTGTTTTATATGCGGCAGACTTAATAAATATTTACCTTTTTGAACATATTATTTAATGACAGTAATTATGCTGACAGGTAGATTTGAGTTAATAAAGAGGATGCTTCAAAATTTAGCAAATAATTAACAATATATATTTGATATTACTAGATAGATGTTGGTCATATACACCATAGATAATTTAATAAGAGGATGTCTGCCCTCCATGTAAGGAGTTAGGTATGTAACAAAAAGTGCAAAAAAATGTTACTTGGACTCAGATTTATTTATAGGATGTATTCAGAATTCAGAAAATAAAAAATGATTGTTCCTAGGCAGGAGAACTTGGAAAAGGTCAAGAAAAATTTTCTCCAAAGCAAAATATCTTGACTCTATTTATTGACCTTAGATATTTTTTTGATAGATCTTACCTTTTTTTCAGCATAGGAACATTGTAACATCTTTAAAAACCTACCCCAGATATTCATGAACTAGTAGCTCCTCCACATGAGTAAATGAAGAGTCCTGTCTCCTGGATGCATTTTAGTGTATGTAATTTCTCTGATAATGTGGTAACTAAAGTAATTATGAGAAATCCTAACCTAATGGTATCAGAACATCTACAAATAACACAATAATAAAGATTCAAAATCCAGCATGATATTGGAATAAATTAATCTCAAAATATTTTAGTTCTGTAAAAATTCTTGTTTTGTATTTGTTTGCCTTCCATCTCACTGGCTTCAAGGAAATCCATCTATATATGCTTCTTTTGGCTTTTGTGTTTGTATAGCAGACTTAAGGTTTTATCTTGCAATGTCACTGTGTCACCATGAATAATAATGAAGAACAATTTTAGCATACCTCTTCAAAAACATGGAAAGGCCCCCACTGCTGAGAAAGAATGTCATAATTTATAAAACAGCTTTTTAAACACTCTCTTTCCCTGTGAATGCTATTTTTTTTTTCAATTCACTTTCTGACTCCAGGAGATCTGTGTTTTTAATCTCTAATCAATTTCACCCTTCTTTCTGTCACTGTTGTAAAGTACAAGTAAAATTCTTCAGTACATTTTACCTCTTACCCTTTTTAAGTTTTAATTTTTTCAAAAATACTGATGACATCAGCTACCTTACTCAAAATGATTCTTTTGGGGGAAAAGTAATAAAATTCTAAGCCCATTCCAAGCTTTCAGTCTTATATCATGTTTACTTCAGGTAAACATCTCTATTTAACTGAAAAATCCAAAGCTTTATAAAAGAAGCACACTGCCTTCCACAGAAAAGTTGTTTTTAACATTTTAGTTTTTAAAGGAAACTTTTAGTATTTTAGAAATTGAGCTTTAAAATAGAAGCAGACCACAATAAGAAATTTAGTCCCATGAATTTGAAATGCCATATCCTAATAGATAACACCAGGGTCCTAAGTACATTACTAGAGATTTGCTCTCCAATAAAGAAAAGAAACTCTATTTATGTTATAAAACTAATTTGTTCCTAAATTGCTTTAAAATGCTTTATAAATTGTGTCCTCTGATCAGATATATCTTTTTTTAAAAAATTAGAGCATTTATTTGCAGAATAAAATAGACACTAGTATTGCTGCATGTATATACGTGACTGTATAACCAATGTGATTCTGCAACCTGTACACTCAGAAAAATGAGAAATTATACTCCATTTGATTCAAATGTATGATATGTCAAGATCATTGTACTGTCATGTGTAACTAATAAAAATAAATAAATTAATAAATTTGAGCATTTAAATATTCATAGTATTTGGGTTAACTTTGACAAAGAAATACATGTAAGAAATTTGATTTTAATCTCCATTCTACCAGTTTCCCTTCTTTCCTCTATTCTGTACATCCTCTTCTCTATTAATCTTTCTTTCACTCCTTTATTTATTTACCTATGTTTGATTAGTGCTTTCTGTATATACATAAAGGTGAAATGTATGATACACTTATATAAGTATGCATACTATGATATTGTTAAATTCATTCCATATGTCTACCCCTTTCCCTTCTTTCTTCACTCGCTATGTTCTCCTTGTTCTGTTACACTGATCTACTCTTTATTTTTATAATATTCTATACCGCTTTTCGCTTATTTTGCTCTGGCATCCACGTAGAGAGAAAACATTTGACACCTGATTTTCTGAGATTGGTTTATTTTCTTAGCATGCTTTTTGTCATTTCCATCCATTTACCAGTAAATGCCATTTTTTTAAAATTCCTATTTATAGCTGAGTAAAAAGTTCCTTGTATATACACCATATTTTTTTATCCATTCATCTGTTTATGGGCATCTGAGTTGGTACCATAACTTGGTTATTATGAATTGTGCTTCTATAAACATTAATGTGCCTGCATTACTATAGTGGTTTTAGTTCTTTTGGATAAAAACTGAAGAATGGGATAGTTGGGTCATGTGGTGGATCCATTCCTACTTTTTTGAGGGGCCTTCTCCATAATGGTTGCACTAGTTTGTTGTCCTACCAGCAATATATGAGTGTACATTACTTCCCACATCTTTGCCAGCATTTATTATTGCTTGCGTTTTTGATAGTTGCCATTCTGACTGGGGTTAGATAAAATCTTAGAGTAGTTTTGATTTGCTTTTCCCTGATTGCTAGAGATAATGAACACTTTTTTTCATATATTTGTTGGCCATTTGAATTTTTTATTTTTTAAAATTATTTTAATAGGTGTATATGAACATCAAGCCTTTGTTTTATTTTATTTTTTTAATTTTTATGTGGTGCTAAGGATTGAATCCAGTGCCTCACACATGCTAGGCAAACACTCTGCCACTGAGCTACAGCCTCAACCCACATTTGTATTTTTTCTTTTGAGAAATTTGTTTAATTATTAGCCTGTTGAGTTATTCGATTTTTTGGCATTGAGTTTTTAAAATATATTCTGGATATTAATTCTCTGTTAGAGGACCGACTAGCAAAAATTTTGTTTCCTATTTTTTATCCTCTCTCTTCACTCTCTTAATTGTTTCCTTTAATGTACAGAAGTTTATAATTTGAAGGCACACCATTGATTCTCTAGCTTTCGGGATATTGTTGAGGAAGTCAGTGCCTGCCCCTGTATAAGGAATTATTGATCTTATGTTTTCTTCTAACAGTTGCAAAGCTTCTGATCTAGTTACTAATCTTTAATTTATTTTGATTTTTGATTTGACTTTTGTGAAGGGTGAAATTTCATTCTTTTACATATAATGCCCATTTTTGCAGGCACCTTTGTTGAAACAGTTGTCTTTTCTTCACTATACATTTTTGGCACCTTTGTCAACTCTCAGATGGCTATAAGAATTTGGGTTTGCCTTGGTGTCTTCTCTTCTGTTACATTGGTCTTCATGTCTTTTTTGATGCCAGTACCATGCTGTTTTTTGTTTGTTTGTTTAACTGTAACTGTTTAGTACAATTTGAGATAGGGTACTATGATGCCTCCTGAATCACTTTTCTTATTTAGAATTGCTTCGCTACTCCACATCTCTTATCCTTCCCAATGAATTTGAGGACTGATTTTTCTAGTTCTCTGAAGAATATCATTGGTATTTTGATGGAGATTGCATTGAATGTGTGTATTACTTTTGGTTGTATGGTCATTTTGACAATATTAATTCTGTCTATCCAAGAACATAGGAGTTCTTTCCATTTTCAGTGTTCTTCTTCAATTAAAAAAAATAAAGGGATATAAATAGTAAGAGAAGAGGTCAAACTATCTCTCTTTGCTGATAAGACTATCCTATAAGATTCTCAAAATTCCACCAGAAGACTTCTAGAGCTGATAAATATAATTAGCAAAGTAGCAAGATATGAGATAAATACTCATAAATCAATAGATTTTCTATAATTCAACAGTGAGTCAGCTGACAAAGAAACAATCATAATAACTTCAAAAATTTAAATAAAATATCTGGAAATTAATCTAACCAAAGAAGTAAAAGAATCTACAATGTAAACTGCACAGTACAGAAGAAAACATTGAAGAAGACCTCAGCTATATGTCTTTAAATGTGGCAATGTATAAAAAGAACTTTTGGGAAAATCTAAGATAATTAATTCAAATATACAATAAGTTAGGGGAAAATATAAGAAAATGAAGTTGGGTTATTTGAGGGGAAAATTATGGTTTCTCTAAAAATAACAGTAGTATGAGAAATTATTCTCCTTGACTTCCAATGTTAATTATGACAAAACTCAGCCTCAGAAAGAGGGATTTCAGAAATCAAAGATCTTTTTTACAAGTGCAAATTGCAGATAATACTATTATTATTAACTTTTTATGTTTGCTTTTTTAAAATTGTTTTTTAATTTTTTAAAGGTTTACATTTTATTTTATGAGAGAGAGAGAGAGAGAGAGAGAGAGAGAGAGAGAGAGAGAGAGAATATATATTCTTTTTGTAGATGGACACAACACAATGCCTTTTATTTTTATGTGGTGCTGAGAATTGAAACTGGGTCTCACCCGTGCTAGGTGAGCGCTCTACTGATGAGCCACTGCTGGGAGCCATCAGCCAAGTAGGTATGACAATTTCCTTGCCAGCGTACCCCCATGTTTCTTTAGTGGAAGGACTCATGGAAAGAGGACATTTTGCAGTGACATTGCATGTAAGGTGACCTTGCTCAAGGGCCAGGGCGGATCCGTGTTTAGGGTGTTCCCAGTTTAGCATAATCCGAGATTAGGGCATTACCCCTTTAGAATAGGTAAAAACTGCTAATGTAAACGAACGCTTCAACTTGGAAGAACAAAAATTGTTTAGCCAAGTTGGATTTGTGTACTCATCATCACCACCAAGTATCATCAAGATTGGGTGAAAAAATATTTGCTGGTATTTCGGAAACTCGTAATTTCTTGGAAGTTTGACAACCCCTTTCATAAAATTGCTTTTCGGCAGTCTCTGCTTAGGGCTACTTTAAGAGGAAACAAACCATAAAGACAAAACTGAGAACCGCTTTATTTTGTTATGTTTCAAAGAGCTATTATAAACCATGTTGGATTTAGAGTTCCAGATTCATCTATCTATATAGGAGACAACAGAGTGAAATCTAAAAATAAAAACTGCTACTCTAAACGAACGCTTCAACCTAGAAGAACAAAATTTGGTGATCCATGTGGGATTAGTATACTGATCATTACCACCAAGAATCATCAAGATTGGGCGAAAAAATATTTGCTGGTATTTCGGAATCTCGTAAATTCTTGGACGCCTTCCAACCCCTTTCAATGAAAATCATTTTCGCCAGTCTCTGATTAGGTCTACGTGAAGAGGAAACAAACCATTGAGACAAAACTGAGAACTACTTTATTTTGTCAAGTTTCAAATAGCTACTACAAACCATGTTGGATTTAGTGTTCCAGATTCATCTATCTATATAGGAGACAACAGAGTGAAACCTCAAAATATATACTGCTACTGTAAACGAACGCTTCAACCTAGAAGAACAATTTTGGTGAGCCATGTGGTATTTGTATACTGATCAATACCACCATGTATCATCAAGATTGGGCAAAAAAATATTTGCTGGTATTTCGGAAATTCGTACATTCTTGGATGCTTGCCAACCCCTTTCAATGAAATTGCTTTTCCACAGTCTCTGCTTAGGGCTACTTGGAGAGGAATCAAACCATAGAGAAAAAACTGAGAACTACTTTATTTTGTCCAGTTCCAAAGAGCTACTACAACCATGTTGGATTTAGAGTTCTAAATTTATCTATCTATATGGGAGAGAAGAGAGTGAAACCTAAATATAAAAACTGCTACTGTAAATAACGCTTCAACCTAGAAGAACAAAATTTGGTGAGCCAAGTGGGATATGTGTACTGATCATTACCACCAAGTATCATCAAGTTTGGGTGAAAAAATATTTGCTGGTATTTTGGAAACTCGTAATTTCTTGGAAGCTAGGCAACCCCTTTCAATGAAAGTGCTTTTCACCAGTCTCTGCTTAGGTCTCTTGAAGAGGAAACAAACAATAGAGACAAAACTTAGAACTACTTTATTTTGTCAAGTTTCAAAGAGCTGTATTGTCGTTTCTATGGGACACAATGAAAGCAGTTTTAAGAGGGAAATTCATTTCCTGGAGTTCATTCCTCAAAAAAAGAAAAAAAAAACAACAAATAAACGAACTCACACTACATCTCAAAACCCTAGAAAAGGAAGATCAAAACAACAGCAAACATAGCAGAAGACAAGAAATAATTAAAATCAGAGCGGAAATCAACAAAATTTAAACAAAAAAAAAACATCAAAAAATTGATAAAACTAAAAGTTGGTTCTTTGAAAGAATAAATAAGATCGACAGACCCTTAGCCAAGCTAACAAAGAGAAGAAAGAGAAAACTCAAATTGCTAACATACGGGATGAAAAAGGCAATATCACAACAGACACTACAGAAATACAGAAGATAATTAGAAAGTATTTTGAAACCTTATATTCTAATAAAAGAGAAGACAGTGAAGACATCGATAAATTTCTTAAGTCATATGAGTTGTCCAGATTGAGTCAGGAAGACACACACAATCTAAACACACCAATAACAAAGGAAGAAATAGAAGAAGCCATCAAAAGACTACCAACCAAGAAAAGCCCTGGACCAGATGGCTATACAGCGGAGTTTTACAAAACCTTCAAAGAAGAATTAATACCAATACTTTTCAAGCTATTTCAATAAATAGAAAAAGAAGGAGCTCTTCCAAATTCATTCTATGAGGCCAACATCACCCTGATCCCAAAACCAGACAAAGACACTTCAAAGAAAGAAAACTACAGACCAATATCTCTAATGAACATAGATGTAAAAATCCTCAATAAAATCCTGGCAAATCGAATACAAAAGCATATCAAAAAAATTGTACACCATGATCAAGTAGGATTCATCCCTGGGATGCAAGGTTGGTTCAATATACGGAAATCAATAAATATTATCCACCACATCAATAGACTTAAAGATAAGAACCATATGATCGTCTCGATAGATGCAGAAAAAGCATTCGACAAAGTACAGCATCCTTTTATGTTCAAAACACTAGAAAAACTGGGGATAACAGGAACTTACCTGAACATTGTAAAAGCTATATATGCTAAGCCTCAGGCTAGCATTATTCTAAATGGAGAAAAACTGAAGGCATTCCCGCTAAAATCTGGAACAAGACAGGGATGCCCTCTCTCACCACTTCTGTTTAATTTAGTCCTTGAAATACTAGCCAGAGCAATTAGACAGACAAAAGAAATTAGAGGCATAAAAATAGGAAAAAAAGAACTTAAAATATCTCTATTTGCAGGCGATATGATCCTATACCTAGAAGACCCAAAAGGGTCTTCAAAGAAACTACTAGAACTAATAAGTGAATTCAGCAATTGGCAGGATATAAAATCAACACGCATAAATCAAAGGCATTCCTGTACATCAACAACAAAACTTCTGAAATGGAAATGAGGAAAACTACCCCATTCACAATATCCTCAAAAAAAATAAAATACTTGGGGATCAACCTAACAAAAGAGGTGAAAGATTTATACAAAGAAAACTGCAGAACCCTAAAGAGAGAGATAGAAGAAGATCTTAGAAGATGGAAAAATGTACCCTGTTCATGGACAGGCAGAACTAACATCATCAAAATGGCAATATTACCCAAAGTTCTCTTCAGGTTCAACGCAATGCCAATCAAAATCCCAAGGGCATTTCTTGTAGAAATAGATAAAGCTATCATGAAATTCATATGGAAAAACAAAAGACCCAGAATAGCAAAAGCTATTCTAAGCAGGAAGTGTGAATCAGGCGGTATAGCGATACCAGATTTCAAACTATATTACAGAGCAATAGTAACAAAAACAGCATGGTACTGGTACCAAAACATGCAGGTGGATCAATGGTACAGAATAGAGGACACAGAGACCAATCCTCAAAATTACAACTTTCTTATATTTGATAAAGGCGCTAAAAGCATGCAATGGAGAAAGGATAGCATCTTCAACAAACGGTGCTGGGAAAACTGGAAATCCATATACAACAAAATGAAGTTGAATCCCTTTCTCTCGCCATGCACAAAAGTTAATTCAAAATGGATCAAGGAGCTAGATATCAAACCAGAGACTGCACCTAATAGAAGAAAAAGTTGGCTCCGATCTACATATTGTGGGGTCGGGCTCCGACTTCCTTAATAGGACGCCCATAGCCCAAGAATTAAATACAAGAATAAACAAATGGGACTTACTGAAACTAAAAAGTTTTTTCTCAGCAAGAGAAACAATAAGAGAGGTAAACAGGGAACCTACATCCTGGGAACAAATTTTTACTCCTCACACTTCAGATAGAGCCCTAATATCCAGAATATACAAAGAACTTAAAAAATTAAACAATAAGATAACAAACAACCCTATCAACAAATGGGCCAAGGTCCTGAACAGACATTTCTCAGAGGAAGACATACAGTCAATCAATAAGTATATGAAAAAATGCTCACCATCTTTAGCAGTCAGAGAAATGCGAATCAAAACCACCCTAAGATACCATCTCACTCCAGTAAGATTGGCAGCCATTATGAAGTCAAGTAACAATAAGTGCTGGCGAGGATGTGGGGAAAAGGGTACACTTGTATTGCTGGTGGGACTGCAAAATGGTGCGGCCAATATGGAAAGCAGTATGGAGATACCTAGGATAGCTGGGAATGGAACCACCATTTGACCCAGCTATTGCCCTTCTCGGTCTATTCCCTGAGGACCTCAAAAGAGCATACTATAGGGATACTGCCACTTCAATGATCATAGCAGCACAATTCACAACAGCTAGACTTTGGAATCAACCTAGATTCCTTTCAATAGATGAATGCATTAAAAAAATTGTGGCATCTATACACAATGGAGAATTACGCAGCACTAAAAAATGACAAAATCATGGATTTTGCAGGGAAATGGATGGCATTAGAGAAGATAATACTAAGTGAAGCTAGCCAATCCTTAAAAAATGAATGCCAAATGTCTCCTTTGATATAAAGAGAGCAACCAAGATCAGAACAGGGAAGAAGAGCATGAGGAAAAGATTAACATTTAACAGAGACGAGTGGGGTGGGAGAGCAGGAGAGAGAAGGGAAACTGTATGGAAATGGAAGGAGACACTCGTTGTTACATAAAACTACATATAAGAGTTTGTGAGAGGAAAGGGGAAAAAAAGGGCGAGAATTAAACCAGAGAAGATGGGGTAGAGAGGGAAGAGGAGAGGGAAGGGGAGGGGGGATAGTAGAAAATAGGAAAGGTAGCAGAATACAACAGTCATTAATATGGTGTTATGTAAAAATGTGGATGTGTCACCGATGTGATTCTGCAATTTGTATTTGGGGTAAAAATGGGAGCTGATAACCCACTTGAATCAAATGTATGGAAGATGATATGGCATGAGCTTTGTAATGTTTTGAACAACCAATAAAAAAAAGATTAAAAAAGAAGTTTCAAAAAGCTCCTACAAACCATGTTTGATTTATTGTTTGAAATTCATCTATCTATATAGGAGAGATCAGAGTGAAACCTAAAAATAAAAACTGCTACTGTAAACGAACGCTTCAACCGAGAAGAACAAAATTTGGTGAGCCAAGTGAGATTTGTATACTGATCATTACCACCAAGTATCATCAAGATTTGGTGAAAAAATATTTGCTGGTATTTCTGAAACTCGTAGATTCTTGGACGCTTGCCAACCCCTTTCAATGAAAGTGCTTTTCTCCAGTCTCTGATTAAGGCTACATGAAGAGGAAACAAACCATAGAGACAAAACTGAACTACTTTATTTTGTCATGTTTCAAAGAGCTACTACAAACGATGTTGGATTTAGAGTTCCAAATTAATCTATCTATATAGGAGAGAACAGAGTGAAACCTAAAAATAAAAACTGCAACTGTAAACGAACGCTACAACCTAGAAGAACAAAATTTGGTGAGCCAAGTGGGATTTGTGTACTGATCATTACCACCATGTATCATCAAGATTGGGTGAAAAAATATTTGCTGGTATTTCGGAAAAACGTAATTTCTTGGAAGCTTGGCAACTCCTTTAAATGAAAGTGATTTTCCACAGTCTGTGCCTAGGGCTACTTGAAGAGGAAACAAACCATAGAGACAAAACTGAGAACTACATTATTTTGTCCAGTTTCAAAGAGCTACTACAAACCATGTTGGATTTAGAGTTCTAAATTCATCTATCTATATAGGAGAGAACAGAGTGAAACCTAAAAATGAAAACTGCTACTGTAACGGAACGCTTCAACCTAGAAGAACCAAATTTGATGAGCCAAGTTGGATTTGTGTACTGATCATTACCACCAAGTATCATCAAGATTGGGTGAAAAAATAATTGCTGGTATTTCGGAAAAACGTTATTTCTTGGAAGCTTGGCAACCCCTTTCAATGAAAGTGCTTTTCCACAGTCTGTGCCTAGGGCTACGTAAAGAGGAAACAAACCATAGAGACAAAACAGAGAACTTCTTTATTTTGTCAAGTTTCAAAGAGCTACTACAAACCATGTTGGATTTAGTGTTCCAAATTCATCTATCTATATAGGAGAAAACAGAGTGAAACCTAAAAATAAAAACTACTACTGTAAACGAACGCTTCAACCTAGAAGAATTTGGTGAGCCAAGTGGGATGTGTGTACTGATCATCAAGATTGGGTGAAAAAATATTTGCTGGTATTTCGGAAACTCATAATTTCTTGGAACCTTGGCAACCCCTTTCAATGAAAGTGCTTTTCGCCAGTCTCTGATTAGGGCTACTTGAAGAGGAAACAAACCATAGAGACAAAACTGAGAACTAATTATTTTGTCAAGTTTGAAAGAGCTACTGCAAACCTTGTTGGATTTAGCATTCCAGATTCATCTATCTATAGGAGACAACAGAGTGAAACCTTAAAATATAAACTGCTACTGTAAACGAACGCTTCAACCTAGAAGAATAAAATTTGATGAGCCAAGTGGGATTTGTATACTGATCAATACCACCAAGTACAATCAAGATTGGGTGAAAATATTTGCTGTTATTTCGAAAACTCGTAGATTCTTGGACGCTTGCCAACCCTTTTCAATGAAAGTTATTTTAGACAGTCTCTGATTAGGGCTACTTGAAGAGGAAACAAACCATAGAGACAAAACTGAGAACTACTTTATTTTGTCCAGTTTTAAAGATCTACTACAAACCATGTTAGATTTAGAGTTCCAAATTCATCTATCTATATAGGAGAGAACAGAGTGAAACCTAAAAATAAAAACTGCTACTGTAAATAACGCTTCAACCTAGAATAACAAAAATTGGTGAGCCAAGTGGGATTTCTGTACTCATCATTACCACCAAGTATCATCAAGATTGGGTGAAAAAATATTTGCTGGTATTTCAGAAACTCGGAATTTCTTGGAAGCTTGGCAACCTCTTTCAATGAAAGTGCTTTTCGCCAGTCTCTGTTAGGGCTACATGAAAAAAAAAAAAAAAACATAGAGACAAAACTGAGAACTACATTATTTTGTCAAGTTTCAAAGAGCTACTACAAACCACGTTGGGTTTAGAGTTCCAAATTCATCTATCTATATAGGAGAGAACAGAGTGAAACCTAAAAATAAAAACTTCTACTGTATTCGAACGCTTCAACCTAGAAAAAAAAAATTGGCGAGCCAAGTGCGATTTGTGTACTGATCATTACCACCAAGTATCATCAAGATTGGGTGAAAAAATATTTGCTGGTAATTCAGAAACTCGTAATTTCTTGGAAGCTTGGCAACCCCTTTCAATGAAAGTGCTTTTCAACAGTCCCTGATTAGGACTACTTGAAGAGAAAGCAAACCACAGAAACAAAACTGAGAACTACTTTGTTTTGTCAAGTTTCAAAGAGCTATTACAAACCATGATGGGTTTAGAGTTCCAAATACATCTATCTATATAGGAGAGAACAGAGTGTAACCTAAAAATTAAAACTGCTACTGTAAAGAACGTTTCAACTTAGAAGAACAAAATTTGGTGAGCCAAGTGGGATTTGTGTCCTGATCATTACCACCAAGTATCATCAAGATTGGGTGAAAAAATATTTGCTGGTATTTGAAAAACCCGTAATATCTTGGAAGCTTGGCAACCCCTTTCCATGAAAGTTCTTTTCTACACTCTCTGCTTAGGGCTACTTAAAGAGGAAACAATCCATTGAGACACAACTGAAAACTGCTTTATTTTGTCAGGTTTCAAAGAGCTACTGCAAATCATGTTGGATTTAGAGTTCCAAATTCATCTATCTATATAGGAAAGAACAGAGTGAAACCTAGAACTAAAATCTGCTACTGTAAACGAAAGCTTCAACCTAGAGAAACAAAATTAGGTGAGACAAGTGGGATTTGTGTACTGAGCATTACCACCAAGTATCATAAAGATTGGGTGAAAAAATATTTGCTGGTATTTCTGAAACTCGTAGATTCTTGGACGCTTGCCAACCCCTTTCAATGAAAGTGCTTTTCGCCAGTCTCTGATTATGGCTACTTGAAGAGGAAACAAACCATAGAGACAAAACTGAGAACTACTTTATTTTGAAAAGTTTCAAAGAGCTACTACAAACCATGTTGGATTTAGAGTTCCAAATTCATCTATCTATATAGGAGAATACAGAGTGAAACCTAAATATAGGAAATGCTACTGAAAACGAGCCCTTCAACCTAGAAGAACAAAATTTGGTGAGCTAAATGGGATTTCTATTCTGATCATTACTACCAATTATCATCCAGATTGGGTGAAAAAGAATTTGCTTCTATTTTGGAAACTCGTAATTTCTTGGAAGCTTGGTGACCCCTTTCAATGAAAGTGCTTTTCCACAGTCTCTGCTTTGGGCTACTTGAAGAGGAAACAAACCATAGAGACAAAACTGAGAACTACTTTATTTGGTCAAGTTTCAAAGAGATACTACAAACCATTTTGGATTAAGAGTTCCAAATTTATCTATCTATATAGGAGAGTACAGAGTGAAACCTAAATATAGAAACTGCTACTGTAATCAAACCCTTCAACCTAGAAAAAAAAATTTGGTGAGCTAAGTGGGATTTCTATTCTGATCATTACCACCAATTATCATCAAGTATGGGTGACAAAGAATTTGCTGGTATTTTGGAAACTCGTCATTTTTGAAGCTTGGCAACACCTTTCAATGAAAGTGCTTTTCCACAGTCTCTGCTTAGGGCTACTTGAAGAGAAAACAAACCATAGAGACAAAACTGAGAACTACTTTAATTTGTCAACTTTCAAAGAGCTACTACAAACCATGTTGAATTTAGTGTTCCAAATTGATCTATCTATATAGGAGAGAACAGATTGAAACCTAAAAATAAAAACTGCTACTGTAAACAAACGCTTCAACCTAGAAGAACAAAATTTGGAGAGCCATGTGGGATTTGTGTACTGATCATTAACACCGAGTATCATCAAGATTGGCCTAAAAAATATTTGCTTGTGTTTCGGAAACTTCGAATTTCTTGGAAGCTTGGCAACCCCTTTCAATGAAAGTGCTTTTCTCCAGTCTCTGATTAGGGCTACGTGAAGAGGAAACAAACTATAGAGACAAAACTGAGAACTACTTTATTTTGTCAAGTTTCAAAGAGCTACTACAAACCATGTTGGATTTAGAGTTCCAGATTCATCTATCTATATCGGAGACAACAGAGTGAAACTAAAAATAAAAACTGCTACTGTAAATGAACGCTTCAACCTAGAAGAACAAAATTTGGTGAGCCATATTGGATTTGTATACTGATCATTACCACCAAGTATCATCAAGATTGGGCTGAAAAATATTTGCTGCTATTTCGGAAACTCGTAATTTCTTGGAAGCTTGGCAACCCCTTTCAATGAAAATGCTTTTCGCCAGTCTCTGATTAGGGCTACTTGAAGAGGAAACAAACCATAGAGGCAAAACTGAGAACTACTTTATTTTGTCAAGTTTCAAAGAACTGCTACAAACCATGTTGGATTTAGAGTTCCAAATTTATCTATCTATATAGGAGAGAACAGAGTGAAACCTAAAAATTAAAATTCCTACTGTAAACGAACACTTCAACCTAGAAGAACAAAATTTGGTGAGCCAAGTGGGATTTGTGTACTGATCATTACCACCAAGTATCATCAAGATTGGGTGAAAAAATATTTGCTTGTATTTTGGAAACTCGTAATTTCTTGGAAGCTTGGCAACCCTTTCAATGAAAGTGCTTTGCCACAGTCTCTGCTTTGGGCTACTTGAAGAGGAAACAAACCATAGAGACAAAACTGGGAACTACTTTATTTGGTCAAGTTTCAAAGAGCTACTACAAACCATGTTGCATTTAGAGTTCCAAATTTATCTATGTATATAGGAGAGTACAGAGTGAAACCTAAAAATAGAAACTGCTTTTGTAAACGAACGCTTCAACCCAGAAGAACAAAATTTGGTGAGCTAAGTGGTATTTCTATTCTGATCATTACCACCAATTATCATCAAGATTCGGTGAAAAAGAATTTGCTGGTATTTCAGAAACTCCTAATTTCTTGGAAGCTTGGCAACCCCTTTCAATGAAAGTGCTTTTCCACAGTCTCTGCATAGGGCTACTTGAAGAGGAAACAAACCATAGAGACAAAACTGAGAACTACTTTATTTGGTCAAGTATCAAAGAGCTACTACAAACCATGTTGAATTTAGTGTTTCAAATTCATCTATCCATATAGGAGAGAACAGATTGAAACCTAAAAATAAAAAACTGCTACTGTAAACGAACGCTTCAACCTAGAAGAACAAAATTTGGTGAGCCAAGTGGGATTTGCATACTGATCATTACCACCAAGTATCATCAAGATTGGGCCAAACATATTTGCTGCTCTTTTGAAACTCGTAGATTCTTGGAAGCTTGGCAACCCCTTTCAATAAAAGTGCTTTTCCACAGTCTCTGCTTAGGGCTACTTGAAGAGGAAACAAACCACAGAGACAAAACTGAGAACTACTTTATTTTGTCAAGTTTCAAAGAGCTACTACAAACCATGTTGGATTTAGAGTTCCAGATTCATCTATCTATATGGGAGACAACAGAGTGAAACAAAAAATAAAAACCTCTACTGTAAATGAACGCTTCAACCTAGAAGAACAAAATTTGGTGAGCGAAGTGGGATTTGTATACTGATCATTACCACCAAGTATCATCAAGATTGGGCCAAAAAATATTTGCTGCTATTTCGAAACTCGTAGATTCTTGGAAGCTTTGCAATCCCTTTTAATGAAAGTGCTTTTCTCCAGTCTCTGATTACGGCTACTTGAAGAGGAAACAAACCATAGAGACAAAACTGAGAACTACTTTATTTTGTCAAGTTTCAATGAGCTACAGAAACTATGTTTAATTTAGAGTTCCAACTTCATCTATGTATATAGGGGAGAACAGAGTGAAACCTAAAAATACAAACTGCTACTGTAAACGAACACTTCAACCTAGAAGAACAAAATTTGGTGAGAAAAGTGGGATTTGTGTACTGATCATTACCACCAAGTATCATAAAGATTGGGCGAAAAAATATTTGCTTGTATTTTGGAAACTCGTAATTTTTGGAAGCTTGGCAACCCCTTTCAATGAAAGTGCTTTCCACAGTCTCTGCTTTGGGATATTTGAAGAGGAAACAAACCATAGAGACAAAACTGAGAACTACTTTTTTATATTGACACAATAGCTTTATTTATTTATCTTTATGCGGTGCTGAGGATTGAACTCAGTGCCTCACACATTCTAGAAGAGCACTCTGCTACTGAGCCACAACCCTGGCCCCAACAAAACCCAACTAAGCAGTCAGCTCTGGGCTATGCTAATATTATAAGGAAACTCCATGTAATCAGGGGATTCCTCTTCTAGTTTTTCTTTTTTTTATTTATTTTTTATTTTTATTTATTTTTATCTTTCATACATTTGATTCATGTGAGGTATGCTTTTCCATTTTTACCCCAAATACAAATTGCAGAATCACATCAGTTATACATTCACAATGTTTACATAATGCCATATTAGTGACTGTTGTATTCTGCTATCTTTCCTATCCCCTACTATCCCCCCTCCTCTCCCCTCCCATCTTCCCTCTCTACCTCGTCTGTTGTTGTTCCATTCTCTCCCTCCCCCCTTTCCCCTCACAACCTCATATATGTGATTTCGTATAACGATGTGGTTTTCCTTCCGTTTCCATGCAATTTCCCTTCCCTCTCCCTTTCCCTCCCTTCATTCGTCTCAATTTAATATTAATCTTTTTCTCATGCTCTTTCCCCCTGTTCAGATCTTAGTTGCTCTCCTTAAATCAAAGAAGACATTTGGCTTTTGTTTTTTAAGGATTGGCTAGCTTCACTTAGCATAATCTGCTCTAATGCCATCCATTTCCCTGCAAATTCCATGATTTTGTCATTTTTAGTGCTGCATAATACTCCATTGTGTATAGATGCCACATTTTTTTTAATCCATTCATCTATTGAAGGGCATCTAGGTTGGTTCCACAATCTAGCTATTATGAATTGTGCTGCTATGATCATTGATGTGGCAGTATTCCTATAGTATGCTCTTTTAAGGTCGTCAGGGAATAGTCCAAGGAGGGCGGTAGCTGGGTCGAATGGTGGTTCCATTCCCAGCTTTCCCAGGAGTCTCCATACTGCTTTCCATACTGGCTGCACCAATTTGCAGTCCCACCAGCAATGTATAAGAGTACCCTTTTCCCCACATCCTCGCCAGCACTTATTGTTATTTGACTTCCTAATGGCTGCCAGTCTTAATGGAGTGAGATGGTATCTTAGGGTGGTTTTGATTTGCATTTCTCTGACTGCTAGAGATGGTGAACATTTTTTCATGTACTTATTGATTGATTGTAGGTCCTCTTCTGAGAAGTGTCTGTTCAGGTCCTTGGCCCATTTGTTGATTGGGTTATTTGTTATCTTATTGTTTAATTTTTTGAGTTCTTTGTATATTCTGGAAATTAGGGCTCTATCTGAAGTGTGGGGAGTGACGATTTGTTCCCAGGATGTAGGTTCCCTATTTACTTCTCTTATTGTTTCTCTTGCTGAGAAAAAAGTTTTTAGTTTAAGTAAGTCCCATTTGTTTATTCTTGTTGTTAACTCTTGGGCTATGGGCGTCCTATTAAGGAATTTGGAGCCTGACCCCAAAATATGTAGATCGGAGCCAACTTTTTCTTCTATCAGGTGCAGAGTCTCTGGTTTGATATCTAGAGTTAACTTTTGTGCATGGCAAGAGAAAGGGATTCAGTTTCATTTTGTTGCATATGGATTTCCAATTTTCCCAGCACCATTTGTTGAAGATGCTATCCTTCCTCCATTGCTTTTTTTTATCCCCTTTATCAAATATAAGAAAGTTGTAATTTTGTGGATTGGTTTCTGTGTCCTCTATTCTGTACCATTGGTCCACCTGCCTGTTTTGGTACCAGTACCACGCTGTTTTTGTTACTATTGCTCTGTAGTACAGTTTGAACTCTGGTATAGCTATACCTCCAGATTCACACTTCCCGCCTAGAATTGTTTTTGCTATTCTGGGTCTTTTGTTATTCCATATGAATTTCATGATTGCTTTATCTATTTCTACAAGAAATGCCGTTGGGATTTTGATTGGCATCGCATTAAACCTGTAGAGATCATTGGGTAATATCGCCATTTTCATAATGTTAGTTCTGCCTATCCATGAACAGGGTACATTTTTCCATCTTCTAAGATCTTCATCTATCTCTCTCTTTAGGGTTCTATAGTTTTCATTGTATAAATCTTTCACCTCTTTTGTTAGGTTGATTCCCAAGTATTTTATTTTTTTTTGAAGCTATTGTGAATGGAATGGTTTTTTTCATTTCCATTTCAGAAGTTTTGTTGCTGATATACAGGAATGCCTTTGATTTATGCGCATTGATTTTGTATCCTGCCACTTTGCTAAATTCATTTATTAACTCTAGCAGTTTCTTTGTAGACCCTTTTGGGTCTGTAAAGTATATTATCATGTCATCCGCAAATAGCGATAATTTAAGTTCTTCTTTTCCTATTTTTATGCCTTTAATTTCTTTTGTCTGTCTGATTACTCTGGCTAGCATTTTAAGAACTAAATTGAATAGAAGTGGTGAGAGAGGGCATCCCTGTCTAGTTCCAGATTTTAGAGGGAATGCCTTCAGTTTTTCTCCATTTAGAATGATGTTAGCCTGAGGCTTAGCATATATAGCTTTTACAATGTTGAGGTAAGTTCCTGTTATCCCTATTTTTTCTAGTGTTTTGAACATAAAGGGATGCTGTACTTTGTCAAATGGTTTTTCTGCATCTATTGAGATGATCATATGGTTCTTATCCTTAAGTCTATTGATGTGGTGAATCACATTTATTGATTTCCGTATATTGAACCAGCCTTGCATCCCAGGGATGAATCCTACTTGATCATGGTGTACAATTTTTTTGATGTGCTTTTGCATTCGATTCGCCAGGATTTTATTGAGAATTTTTGCATCTAAGTTCATTAGAGATATTGGTCTATAGTTTTCTTTCTTTGAAGTGTCTTTGTCTGGTTTTGGGATCAGGGTTATGTTGGCCTCATAGAATGAATTTGGAAGAGCTCCTTCTTTTTCTATTTCTTGAAATAGCTTGAAAAGTATTGGAATTAATTCTTCTTTGAAGGTTTTGTAGAACTCTGCTGTATACCCATCTGGTCCCGGGCTTTTCTTAGTTGGTAGTCTTTTGATGGCCTCTTCAATTTCTTCTTTTGTTATTGGTCTGTTTAAATTGTGAGTGTCTTTCTGACTCAATCTGGGCAGATCATATGACTTAAGAAATTTATCGATATCTTCACTATCTTCTATTTTATTGGAATATAGGGTTTCAAAATATTTTTTAATTATCTTCTGTATTTCTGTAGTGTCTGTTGTGACATTGCCTTTTTCATCCCGTATGTTAGTAATTTGCGTTTTCTCGCTTCTTCTCTTCATTAGCATGGCTAAGGGTCTGTCGATCTTATTTATTTTTTCAAAGAACCAACTCTTAGTTTTATCAATTTTTTCAATGTTTTTTTTGTTTCAATTTCGTTGATTTCCGCTCTGATTTTAATTATTTCTTGTCTTCTGCTATATTTGCTGTTGTTTTGTTCTTCCTTTTCTAAGGTTTTAAGATGTAGTGTGAGTTCATTTATTTGTTGGTTTTTTCTTTTTTTGAGGAATGAACTCCAGGAAATGAATTTCCCTCTTAAAACTGCTTTCATTGTGTCCCATAGATTCCGGGATGTTGTGTCTGTATTGTCGTTTATCTCTAGGAATTTTTTGATTTCCTCCTTTATGTCTTCTGTAACCCATTGATCATTCAGTAACATATTGTTCATTTTCCAGGTGATGCAGGATTTTTCCTTGCTTCTTTTATCATTGATTTCCAGTTTCATTCCATTATGGTCAGATATGGTGCATGGTATTATCTCCACACCTTTATATTTACTGAGAGTCGCCCTATGGCATAATATATGGTCTATCTTTGAGTAGGATCCATGTGCTGCTGAGAAGAATGTGTATCCACTTGATGACGGTTGATAAATTCAATATATGTCGGTTAAGTCTAGGTTATTGATTGTGTTATTGAGTTTTATAGCTTCTTTGTTCAGCTTTTGTCTAGAGGATCTATCCAATGGCGAGAGTGGTGTGTTGAAGTCCCCCATAATAATTGTGTTGTGGTCTATTTGACTCTTGAACTTGAGGAGAGTTTGTTTTATGAATGTTGCAGCACCATTGTTTGGTGCATACAAATTGATAATTGTTATGTCTTGATGGTGGATGGTTCCTTTTAACAGTATATAGTGTCCTTCTTTATCCCTTTTGATTAACTTAGGTTTGAAGTTCACTTTATTCGATATGAGAATGGCCACTCCTGCTTGCTTCCGAGGGCCATGTGAGTGGTATGATTTTTCCCAATCTTTCACCTTCAGTCTGTGTATGTCTTTTCCTATCATGTGAGTCTCCTGAAGGCAGCATATTGTTGGATTTGTTTTTTTAATCCAGGTTACTAGCCTATGTCTCTTGATTGGTGAATTTAAGCCATTAACATTTAAGGTTACAATTGAAATATGGTTTGTACTTCCAGTCATGTTTATTTATTTATTTATTTTAGATTGGTTAGTTTTCCCTCTTTGGTTATTTTTCTCCCCCTTTACTGAGATACCTCCCACTGTTAATTTTGGGCGCTATTTTTCAATTCCTCTTCTTGTAATATTTTGCTCAACATACTTTGCAGTGCTGGTTTTCTAGCTGCAAATTCTTTTAGCTTTTGTTTATCGTGAAATATTTTAGTTTCATTGTCAAATCTGAAGCTTAGTTTTGCTGGATACAGGATTCTTGGTTGGAATCCATTATTTTTCGGTGTTTGAAATACGTTGTTGCAGGATCTTCTCGCTTTCAAAGTCTATGATGAAAAATCAGTCGTTAACCTAATTGGTTTACCCCTAAATGTAATCTGCCTCCTTTCTCTCGTAGCTTTTAGTATTCTCTCCTTGTCCTGTATGTTAGCTATCTTCATAAGTATGTGTCTTGGAGTTGGTCTATTATGGTTTTGGATGTTTGGGGTCCTGTAAGCTTCCAGGATTTGGCAATCCATTCCATCTTTCATCTCTGGGAAGTTTTCTAGTATTATCTCTCTTAGTATGCTATCCATTCCTTTGTATTGATTCTCGGTGCCTTCTTCTATCCCAATGACTCTCAGATGAGGTCTTTTGATGAGGTCCCATATCTCTTGGATAGATTGCTCGTGAGATTTCAGCATCTTTTCTGTCTTGACTATATTCTTTTCAATTTGATAAACTTTGTCTTCATTATCTGATGTTCTGACTTCTACTTGATCCAGTCTGTTTGTAATATTCTCATTAGCGCTTTTAATCTGATTTACGGTTTCTTGCATTTCTATGATTGCAGCTTGATTTTTTTTTAACACCTCTATCTCCTGATAAAGCTCATTCTTTGTGGATTGAATTTGTGTGGTTAGTTCCTCTTCAAAATATACTTTCAATGCTTGGATTTGCTGTCTCATGTCTTCTCTAATATTCCGTTCCATCTGAATTAGGTATGCCTTGATTTCTTTCCCTGTCCATGTTTCTGTTTCTTCTAGGCCCTCCTGTAAATTTAGGTTGTCCTCTATTGTTTGTAACCCTTTTTTTCCTTGTTTTTTTTTATATTGTTCACGTTGCTTTCCAGCTCTGTTTGACTGCTTAGTAACTGCTTTCTCCTATACATTTGTTTTGGCTTTGTATATCTCTGTTGTCTCTCTTTTGTGGTGGGAGATTATGCCTAGAAATGTTGGGCTTTGTTGTACTTTACAGCTGATTCATTCAATTCATATAAGGCTTCTAGGTTCTCTATGCATATAATGTTTTGCTGTTTGTTCTTTGGACTATATATTTAGGTTGGGTGCTCTGGTGGTACGATGATTAGTATGTCTTGGCTACTTTAGAAGATTGCTCCATTGAAGGTGGATACTACCAGGCAATTGGATCAGGGTGCTGATAGTAGCTAGGTATTTATGAGTCTTTAGACAGCCTCAAGACATTCACCTATTTGCATTTAGAAAATTACACGCAATGGAAGATGTAATGCTTGGGATGAGAGTTAGGGGGTTAGGGGAATGAGGGTGCTGTTTAAAAAAGAAAAAAGGTTAGAGGTAGAGATAGATTAGAGGGGAATAAAAAGAACAATAAAACTTGAAATGGGGTAGAAAGAGAGAAGGAAAAGGGGAGAAAGGAACAGGGAGAGAAGAAGGAGAGAATAAAATATCGACAACAGCAACAAAACAAAACAAAACAAAACAAAACAAAACAAAAAAAAAACCACCAAAAAAAAAATTACAGTCTTAGAGATCCACCTTCCTCTCTTCCAGTAGGCGGTGCTGTGCCCTCCAAGAGGAGCGTCTGCTCTCTACCAGCCAAGAACTGTCTCTGTAGGGCGTCTCCTGGGGGTCTCTCAGACTTGTCAGTCCAGAGCCATTTCACTTCTCCAGCTCTTAACCCCCTTCCTCCTGACAGTCTACCAGCCAGGTCCTGTTCCCCAGAAGTGACTCTCCCAAGGTCTAGTTACACTTACAGCCCCACCCCGTGTCCCTTTTAAGCCCCAGTGCTGTGGTAAACTGGTGGCTAAGACCTTGGGATTTGCCGCTGGTGATATGTGGGGCTGGGGGTCTGGGATCCCCTCTGCTTCCGTACGGACACGACCCCTGAGAAGTCAATGATGTTTCCTGGCTGCTTGTATCAGTATGGGAAGTCACGCACCTGCTAAAGTGGATTCTGCTGGGAAGGAATTCCAGCAGCCGAATTCCGATGAGGTCACCTCTCTGCTATAGCGGGCCCCAGGCTCCTTGCCAAAGTGTCCCAGGAGAGGGGTGGGGCTGGTCCGGCCCTGTTCGCCTCAGCTTCTGGCTTGTTGAGGTTTGGCTAAAGAGTTCTTCCTGCCAAGCTGTGTCTCAGCATCTAGCAGGACCCAGACACTTTGGCTGCGGGCGGGTGGACGGATTGCAGCTGTGCCCGCAGTGCGCGGATTGTGGCTGTTAGTTTTGGAATTCTGCGTCTCTGGCAGGGTCCCGCTCCTCCAGGTCACACAGATGCTTCAAAAAAATTCTAGTAGTTCCCGGGCGGTCTCTCTTCAGAGGAATTTTGCTAGGAGAATCTCCGTTGGACGAATCCAAGAGTTATCCTTGCGATTTTATGTTCCCATCACTGGGTGTGCCTTGAAAGCGCAGCCTCTCTTCCCGCCGCCATGTTGGATCTCCTGAGAACTACTTTATTTGGTCAAGTTTCAAAGAGCTACTACAAACCATGTTGTATTTAGAGTTCCAAATTTATCTATCTATATAGGTGAGAACAGAGTGAAACCTAAACATAAACTGCTACTGTAAACGAACCCTTCAACCTAGAAGAACAAATTTTGGTGAGCAAAGTGGGATTTGTATTCTAATCATTACCACCAAGTATCATCAGGATTGGGTGAAAAAGAATATGCTGGTATTTCAAAAACTCGTCATTTTTTGGAAGCTTGGCAACCCCTTTCAATGAAAGTTCTTTTCCATAGTCTCTGCTTAGACCTATTTGATGAGGAAACAAACCATAGAGACAAAACTGAGAACTTCTTTATTTTGTCAAGTTTGAAAGAGCTACTACAAACCATGTTGAATTTAGAGTTCCAGATTCATCTATCTATATGGGAGAGAACAGAGTGAAACCTAAAAATTAAAACTGCTACTGTAATCGAACACTTCAACCTTGAAGATCAAAATTTGGTGAGCCAAGTGGGATTTGTGTACCGATCATTATCACCAAGTATCATCAAGATTGGGTGAAAAAATATTTGCTTGTATTTTGGAAACTCGTAATTTCTTAAAAGCTTGGCAACCCCTTTCAATGAAAGTGCTTTTCCACAGTCTCTGCTTTAAGCTACTTGAAGAGGAAACAAACCATTGAAACAAAACTGAGAACTACTTTATATTGTCATTTTTCAAAGAGCTACTACAAAGCATGTTGAATTTACTGTTACAAATTCATCTATCTATATAGGAGAGAACAGATTGAAACCTAAAAATAAAATCTGCTACTGTAAACGAACGATTCAACGTAGAAGAACAAAATTTGGAGAGCCAAGTGGGATTTGTGTACTGATCATTACCACCAAGTATCATCAAGATTGGGTGAACAAATATTTGCTGGTATTTCGGAAACTCCTAATTTTTTGGAAGCTTGGCAACCCTTTCAATGAAAGTGCTTTTCCACAGTCTCTGCTTAGGGCTACTTGAAGAGGAAACGAACCACAGAGACAAAACTGAGAACTGCTTTATTTTGCCAAGTTTCAAAGAGCTACTACAAACCATGTTGGATTTAGAGTTCCAGATTCATCTATCTATATTGGAGACAACAGAGTGAAACCTAAAAATAAAAACTGCTTCTGTAAACGAACGCTTCAACCTAGAAGAACAAAATTTGGTGAGCCAAGTGGGATTTGTATACTGATCATTACCACCAATTATCATCAGGATTGGGTGAAGAAATATTTGCTGGTATTTCGGAAACTCGTAACTTCTCTGAAGATTGTAAAACCCTTTCAAAGAAATTGCTTTTCCACAGTCTGTGCCTAGGGCTACTTGAAGTGGTAACAAACCGTAGAGAAAAAACTGAGAACTACTTTATATTGTCAAGTTTCAAAGAGCTACTACAAACCATGTTGGATTTAGAGTTCCAGATTCACTATCTATATAGGAGACAACAGAGTTAAACCTAAAAATTAAAACTGCTACTGTAATCGAACATTTCAACCTTGAAGATCAAAATTTTGTGAGCCATGTGGGATTTGTGTACCGATCATTACCAGCAAGTATCATCAAGATTGGGTGAAAAAATATTTGCTTGTATTTTGGAAACTCGTAATTTCTTGGAAGCTTGGCAACCCCTTTCAATGAAAGTGCTTTTCCACAGTCTCTGCTTTAAGCTACTTGAAGAGGAAACAAACCATTGAGACAAAACAGAGAACTACTTTATTTTTCCATTTTTCAAAGAGCTACTACAAACCATGTTGAATTCAATGTTCCAAATTCATCTATCTATATAGGAGAGAACAGATTGAAACCTAAAGATAAAAACTGCTACTGTAAACGAACGCTTCAACCTAGAAGAACAAAATTTTTAGAGCCAAGTGGGATTTGTGTACTGATCATTACCACCAAGTATCATCAAGATTGGGTGAAAAAATATTTGCTGGTATTTCGGAAAATCCTAATTTTTTGGAAGCTTTGCAACACTTTCAATGAAAGTGCTTTTCAACAGTCTCTGCTTAGGGCTACTTGAAGAGGAAACAAACCACAGAGACAAAACTGAGAACTACTTTATTTTGTCAAGTTTCAAAGAGCTACTAGAAACCATGTTGGATTTACAGTTCCAGATTCATCTATCTATATCGGAGAAAACAGAGTGAAACTAAAAATAAAAACTGCTACTGTAAATGAACGCTTCAACCTAGAAGAACAAAATTTGGTGAGCCAAGTGGGATTTGTATAGTCATCATTACCGGCAAGTATCATCAAGATTGGGCCAAAAAATATTTGCTGCTATTTCGAAACTCGTAGATTCTTGGAAGCTTGGCAACCCCTTTAAATGAAAGTGCTTTTCGCCAGTCTCTGATTAGGGCTAAACGAAGAGGAAACAAACCATAGAGACAAAACTGACAACTACTTTTTTTGTCAAGTTTCAAAGAGCTCCTACAAACCATGTTGGATTTAGAGTTCCAAATTCATCTATCTATATAGGAGAGAACAGAGGAAAACCTAAAAATATAAACTGCTACTGTAAACCAACGCTTAAAACTAGAAGAACAAAATTTGGTGAGTCAAGTAGGATTTGTAAACCGATCATTACCACCAAGTATCATCAAGATTGGGTGAAAAAATATTTGCTGTCATTTCAGAAACTCGTTATTCCTCAGAAGCTTGGCAACCCCTATCAATGAAAATGCTTTTTCACAGTCTGTGCCTAGGGCTACTTGAAGAGGAAACAAACCATAGAGACAAAACTGAGAACTCCTTTATGTTGTCAAGTTTCAAAGAGCTACTACAAACCATGTTGGATTTAGAGTTCCAAATTCATCTATCTATATAGGAGAGAACAGAGTGAAACCTAAAAATAAAAACTGCTATTGTAAACGAACGCTTCAACCTAGAAGAACAAAATTTGGTGAGCCAAGTGGGATTTGAGTACTTGTCATTACCAACACCTATCATCAAGATTGGGTGAAAAAATATTTGCTGGTATTTCGGAAACTCATAATTTCTTGGAAGCCTTGCAACTCCTTTCAATGAAAGTGCTTTTCCATAGTCTCGGCTTAGGGCTACTTGAAGAAGAAGCAAATCATAGATACAAAACTGAGAACTCCTTTATTTTGTCAAGTTTCTAAGAGCTACTACAAACCATGTTGGATTTAGAGTTTCAAATTCATCTATCTATATAGGAGAGAACAGAGTGAAACCTACATATAAAAACTGCTACTGTAAACGAACGCTTCAAACTAGAAGAACAAAATTTGGTGAGTCAAGTTGGATTTGTGTACCGATCATTACCACCAATTATCATCAAGATTGGTGAAAAAATATTTGCGGGAATTTCGGAAACTCGTTATTTCTTGGAAGCACGGCAACCCCTTTCAATGAAAGTGCTTTTCCACAATCTGTGCCTTGGGTTACTTAAAGAGGAAAGAAACCATAGAGACAAAACTGAGAACTACTTTATTTTGTCAAGTTTCAAAGAGGAAGTACAAACCATGTTGGATTTAGAGTTCCACATTCATCTATCTATATAAGAGATAACAGAGTGAAACCTACATATGAAAACTGCTACTGTAGACGAACACTTCAACCTAGAAGAACACAATTTGGTGAGCCAAGTGGGATTTGTGTACTGATCATTACCACCACGTATCATCAAGATTGGGTGAAAAAATGTTTGATGGTATTTCGGAAACTCGTAATTTCTTGGAAACTTGGCAACCCCACTCAATGAAAGTGCTTTTCCACAGTCTCTGCTTAGGGCTACTTAAAGAGGAAACAAACCATAGAGACAAAACTGAGAACTACTTTTTTTGTCAATTTTCAAAGACCTACTACAAACCATGTTTTATTTAGAGTTCCAAATTCATCAATCTATATAGGAGAGAACAGAGGGAAACCTAAAAATATAAACAGCTACTGTAATCCAACGCTTAAAACTAGAAGAAAAAAATTTGGTGAGTCAAGTGGGATTTGTAAACCGATAATTACCACCAAGTATGATCACGATTGGGTGAAAATATATTTGCTAGTATTTCGGAAACTCGTTATTTCTTGGAAGCTTGGCAACCCCTTTCAATGAAAGTGCTTTTCCACAGTCTGTGCCTAGGGCTACTTGAAGAGGAAACAAACCATAGAGACAAAAATGAGAACTACTTTGTTTTGTCAAGTTTCAAAGAGCTACTACAAACCATGTTGGATTTAAAGTGTCAAATTCATCTATCTATATAAGAGAGAAAGAGTGAAACCTACATATAAAAACTGCTACTGTAGACGAATGCTTCAACCTAGAAGAACAGAATTTGGTGAGCCAAGTGGGATTTGTGTACTGATCATTACCACCACGTATCATCAAGATTGGGTGAAAAATTATTTGCTGGTGTTTCGGAAACTCGTTATTTCTCAGAGGTTTTGCAACCCCTCACAATGAAAGTGCTTTTCCACAGTCTGTGCCTAGGGCTACTTGAAGAGGAAACAAACCTTAGAGACAAAACTGAGAACTCCTTTATTTTGTCAAGTTTCAAAAAGCTAATACAATCCATGTTGGATTTAGAGTTCCAAATTCATCTATCTATATAGGAGAGAAGAGAGTGAAACCTACATATAATAACTGCTACTGTAAACGAACACTTCAATTAGAAGAACAAAATTTGGTGAGCAAAGTGGGAATTGTGTACTTATCATTATCACCTCGTATCATCAAGATTGGGTGAAAAAATATTTGCTGGTATTTCGGAAACTCGTTATTTCTTAGAAGCTTGGCAACCGCTCTCAATGAAAGTGCTTTTCCACAGTCGGTGCCTAGGGCTACTTGAAGAGGAAACAAACCACAGAGACCAAACTGAGAACTCTTTTATTTTGTCAAGGTTCAAATAGCTACTACAAACCATGTTGGATTTAGACTTCCAAATTCATCTATCTATTTGGGAGAGAATAGAGTGAAAACTAAATATACAAACTGCTACTGTAGACGAACGCTTCAACGTAGAAGAACACAATTTGGTGAACCAAGTGGGATTTGTGTACCGATTATTACCACCAAGTATCATCAAGATTCGGTGAAAAAATATTTGCTGGTGTTTCGGAAACTCGTTATTTCTTAGAAGCTTGGCAACCCCTCTCAATGAAAGTGCTTTTCCACAGTATGTGCCTAGGACTACTTGAAGAGGAAACAAAACATAGAAACAAAACTGAGAACTACTTTATTTTGTCAAGTTTCAAAGAGCTACTGCAAACCATATTGGATTTAGAGTTCCAAATTCATCTATCTATATAGGAGAGAACAGAGTGAAACCTAAATATAAAAACTGCTACTGTAGACAAACACTTCAACCTAGAAGAACAGAATTTGGTGAGCCAAGTGGAATTTGTGTACCGATCATCACCACAAAGTATGATCAAGATCGGGTGAAAAAATATTTGCTGGTATTTCGATAACTCGTTATTTCTTAGAAGCTTGGCAACCCCTCTCAATGAAAGAGCTTTTCCACAGTCTGTGCCTAGGGCTACTTGAAGAGGAAACAAACCATAGAGACAAACTGAGAAGTCATTTATTTTGTCACGTTTCAAAGAGCTACTACAAACCTTTTTGGATTTAGAGTTCCAAATTCATCTATCTATATAGGAGAGAACAGAGTAAAACCTAAAAATAAAAACTGCTACTGTAGACGAATGCTTCAACCTAGAAGAAGAAAATTTGGTGAGCCAAGTGGGATTTGTGTACTTGTCATTACCACCAAGTATCATCAAGATTATGTGAAAAAATATTTGCTGGTATTTCGGAAACTCGTTATTTCTTAGAAGCTTGGCAACCCCTCTCAATGAAAGTGCTTTTCCAGTCTCTGCCTAGGCTAATTGAAGAGGAAACAAACCATAGAGACAAAACTGAGAACTCCTTATTTTGTCAAGTATCAAAGAGGCACTACAAACCATGTTGGATTTAGAGGTCCAAATTCATCTATCTATATATCAGAGAACAGAGTGAAACCTAAACATAAAAACTGCTACAGTAGACGAACGCTTCAACCTGGAAGAACAATATTTGGTGTGCCAAGTGGGATTTGTGTACTGATCATTACCACCAAGTATCATTAACATTGGGTGAAAAAAATATTTGCTGGTATTTCCGAAACTCATAATTACTTGGAAGCTTGGCAAACCCCTCTCAATGAAAAGTGCTTTTCACAGTCATTGCCTAGGGCTACTTAAAGAGGAAACAATCCATAGAGACAAAACTGAGACCTCCTTTATTTTGTCAAGTTTCAAAGAGCTACTACAAACCATGTTGGATTTAGAGTTCCAAATTCATCTATCGATATAGGAGAGAACAGAGTGAAACCTAAAAATAAAAATGGCTACTGTAAACGAATGCTTCAAATTACAAGAACAAAATTTGGTGAGCCAAGTGGGATTTGTGTACTGATCATTACCACCAAGAATCATCAAGATTGGGTGAAAAAATATTTGCTGGTATTTAGGAAACTCGTTATTTCTTAGAAGTTTGGCAACCCCACTCATTGAAAGTACTTTTCCACAGTCTGTGCCTTTGACTACTTGAAGAGGAAACAAACCATAGAAACGAAATTGAGAACTCCTTTATTTTGTCAAGTTTCAAAGAGCTACTACAAACCACGTTGGATTTAGAGTTCTCAATTCATCTATCTATATAGGAGAGAACAGAGTGAAACCTAAATATAAAAACTGCTACTGTAGACGAACGCTTCAACCTAGAAAAACAAAATTTGGTGAGCCAAGTGGGTTTTGTGTACTGATCATTACCACCAAGTATCTTCAATATTGGGTGAAAAAATATTTGCTGGTATTTCGGAAACTCATTATTTCTTAGAAGCTTGGCAACCCCTCTCAATGAAAGTGATTTTCCACCGTCGGTGCCTAGAGCTAATTGAAGAGGATACAAACCGTATAGACAAAACTGAGAACTCCTTTATTTTGTCAAGATTCAAAGAGCTACTACAAACCATGTTGGATTCAGAGTTCCAAATTCATCTATCTATAAAGCAGAGAACAGAGTGAAACCTAAATATAAAAACTGCTACTGTAGACGAACGCTTCAACCTAGAAGAACAAAATTTGGTGAGCCAAGTGGGATTTGTGTGCCGATCATTACCACCACGTATCATCAACATTGGGTGACAAAATATTTTCTGGCATTTCGGAAACTCGTAATTTCTTGGAAGCTTGGCAACCCCTTTCAATGAAAGTGCTTTTCCACAGTCTCTGCCTAGGGCTACATGAAGAGGAAACAAATCATAGAGACAAAACTGAGAATTCCTTTACTTTGTCAAGTTTCAAAGAGCTACTACAAACCATATTGGATTTAGAGTTCCAAATTCATCTATCTATATAGGAGAGAACAGAGTGAAACCTAAATATAAAAACTGCTACTGTAGACGAATGCTTCAAACTTGAAGAACAAATTTGGTGAGCCAAGTGGGATTTGTGTACTTGTTATTACCACCAAGTATCATCAAGAATGGGAGAAAAAATATTTGCTGGTATTTCCGAAACTCGTTATTTCTTAGAAGCTTGGCAACCCCTCTCAATGAAATTGCTTTTCCACAGTCTGTGCCTAGGGCTACTTGAAGAGGAAACAAACCATAGAAACAAAACTGAGAACTCCTTTATTTTGTCAAGTTTCAAAGAGCCACTACAAACCATGTTGGATTTAGAGTTCAAATTCATCTATCTATATAGGAGAGAACAGAGTGAAACCTAAAAATAAAAACTGCTCCTGAAAACGAACCCATCAATCTAGAAGAACAAAATTTGGTGAGTCAAGTGGAATTTGTGTACTTGTCATTACCACCAAGTATCATCAAGATTGGGTGAAAAAATATTTGCTGGTATTTCGGAAACTCGTTATTTCTTAGAAGCTTGGCAACCCCTCTCAATGAAAGTCCTTTTCCACAGTCTGTGCCTAGGGCTACTTAAAGAGGAAACAATCCATAGAGACAAAACTGAGACATCCTTTATTTTGTCAAGTTTCAAAGAGCTACTACAAACCATGTTGGATTTAGAGTTCCAAATTCATCTATCTATATAGGAGAGAACAGAGTGAAACCTAAAAATAAAAACTGCTACTGTAGACGAACGCTTAAACCTAGAAGAACAAAATTTGTTGAGCCAAGTGTGCTTTGTGTACTTGGCATTACCACCAGTATCATCAAGATTGGGTTAAAAAATATTTGCTGGTATTTGGGAAAATCGTAATTTCTTGGAAGCTTTGGAATGCATTTAAAGAAAGTGCTTTTTCACAGTCTCTGCTTAGGGCTTTTTAAGAGGAAACAAACCATAGAGACAAAACTGAGAACTTCTTTATTTTCTCAAGTTTCAAAGAGCTACGACAAACCCTATTGGATTTAGAGTTCCAAATTCATCTATCTATATAGGAGAGAACAGAGAGAAACCTAAATATAGAAACTGCTACTGTAGACGAATGCTTCAACCTAGAAGAAAAAAATTTGGTGAGCCAAGTGGGATTTGTGTACTGATCATTACCAAGAAGTATCATCAACATTGGGTGAAAAAATATTTGCTGGTATTTCAGAAACTCGTTATTTCTTAGAAGCTTGGCAACCCCTCTCAATGAAAGTGCTTTTCCACCGTCTGTACCTAGGGCTATTTGAAGTGGAAACAAATAATAGAGACAAAACTGAGAAGTCATTTATTTTGTCAAGTTTCAAAGAGCTACTACAAATCTTTTTGGATTTAGAGTTCCAAATTCATCTATCTATATAGGAGAGAACAGAGTAAAACCTAAAAATAAAAACTGCTACTGTAGACGAATGCTTCAACCTAGAAGAAGAAAATTTGGTGAGCCAAGTGGGATTTGTGTACTTGTCATTACCACCAAGTATCATCAAGATTGGGTGAAAAAATATTTGCTGATATTTCGGAAACTCATTATTTCTTAGAAGCTTGGCAACCCCTCTCAATGAAAGTGCTTTTCCACAGTCTCTGCATAGGGCTACTTGAAGAGGAAACAAACCATAGAGACAAAACTGAGAACTCCTTTATTTTGTCAAGTATCAAAGAGGCACTACAAACCATGTTGGATTTAGAGTTCCAAATTCATCTATCTATATAGCAGAGAACAGAGTGAAACCTAAACATAAAAACTGCTACAGTAGATGAACGCTTCAACCTGGAAGAACAATATTTGGTGTGCCAAGTGGGATTTGTTTACTGATCATTACCACCAAGTATCATCAACATTGGGTGAAAAAAATATTTGCTGGTATTTCCGAAACTCATAATTACTTGGAAGCTTGGCAAACCCTCTCAATGAAAGTGCTTTTCCACAGGCAGTGCCTAGGGCTACTTAAAGAGGAAACAATCCATAGAGACAAAACTGAGACCTCTTTTATTTTGTCAAGTTTCAAAGAGCGACTACAAACCATGTAGGATTTAGAGTTCCAAATTCATCTATCTATATAGGAGAGAACAGAGTGAAACCTAAAAATAAAAACTGCTACTGTAAACGAATGCTTCAAATTACAAGAACAAAATTTGGTGAGCCAAGTGGGATTTGTGTACTGATCATTACCACCAAGAATCATCAAGATTGGGTGAAAAAATATTTGCTGGTATTTAGGAAACTCGTTATTTCTTAGAAGTTTGGCAACCCCACTCATTGAAAATACTTTTCCACAGTCTGTGCCTTTGACTACTTGAAGAGGAAACAAACCATAGAAACGAAATTGAGAACTCCTTTATTTTGTCAAGTTTCAAAGAGCTACTACTAACCACGTTGGATTTAGAGTTCTCAATTCATCTATCTTTATAGGAGAGAACAGAGTGAAACCTAAATATAAAAGCTGCTACTGTAGACGAACGCTTCAACCTAGAAGAACAAAATTTGGTGAGCCAAGTGGGTTTTGTGTACTGATCATTACCACCAAGTATCATCAAAATTGGGTGAAAAAATATTTGTTGGTATTTCGGAAACTCATTATTTCTTAGAAGCTTGGCAAACCCTCTCAATGAAAGTGCTTTTCCACCGTCGGTGCCTAGAGCTAATTGAAGAGGATACAAACCGTATAGACAAAACTGAGAACTCCTTTATTTTGTCAAGATTCAAAGAGCTACTACAAACCATGTTGGATTCAGAGTTAAAATTCATCTATCTATAAAGCAGAGAACAGAGTGAAACCTAAATATAAAAACTGCTACTGGAGACGAACGCTTCAACCTAGAAGAACAAAATTTGGTGAGCCAAGTGGGATTTGTGTGCCGATCATTACCACCACGTGTCATCAACATTGGGTGACAAAATATTTTCTGGCATTTCGGAAACTCGTACTTTCTTGGAAGCTTGGCAACCCCTTTCAATGAAAGTGCTTTTCCACAGTATCTGCCTAGGGCTACATGAAGAGGAAACAAATCACAGAGACAAAACTGAGAACTCTTTTACTTTGTCAAGTTTCAAAGAGCTACTACAAACCATATTGGATTTAGAGTTCCAAATTCATCTATCTATATAGGAGAGAACAGAGTGAAACCTAAATATAAAAACTGCTACTGTAGACGAACGCTTCAACCTTGAAGAACAAAATTTGGTGAGCCAAGTGGGATTTGTGTACTTGTTATTACCACCAAGTATCATCAAGATTGGGAGAAAAAATATTTGCTGGTATTTCCGAAACTCGTTATTTCTTAGAAGCTTGGCAACCCCTCTCAATGAAATTGCTTTTCCACAGTCTGTGCCTAGGGCTACTTGAAGAGGAAACAAACCATAGAAACAAAACTGAGAACTCCTTTATTTTGTCAAGTTTCAAAGAGCCACTACAAACCATGTTGGATTCAGAGTTCAAATTCATCTATCTATACAGGAGAAAATAGAGTGAAACCTAAAAATAAAATCTCCTACTGTAAACGAAAGCTTCAACCTAGAAGAACAAAATTTGGTAAGCCAAGTGGGATTTGTGTACTGATCATTACCACCAAGTATCATCTAGAGTGGGTGAAAAAATATTTGCTGGTATTTTGGAAACTCGTTATGTATTAGAAGCTTGGCAACCCCTCTCAATGAAAGTGCTTTTCCACCGTCGGTGCCTAGAGCTAATTGAAGAGGATACAAACCGTATAGACAAAACTGAGAACTCCTTTATTTTGTCAAGATTCAAAGAGCTACTACAAACCATGTTGGATTCAGAGTTCCAAATTCATCTATCTATATAGGAGAGAACAGAGTGAAACCTAAATATAAAAACTGCTACTGTAGACGAACGCTTCAACCTAGAAGAACAAAATTTGGTGAGCCAAGTGGGATTTGTGTACTGATCATTACCACCAAGTATCATCTGATTGGGTGAGAAAATATTTGCTGGTATTTCGGAAACTCATTATTTCTTAGAAGATTGGCAAACCCACTCAATGAAATTGCTTTTCCACAGTCTGTGCCTAGTGCTACTTGAAGAGGAAACAAACCATAGAGGCAAAACTGAGAACTCCTTTCTTTTGTCAAGTTTCAAAGAGGTTCTGCAAACCATGTTGGATTCAGAGTTCCAAATTCATCTATCAATATAGCAGAGAACAGAGTGAAAACTAAATATAAAAAGTGCTACTGTAGATGAACGCTTCAACCTAAAAGAACAAAATTTGGTGAGCCAAGTGGGATTTGTGTACTGATCATTACCACTAAGTATCATCAAGATTGGGTGAAAAAATAATTGCTGGTATTTCGGAAACTCGTAATTTCTTGGAAGCTTGGCAACCCCTTTCAATGTAAGTGCTTTTCCACAGTCTCTGACTAGGGCTACTTGAAGAGGAAACAAACCATAGAGACAAAACTGAGAATTCCTTTATTTTTTCAAGTTTCAAAGAGCTACTACAAACCATGTTGGATTTAGAGTTCCAAATTCATCTATCTATATAGGAGAGAACAGAGTGAAACCTAAAAATAAATCTGCTCCTGAAAACGAACCCATCAATCTAGAAGAACAAAATTTGGTGAGTCAAGTGGGATTTGTGTACTTGTCATTACCACCAACTATCATCAAGATTGGGTGAAAAAATATTTGCTGGTATTTCGGAAACTCGTTATTTCTTAGAAGCTTGGCAACCCCTCTCAATGAAAGTCCTTTTCCACAGTCTGTGCCTAGGGCTACTTGAAGAGGAAACAAACCATAGAGACAAAACTGAGAACTCCTTTCTTTTGTCACGTTTCAAAGAGCTACTACAAACCATGTTGGATTTAGAGTTAAAAAATTCATCTATCTCTGTAGGAGAGAACAGAGTGAAACCTGAATATAAAAACTGCTACTGTAGACGAACGCTTCTACCTTGAAGAACAAAATTAGGTGAGCCAAGTGGGATTTGTGAATCGATCATTACCACCAAGTATCATCACGATTGGGTGAAAAAATATTTGCTCGTATTTCGGAACCCGTTATTTCTTAGAAGCTTGGCAAACACTCTCAATGAAAGTGTTTTCCACAGTCTCTGCTTAGGGCTACTTGAAGCGGAAACAAATCATAGAGACAAAACTGAGAACTCCTTTATTTTGTCAAGTTTCAAAGAGCTACTACAAACCATATTGGACTTAGAGTTCAAATTCATCTATCTATATAGGAGAGAAAAGAGTGAAACCTAAATATAAAAACTGCTACTGTAGATGAACGCTTCAACCTAGAAGAACAAAACTTGGTGAGCCAAGTGGGATTTGTGTACCGCTCATCACCACCAAGTATCATCAAGATTGGGTGAAAAAATATTTGCTGGTATTTCGGAAACTTGTTATTTCTTAGAAGCTTGGCAACCGCTCTCAATGAAAGTTCTTTTCCACAGTCGGTGCCTAGGGCTACTTGAAGAGGAAACAACTCACAGAGACAAAACTGAGAACTCTTTTATTTTGTCAAGGTTCAAATAGCTACTACACACCATGTTGGATTTAGACTTCCAAATTCATCTATCTATTTGGGAGAGAATAGAGTGAAAACTAAATATACAAACTGCTTCGTAGATGAACGCTTCAACGTAGAAGAACACAATTTGGTGAACCAAGTGGGATTTGTGTACCGATTATTACCACCAAGTATCATCAAGATTCGGTGAAAAAATATTTGCTGGTGTTTTGGAAACTCCTTACATCTTAGCAGCTTGGCAACCCCTCTCAATGAAAGTGCTTTTCTGCAGTCTGTGCCTAGGACTACTTAAAGAGGAAACAAAACATTGAGACAAAACAGAGAACTACTTTATTTTGTCAAGTTTCAAAGAGCTACTGCAAACCATACTGGATTTAGAGTTCCAAATTCATCTATCTATATAGCAGAGAACAGAGTGAAACCTAACAATAAAAACTGCTACTGTAGACGAACGCTTCAACCTAGAAGAACAAAATTTGGTGAGTCAAGTGCGATTTGTGTACCAATCATCACCACCAAGTATCTTCAAGATTGGGTGAAAAAATATTTGCTGGTATTTTCTTAAACTCGTTATTTCTTAGAAGCTTGGCAACCGCTCTCAATGAAAGAGCTTTTCGGCAGTCTGTGCCTAGTGCTAATTGAAGAGGAAAAAAACCATAGAAACAAAACTGAGAACTCCTGTATTTTGTCAAGTTTCAAAGAGCCACTACAAACCATGTTGTATTTAGAGTTCAAATTCATCTATCTATATAGGAGAGAACAGAGTGAAACCTAAAAATAAAAACTGCTACTGTAAACGAACGCTTCAAACTAGAGAACAAATTTGGTAAGCCAAGTGGGATTTGTGTACTGATCATTACCACCAAGTATCATCAAGATTCGGTGAAAAAATATTTGCTGGTATTTCGGAAACTCGTTATTTCTTAGAAGCTTGGCAACCCCTCTCAATGAAAGTGCTTTTCCACAGTATGTGCCTAGGACTACTTGAAGAGGAAACAAAACATAGAGACAAAACTGAGAACTACTTTATTTTGTCAAGTTTCAAAGAGCTACTACAAACCATATTGGACTTAGAGTTCAAATTCATCTATCTATATAGGAGAGAAAAGAGTGAAACCTAAATATATAAACTGCTACTGTAGACGAACGCTTCAACCTAGAAGAACAAAATTTGGTGAGCAAAGTGGGATTTGTGTACCGCTCATCACCACCAAGTATCATCAAGATTGGGTGAAAAAATATTTGCTGATATTTTGGAAACTCGTTATTTCTTAGAAGCTTGGCAACCGCTCTCAATGAAAGTGTTTTTCCACAGTCGGTGCCTAGGGCTACTTGAAGAGGAAACAAACCACAGAGACAAAACAGAGAACTCTTTTATTTTGTCAAGGTTCAAATAGCTACTACAAACCATGTTGGATTTATTCTTCCAAATTCATCTATCTATTTGGGAGAGAATAGAGTGAAAACTAAATATACAAACTGCTACTGTAGACGAACGCTTCAACGTAGAAGAACAAAATTTGGTGAACCAAGTGGAATTTGTGTACCGATCATCACCACCAAGTATGATCAAGATTGGGTGAAAAAATATTTGCTGGTATTTCGATAACTCGTTATTTCTTAGAAGCTTCGCTACCCCTCTCAATGAAAGTGCTTTTCTACAGTCTGTGCCTACGGCTACTTGAAGAGGAAACAATCCATAGAGAAAAAACTGAGAACTCTTTTATTTTGAAAAGTTTCAAAGAGCTACTACAAACCATGTTGGATATAGAGTTCCAAATTCATCTATCTATATAGGAGAGAACACAGTGAAACCTAAAAATAAAAACTGCTAGTGTAGACGAACGCTTCAACCTAGAAGAACAAAATTTGGTGAGCCAAGTGGGATTTGTGTACTTGTCATTACCACCAAGTATCATCAAGATTGGGTGAAAAAATATTTGCTGGTATTTCGGAAACTCGTTATTTCTTAGAATCTTGGCAACCCCTCTCAATGAAAGTGCTTTTCAACAGTCTGGGCCTAGGGCTACTTGAAGAGGAAACAAACCATAGAGAGAAAACTGAGAACTCCTTTATTTTGTCAAGTTTCAAAGAACTACTACAAACCATGTTGGATTTAGAGATCCAAATTCATCTATCTATATAGCAGAGAACAGTGTGAAACCTAAATATAAAAACTGCTACTGTAGACAAACACTTCAACCTAGAAGAACAGAATTTGGTGAGCCAAGTGGAATTTGTGTACCGATCATCACCACCAAGTATGATCAAGATTGGGTGAAAAAATATTTGCTGTTATTTCGATAACTCGTTATTTCTTAGAAGCTTCGCTACCCCTCTCAATGAAAGTGCTTTTCCACAGTCTGTGCCTAGGGCTACTTGAAGAGGAAACAATCCATAGAGACAAAACTGAGAACTCTTTTATTTTGAAAAGTTTCAAAGAGCTACTACAAAGCATGTTGGATATAGAGTTCCAAATTCATCTATCTATATAGGAGAGAACACAGTGAAACCTAAAAATAAAAACTGCTAGTGTAGACGAACGCTTCAACCTAGAAGAACAAAATTTGGTGAGCCAAGTGGGATTTGTGTACTTGTCATTACCACCAAGTATCATCAAGATTGGGTGAAAAAATATTTGCTGGTATTTCGGAAACTCGTTATTTCTTAGAATCTTGGCAACCCCTCTCAATGAAAGTGCTTTTCAACAGTCTGGGCCTAGGGCTACTTGAAGAGGAAACAAACCATAGAGAGAAAACTGAGAACTCCTTTATTTTGTCAAGTTTCAAAGAACTACTACAAACCATGTTGGATTTATAGTTCCAAATTCATCTATCTATATAGCAGAGAACAGTGTGAAACCTAAACATAAAAACTGCTACTGTAGACGAACGCTTCAACTTAGAAAAAAAAATTTGGTGAGCCAAGAGGGATTTGTGGACTTGTCATTACCACCACGTATCATCAAAATTGGGTGAAAAAATATTTGCTGGTATTTCGGAAACTCGTTATTTCTCCGAAGCTTGGCAACCCCTCACAATGAAAGTGCTTTTCCACAGTCTCTGCTTAGGGCTACTTGAAGTGGAAACAAATTCTAGAGACAAAACGGAGAACTCCTTTATTTTGTCAAGTTTCAAAGAACTACTACAAACCATGTTGGATTCAGAGTTCCAAATTCATCTATCTATATAGGAGAGAACAGATTGAAACCTAAGTATAAAATCTGCTACTGTAGACGAACGCTTCAACCTAGAAGAACAAAATTTGGTGAGTAATGTGGGATTTGTGTACAGATCATTACCACCAAGTATCATCAAGATTGGGTGTAAAAACATTTGCTGGTATTTCGGAAACTTGTTATTTCTCAGAAGCTTGGAAACCCCTCACAATGAAAGTGCTTCTCCACAGTCGCTGCTTAGGGCTACTTGAAGTGGAAACAAATCATAGAGACAAAACTGAGAACTCCTTTATTTTGTCAAGTTTCAAAGAGTTACTACAAACCATATTGGATTTAGAGTTCCAAATTCATCTATCTATATAGGAGAGAACAGAGTGAACCCTAAAAATATAAACTGCTACTGTAAACGAACGCTTCAACTTAGAAGAACAAAATTTGGTGAGCCAAGTGGGATTTGTGTACTTATCATTACCACCATGTATCATCTGATTGGGTGAAAAAATATTTGCTGGTATTTCGGAAACTCCTTATTTCTTAGAAGCTAGGCAAACCCACTCAATGAAATTGCTTTTCCACAGTCTGTGCCTAGGGATACTTGAAGAGGAAACAAACCATAGAGGCAAAACTGAGACCTCCTTTATTTTGTCAAGTTTCAAAGAGCTACTACAAACCATGTTGGATTCAGAGTTCCAAATTCGTCTATCTATATAGGAGAGAACAGAGTGAAACCTAAAAATATAAACTGCTACTGTAAACGAACGCTTCAACTAAGAAGAACAAAATTTGGTGAGCCAAGTGGGATTTGTGGACTTGTGATTACCACCAAGTATCATCAAGATTGGGTGAAAAAACTTTTGCTGGTATTAAGGAAACTCGAATTTTTTTGGAAGATTGGCAACCCCTCTCAATGAAAGTGCTTTTCCACCATCTGTGCCTAGGGCTACTTGAAGAGGAAACAAACCATAGAGACAAAACCGAGAACTCCTTTATTTTGTCAAGTTTCAAAGAGACACTACAAAGCATGTTGGATTTAGAGTTCCAAATTCATCTATCTATATAGCAGAGAACAGAGTGAAACCTAAACATAAAAACTGCAACTGTAGACGAACGCTTCAACCGAGAAGAACAAAATTTGGTGAGCCAAGTGGGATTTAGGTTCTGATCATTACCACCAAGTATCATCAAGATTGGGTGAAAAAATATTTGCTGGTATTTCGGAAACTCGTAATTTCTTGGAAGCTTGGCAACTGCTCTCAATGAAAGTGCTTTTCCACAGTCACTGCTTAGGGCTACTTGAAGCGGAAACAAATCATAGAGACAAAACTGAGAACTCCTTTATTTTGTCAAGTTTCAAAGAGCTACTACAAACCATGTTGGATTTAGAGTTCCAAATTCTTCTATCTATATAGGAGAGAACAGACTGAAACCTAAATATAAAAATTGCTACTGTAGACGAACGTTTCAACCCAGAAGAACAAAATTTTGAGCCAAGTGGGATTTGTGTATTGATCATTACCACCAAGTATCATTAACATTGGGAGAAAAAATATTTGCTGGTATTTCGGAAATTCAATATTTCTTAGAAGCTTGGCAACCCCTCTCAATGAAAGTGCTTTTCCACCGTCTGTGCCTAGGGTAGTTGAAGAAAAAACAAGCCATAGAGACAAAACTGAGAATTCCTTTATTTTGTCAAGTTTCAAAGAGCTAATACAAACCATGTTGGATTTAGAGTTCCAAATTCATCTTTCTATATAAGAAAGAACGGAATGAATCCTAAATATAAAAACTACTACTGTAGACGAACGCTTCAACCCAGAAGGATAAAATTTGGTGTGCCAGTGGGATATGTGTACTGATCATTACCACCAAGTATCATTAACATTGGGTGAAAAAATATTTGCTGGTATTTCGGAAACTCATTATTTCTTAGAAGATTGGCAACCCCTGTTAATGGAAGTGCTTTTCCACAGTCTGTGCCTAGAGCTACTTGAAGAGGAAGCAAACCATAGAGACAAAACTTAGAACTCCTTTATTTTGTCAAGTTTCAAAGAGCTACTACAAACCATGTTGGATTTGACTTCCAAATTTATCTATCTATATAGGAGAGAAGAGAGTGAAACCTAAATATAAAAATTGCTACTGTAGACGAACGCTTCAACCTAGAAGAACAAAATTTGGTGAGCCAAGTGGGATTTGTGTACTGATCATCACCACCAAGTATCATCAAGATGGGTGAAAAAATATTTGTTGGTAATACGGAAACTCGTTATTTCTTAGAAGCTTGGCAACACCTCTCAATGAAAGTGCTTTTCCACAGTCTGTGCCTATGCCTACTTGAAGAGGAAACAAAACATAGAGACAAAACTGAGAACTCCTTTATTTTGTCAAGTTTCAAAGAGCTACTAGAAACCATGTTGGATTTAGAGTTCCAAATTCATCTATCTATATAGCAGGAACAGAGTGAAACCTAAGTATAAAAACTGCTACTGTAGGCGAACGCTTCAAACTAGCAGAACAAAATTTGGTGAGCCTAGTGGGATTTGTGTACCGATCAATAACACCAAGTATCATGAATATTGAGTGAAAAAATATTTGCTGGTATTTCGGAAACTCGTGATTTCTGTGAAGCTTGGCAACCCCTCTCAATGAAAGTGCTTATCCACAGTCTCTTCTTAGGGCTACTTGAAGCGGAAACAATTCATAGAGACAAAACTGAGAACTCCTTTATTTTGTCAAGTTTCAAAGAGCTACTACAAACCATAATATATTTAGAGTTCCAAATTCATCTGTCTATATAGGAGAGAACAGAGTGAAACCTAAATATAAAACTGCTACTGTAGACGAACGCTTCAAACTAGAAGAACAAAATTTGGTGAGCCAAGTGGAATTTGTGTACCGATCATCACCACCAAGTATCATCAAGATTGGGTGAAAAAACATTTGCTGGTATTTCGGAAACTCGTTATTTCTTAGAAGCTTGGCAAACCCTCTCAATGAAAGTGCTATTCCACAGTCTGTGCCTAGGATACTTTAAGAGGAAAAAAACATAGAGACAAAACTGAGAACTACTTTATTTCGTCAAGTTTCAAAGAGCTACTGCAAACCATGTTGGATTTAGAGTTCTAAATTCATCTATCTATATAGGAGAGACCAGAGGGAAACCTAAATATAAGAACTGCTAAGGTATACAAACGCTTCAACCTAGAAGAACAAAATTTGGTGAGCCAAGTGGGATTTGTGTACTGATCATTACCACCAAGTATCATCAACATTGGGTGAAAAAATATTTTCTTGTATTTCGAAAACTCGTTATTTCTTACAAGTTTGGCAACCCCTCTAAATGAAAGTGCTTTTCCACCGTCTGTCCCTAGGGCTACTTGAAGAGGAAACAAAACATTGAGACAAAACTGAGAACTCCTTTATTTTGTCAAGTTTCGAAGAGCTACTACAAACCATGTGGGATTAGAGTTCCAAATTCATCTATCTATATAGCAGAGAATAGAGTGAAACCGAAAAATAAAAACTGCTACTGTAGACGAACGCTTCAACCTAGAAGAACAAAATTTGGTGGGCGAAGTGGGATTTGTGTACTGATCATTACCACCACGTATCATCAACCTTGGGTGAAAAAATATTTGCTGGTATTTCGGAAACTCATAATTTCTTGAAAGCTTGGCAACCTATTTCAATGAAAGTGCTTTTCCACAGTCTCTGCTTAGGGCTACATGAAGCGGAAACAAATCATCGAGACAAAACTGAGAACTCCTTTACTTTTTCAAGTTTCATGAGCTACTACAAACCATATTGGATTTAGAGTTCCAAATTCATCTATCTATATAGGAGAGAACAGAGTGAAACCTAAATATAAAAACTGCTACAGTAGATTAATGCTTCAACCTAGAAGAACAAAATTTGGTGAGCCAAGTTTGATTTGTGTACTGATCATTACCACCAAGTATCATCAAGGTTCGGTGAAGAAATATTTGTGAGTATTTCGGAAACTCGTTATTTCTTAGAAGCTTGGCAACCCCTCTCAATGAAAGTGCTTTTCCACAGTCTGTGCCTAGCACTACTTGAAGAGGAAAAAAAACATAGAGACAAACATGAGAACTCCTTTATGTTGTCAAGTTTCAAAAACTACTACAAACCATGTTGGATTTAGAGTTCCAAATTCATCTATCTGTATAGCAGAGAAGAGAGTGAAACCTAAATATTAAAACTGCTACTGAAGACGAACGCTTTAACCTAGAAGAAAAAAATTTGGTGAGCCACGTGGGATTTGTGTACCGATCATTACCACCAAGTATCATCAAGATTGGGTGAAAAAATATTTGCTGGTATTTCGGAAACTCATAATTTCTTGGAAGCTTGGCAACCCCTCTCAATGAAAGTGCTTTTCCACAGTCTCTGCTTAGGGTTACTTGAAGCGGAAACAAATTCATAGAGAAAAAACTGAGAATTCCTTTATTTTGTCAAGTTTCAAAGAGCTACTACAAACGATATTGGATTTAGAGTTCCAAATTCATAAGTCTATATAGGAAAGAACAGAATGAAACCTAAATATAAAAACTGCTACTGTAAACGAACGCTTCAACCTAGAAGAACAAAATTTGGTGAGCCAAGTGGCATTTGTGTACTGATCATTACCACCAAGTATCATCAATATTCGGTGAAAAAATATTTGCTGGTATTTCGGAAACTCGTTATTTCTTAGAAGCTTGGCAACCCCTCTCAATGAAAGTGCTTTTCCACAGTCTGTGCCTAGGACTACTTGTAGAGGAAAAAAAACATAGAGACAAAACTGAGAACTACTTTATTTTGTGAAGTTTCAAAGAGCTACTGCAAACCATGTTGGATTTAGAGTTCCAAATTCATCTATCTATATAGCAGAGAATAGAGTGAAACCTAAATATAAAAACTGCTACTGTAGACGAACGCTTCAATCTAAAAGAACAAAATTTGGTGAGCCAAGTGGGATTTGTTTACCAATCTATACCACCAAGTATCATCAATATTGTTTGAAAAAATATTTGCTGGTATTTCGGATACAAGTAATTTCTTGGAAGCTTGGCAACCCCGCTCAATGAAAGTGCTTTTCCACAGTCTCTGCTTAGGGCTACTTGAAGCGGAAACAAATGATACAGACAAATCTGAGAACTCCTTTATTTTGTCAAGTTTCAAAGAGCTACTACAAACCATATTGGATTTAGAGTTCCAAATTCATCTGTCTATATAGGAGAGAAAAGAGTGAAATCTAAATATAAAAACTGCTACTGTAGACGAACGCTTCAACCTAGAAGAACAAAATTTGTTGAGCCAAGTGGGATTTGTGTACTTGTCATTACCACTACGTATCATCAAGATTGGGAGAAAAAATATTTTCTGGTATTTCGGAAACTCGTTATTTCTTAATAGCTTTGCAACCCCTCTCAATGAAAGTGCATTTCCACAGTCTGTGCGTAGGTCTACTTGAAGAGGAAACAAAACATAGAGACAAAAATGAGAACTACTTTATTTTGTCAAGTTTCAAAGAGCTACTGCAAAGCATGTTGGATTTAGGGTTCCAAATTCATCTGTCTATATAGGAGAGAACAGAGGGAAACCTAGATATTAAACTGCTACAGTAGACGAACGCTTCAACCTAGAAGAACAAAATTTGGTGATCCAAGTGGGATTTGTGTACTGATCATTACCCCCAAGTATCATCAAGATTGGGTGAAAAAATATTTGCTGGTATTTCGGAAACTCGTTATTTCTTAGAAGCTTGGCAGACACTCTCAATGAAAGTGCTTTTCCACCGTGTGTGCCTACGGCTACTTGAAGAGGAAACAAACCGTAGAGACAAAACTGAGAAATACTATATTTTGTCAAGTTTCAAAGAGCTTCTGCAAACCATGTTGGGTTTAGAGTTCCAAATTCATCTATCTATGTAGGAGAGCACAGAGGGAAAATTAAATATAAAAACTGCTAAGGTAGACGAACGCTTCAACCTAGAAGAACAAAATTTGGTGAGCCAAGTGGGATTTGTGTACTGATCATTACCACCAAGTATCATCAACATTGGGTGAAAAAATATTTGCTGGTATTTCGAAAACTCGTTATTTCTTAGAAGCTTGGCAACCCCTCTCAATGAAAGTGCTTTTCCACAGTCTGTGCCAGGGCTACTTGAAGAGGAAACAAAGCATAGAGACAAAACTGAGAACTCCTTTATTTTTTCAAGTTTCAAAGACCTACTACAAACCATGTTGGATTTAGAGTTCCAAATTCATCTATCTATATAGGAGAGAACAGAGTGAAACCTAAAAATAAACCTGCTACTGAAAACGAACGCATCAACCTTGAAGAACAAAATTTGGTGAGTCAAGTGGGATTTATGTACCGATCATTACCACCAAGTATCCTCAAGATTGGGTGAAAAAATATTTGCTGGTATTTCGGAAACTCGTAATTTCCTGGAAGCTTGGCAAACCCTCTCAATGAAAGTGCTTTTCCACCATCTGTGCCTAGGGCTACTTGAAGAGGAAACAAACCATAGAGACAAAACCAATAACTCCTTTATTTTGTCAAGTTTCAAAGAGACACTACAAACCATGTTGGATTTAGAGTTCCAAATTCATCTATCTATATAGCAGAGAACAGAGTGAAACCTAAACATAAAAACTGCAACTGTAGACGAACGCTTTAACCTAGAAGAACAAAATTTGCTGAGCCAAGTGGGATTTGTGTTCTGATCATTACCACCAAGTATCATCAAAATTGGGTGAAAAAATATTTGCTGGTATTTCGGAAACTCGTAATTTCTTGGAAGCTTGGCAACCGCTCTCAATGAAAGTGCTTTTTTACAGTCACTGCTTAGGGCTACTTAAAGCGGAAACAAATCATAGAGACAAAACTGAGAACTCCTTTATTTTGTCAAGTTTCAAAGAGCTACTACAAACCATGTTGGATTTAGAGTTCCAAATTCTTCTATCTATATAGGAGAGAACAGAGTGAAACCTAAATATAAAAATTGCTACTGTAGACGAACGTTTCAACCTAGAAGAAGAAAATTTGGTGAGCCAAGTGGGATTTGTGTATTGATCATTACCACCAAGTATCATCAACATTGGGAGAAAAAATATTTGTTGGTATTTCCGAAATTCAATATTTCTTAGAAGCTTGGCAACCCCTCTCAATGAAAGTGCTTTTCCACCGTCTGTGCCTAGGGTAGTTGAAGAAAAAACAAGCCATAGAGACAAAACTGAGAACTCCTTTATTTTGTCAAGTTTCAAAGAGCTACTACAAACCATGTTGGATTTAGAGTTCCAAATTCATCTTTCTATATACGAAAGAACGGAATGAATCCTAAATATAAAAACTGCTACTGTAGACGAACGCTTCAACCCAGAAGGATAAAATTTGCTGTGCCAGTGGGATTTGTGTACTGATCATTACCACCAAGTATCATTAACATTGGGTGAAAACATATTTGCTGTTATTTCGGAAACTCATTATTTCTTAGAAGATTGGCAACACTTCTTAATGGAAGTGCTTTTCCACAGTCTGTGCCTAGAGCTACTTGAAGAGGAAGCAAAGCATAGAGACAAAACTGAGAACTCCTTTATTTTGTCAAGTTTCAAAGAGCTACTACAAACCATGTTGGATTTGACTTCCAAATTTATCTATCTATATAGGAGAGAACAGAGTGAAACCTAAATATAAAAATTGCTACTGTGGACGAACGCTTCAACCTAGAAGAACAAAATTTGGTGAGCCAAGTGGGATTTGTGTACTGATCATCACCACCAAGTATCATCAAGATTGGGTGAAAAAATATTTGTTGGTATTTCGGAAACTCGTTATTTCTTAGAAGCTTGGCAACACCTCTCAATGAAAGTGCTTTTCCACAGTCTGTGCCTATGGCTACTTGAAGAGGAAACAAAACATAGAGACAAAACTGAGATCTACTTTATTTTGTCAAGTTTCAAAGAGCTACTACAAACCATGTTGGATTTAGAGTTCCAAATTCATCTATCTATATAGCAGGAACAGAGTGAAACCTAACTATAAAAACTGCTACTGTAGGCGAACGCTTCAACCTAGCAGAACAAAATTTAGTGAGCCAAGTGGGATTTGTGTACCGATCAATACCACCAAGTATCATGAATATTGGGTGAAACAATATTTACTGGTATTTCGGAAACTCGTGATTTCTTTGAAGCTTGGCAAACCCTCTCAATGAAAGTGCTTATCCACAGTCTTTGCTTAGGGCTACATGAATCGGAAACAATTCATAGAGACAAAACTGAGAACTACTTTATTTTGTCAAGTTTCAAAGAGCACTGCAAAGCATGTTGGATTTAGAGTTCCAAATTCATCTATCTATATAGGAGAGAACAGAGGGAAACCTAAATATAAAAACTGCTACAGTAGACGAACGCTTCAACCCAGAAGAACAAAATTTGGTGAGCAAGTGGAATTTGTGTACTGATCATTACACCCAAGTATCATCAACATTGGGTGAAAAAATATTTGTTGGTATTTCGGAAACTCGTTATTTCTTAGAAGCTTGGCAACACCTCTCAATGAAAGTGCTTTTCCACAGTCTGTGCCTAGGGCTACTTGAAGAGGAAACAAAATATAGAGACAAAACTGAGAACTACTTTATTTTGTCAAGTTTCAAAGAGCCACAACAAACCACGTTGGATTTAGAGTTCCAAATTCATCTTTCTATGTAGGAAAGAACAGAATGAAACCTAAATATAAAAACTGCTACTGTAGACGAATGCTTCAACACAGAAGAACAAAATTTGGTGTGAAAAATGGGATTTGTGTACTGATCATTACCACCAAGTATCATCAACATTGGGTGAAAAAATGTTTGCTGGTATTTCGGAAACTCGTTATTTCTTAGAAGCTTGGCAAACCCTCTCAATGAAAGTGCTTTTCCACAGTATGTGCCTAGGGTACTTGAAGAAAAAACAAGCCATACAGACAAAACTGAGAACTCCTTTATCTTCTCAAGTTTCAAAGAGCTACTACAAACCATGTTGGATTTAGAGTTCCAAATTCATCTATCTATATAGGAGAGAACAGAGTGAAACCGAAAAATATAAACTGCTACTGTAGACGAATGCTTCAACCTAGAAGAACAAAATTTGGTGAGCCTAGTGGGATTTGTGTACTTGTCCTTACCACCAAGTATCATCAAGATTGGGTGAAAAAATATTTGCTGCTATTTCGGAAACTCGTAATTTCTTGGAAGCTTGGCAACCCCCATCAATGAAAGTGCTCTTCCACAGTCTCTGCTTAGGGCTACTTGAAGCGGAAACAAATCATTGAGACAAAACTGAAAACTCCTTTATTTTGTCAAGTTTCAAAGAGCCATTACAAACCATGTTGGATTTAGAGTTCCAAATTCATCTATCTATATAGCAGAGAACAGAGTGAAACCTAAACACAAAAACTGCTAGTGTACACGAACGCTTCAACCTAGAAGAACAAAATTTGGTGAGCCAAGTGGGATTTGTGTACTGATCATTACCACCAAGTATCATCAAGATTAGGTGAAAAAATATTTGCTGGTATTTCGGAAACTGGTAATTTCTTGGAAGCTTGGCAACCCCTCTCAAGGAAAGTGCTTTTCCACAGTCACTGCTTAGGGCTACTTGAAGCGGAAACAAATTATAGAGAAAAAACTGAGAACTCCTTTATTTTGTCACGTTTCAAAGAGCTACTGCAAACCATATTGGATTTAGAGTTCCAAATTCATCTATCTATATACGAGAGAACAGAGTGAAACCTAAACATAAAAACTGCGACTGTAAACCAACCCTTCAACCTAGAAGAACAAAATTTGGTGAGCAAAGTGGGATTTGTGGACTTGTCATTACCACCACGTATCATCAAGATTGGGTGAAAAAATATTTGCTGCTATTTCGGAAACTCGTTTTTTTCTTGGAAGCTTGGCAACCCCCATCAATTAAAGTGCTCTGCCACAGTCTCTGCTTAAGGCTACTTGAAGCGGAAACAAATCATTGAGACAAAACGGAAAACTCCTTTATTTTGTCAAGTTTCAAAGAGCCACAACGAACCACGTTGGATTTAGAGTTCCAAATTCATCTTTCTATGTAGGAAAGAACAGAATGAAACCTAAATATAAAAACTACTACTGTAGACGAACGCTTCAACCTTGAAGAACAAAATTTGGTGAGCCAAATGGGATTTATGTACTGATCATTACCCCCAAGTATCATCAAGATTGGGTGAAAAAATATTTGCTGGTATTTCGGAAACTCGTTATTTCTTAGAAGCTTGGCAGACCTTCACAATGAAAGTGCTTTTCCACCGTCTGTGCCTAGAGCTACTTGAAGAGGAAACAAACCATAGAGACGAAACTGAGAACTACTTTATTTTGTCAAGTTTCAAAGAGCTACTGCAAACCATGTTGGATTTAGAGTTCCAAATTCATCTATCTATATAGGAGAGAACAGAGGGAAACCTAAATATAAAAACTGCTAAGGTAGACGAATGCTTCAACCTAGAAGAACAAAGTTTGGTGAGCAAAGTGGGATTTGTGTACTGATCATTACCACCAGGTATCATCAACATTGGGTGAAAAAATATTTGCTGGTATTTCGGAAACTCGTAATTTCCTGGAAGCTTGGCAAACCCTCTCAATGAAAGTGCTTTTCCACCATCTGTGCCTAGGGCTACTTGAAGAGGAAACAAACCATAGAGACAAAACCAATAACTCCTTTATTTTGTCAAGTTTCAAAGAGACACTACAAACCATGTTGGATTTAGAGTTCCAAATTCATCTATCTATATAGCAGAGAACAGAGTGAAACCTAAACATAAAAACTGCAACTGTAGACGAACGCTTTAACCTAGAAGAACAAAATTTGCTGAGCCAAGTGGGATTTGTGTTCTGATCATTACCACCAAGTATCATCAAAATTGGGTGAAAAAATATTTGCTGGTATTTCGGAAACTCGTAATTTCTTGGAAGCTTGGCAACCGCTCTCAATGAAAGTGCTTTTTTACAGTCACTGCTTAGGGCTACTTAAAGCGGAAACAAATCATAGAGACAAAACTGAGAACTCCTTTATTTTGTCAAGTTTCAAAGAGCTACTACAAACCATGTTGGATTTAGAGTTCCAAATTCTTCTATCTATATAGGAGAGAACAGAGTGAAACCTAAATATAAAAATTGCTACTGTAGACGAACGTTTCAACCTAGAAGAAGAAAATTTGGTGAGCCAAGTGGGATTTGTGTATTGATCATTACCACCAAGTATCATCAACATTGGGAGAAAAAATATTTGTTGGTATTTCCGAAATTCAATATTTCTTAGAAGCTTGGCAACCCCTCTCAATGAAAGTGCTTTTCCACCGTCTGTGCCTAGGGTAGTTGAAGAAAAAACAAGCCATAGAGACAAAACTGAGAACTCCTTTATTTTGTCAAGTTTCAAAGAGCTACTACAAACCATGTTGGATTTAGAGTTCCAAATTCATCTTTCTATATACGAAAGAACGGAATGAATCCTAAATATAAAAACTGCTACTGTAGACGAACGCTTCAACCCAGAAGGATAAAATTTGCTGTGCCAGTGGGATTTGTGTACTGATCATTACCACCAAGTATCATTAACATTGGGTGAAAACATATTTGCTGTTATTTCGGAAACTCATTATTTCTTAGAAGATTGGCAACACTTCTTAATGGAAGTGCTTTTCCACAGTCTGTGCCTAGAGCTACTTGAAGAGGAAGCAAAGCATAGAGACAAAACTGAGAACTCCTTTATTTTGTCAAGTTTCAAAGAGCTACTACAAACCATGTTGGATTTGACTTCCAAATTTATCTATCTATATAGGAGAGAACAGAGTGAAACCTAAATATAAAAATTGCTACTGTGGACGAACGCTTCAACCTAGAAGAACAAAATTTGGTGAGCCAAGTGGGATTTGTGTACTGATCATCACCACCAAGTATCATCAAGATTGGGTGAAAAAATATTTGTTGGTATTTCGGAAACTCGTTATTTCTTAGAAGCTTGGCAACACCTCTCAATGAAAGTGCTTTTCCACAGTCTGTGCCTATGGCTACTTGAAGAGGAAACAAAACATAGAGACAAAACTGAGATCTACTTTATTTTGTCAAGTTTCAAAGAGCTACTACAAACCATGTTGGATTTAGAGTTCCAAATTCATCTATCTATATAGCAGGAACAGAGTGAAACCTAACTATAAAAACTGCTACTGTAGGCGAACGCTTCAACCTAGCAGAACAAAATTTAGTGAGCCAAGTGGGATTTGTGTACCGATCAATACCACCAAGTATCATGAATATTGGGTGAAACAATATTTACTGGTATTTCGGAAACTCGTGATTTCTTTGAAGCTTGGCAAACCCTCTCAATGAAAGTGCTTATCCACAGTCTTTGCTTAGGGCTACATGAATCGGAAACAATTCATAGAGACAAAACTGAGAACTACTTTATTTTGTCAAGTTTCAAAGAGCACTGCAAAGCATGTTGGATTTAGAGTTCCAAATTCATCTATCTATATAGGAGAGAACAGAGGGAAACCTAAATATAAAAACTGCTACAGTAGACGAACGCTTCAACCCAGAAGAACAAAATTTGGTGAGCAAGTGGAATTTGTGTACTGATCATTACACCCAAGTATCATCAACATTGGGTGAAAAAATATTTGTTGGTATTTCGGAAACTCGTTATTTCTTAGAAGCTTGGCAACACCTCTCAATGAAAGTGCTTTTCCACAGTCTGTGCCTAGGGCTACTTGAAGAGGAAACAAAATATAGAGACAAAACTGAGAACTACTTTATTTTGTCAAGTTTCAAAGAGCCACAACAAACCACGTTGGATTTAGAGTTCCAAATTCATCTTTCTATGTAGGAAAGAACAGAATGAAACCTAAATATAAAAACTGCTACTGTAGACGAATGCTTCAACACAGAAGAACAAAATTTGGTGTGAAAAATGGGATTTGTGTACTGATCATTACCACCAAGTATCATCAACATTGGGTGAAAAAATGTTTGCTGGTATTTCGGAAACTCGTTATTTCTTAGAAGCTTGGCAAACCCTCTCAATGAAAGTGCTTTTCCACAGTATGTGCCTAGGGTACTTGAAGAAAAAACAAGCCATACAGACAAAACTGAGAACTCCTTTATCTTCTCAAGTTTCAAAGAGCTACTACAAACCATGTTGGATTTAGAGTTCCAAATTCATCTATCTATATAGGAGAGAACAGAGTGAAACCGAAAAATATAAACTGCTACTGTAGACGAATGCTTCAACCTAGAAGAACAAAATTTGGTGAGCCTAGTGGGATTTGTGTACTTGTCCTTACCACCAAGTATCATCAAGATTGGGTGAAAAAATATTTGCTGCTATTTCGGAAACTCGTAATTTCTTGGAAGCTTGGCAACCCCCATCAATGAAAGTGCTCTTCCACAGTCTCTGCTTAGGGCTACTTGAAGCGGAAACAAATCATTGAGACAAAACTGAAAACTCCTTTATTTTGTCAAGTTTCAAAGAGCCATTACAAACCATGTTGGATTTAGAGTTCCAAATTCATCTATCTATATAGCAGAGAACAGAGTGAAACCTAAACACAAAAACTGCTAGTGTACACGAACGCTTCAACCTAGAAGAACAAAATTTGGTGAGCCAAGTGGGATTTGTGTACTGATCATTACCACCAAGTATCATCAAGATTAGGTGAAAAAATATTTGCTGGTATTTCGGAAACTGGTAATTTCTTGGAAACTTGGCAACCCCTCTCAAGGAAAGTGCTTTTCCACAGTCACTGCTTAGGGCTACTTGAAGCGGAAACAAATTATAGAGAAAAAACTGAGAACTCCTTTATTTTGTCACGTTTCAAAGAGCTACTGCAAACCATATTGGATTTAGAGTTCCAAATTCATCTATCTATATACGAGAGAACAGAGTGAAACCTAAACATAAAAACTGCGACTGTAAACCAACCCTTCAACCTAGAAGAACAAAATTTGGTGAGCAAAGTGGGATTTGTGGACTTGTCATTACCACCACGTATCATCAAGATTGGGTGAAAAAATATTTGCTGCTATTTCGGAAACTCGTTTTTTTCTTGGAAGCTTGGCAACCCCCATCAATTAAAGTGCTCTGCCACAGTCTCTGCTTAAGGCTACTTGAAGCGGAAACAAATCATTGAGACAAAACGGAAAACTCCTTTATTTTGTCAAGTTTCAAAGAGCCACAACGAACCACGTTGGATTTAGAGTTCCAAATTCATCTTTCTATGTAGGAAAGAACAGAATGAAACCTAAATATAAAAACTACTACTGTAGACGAACGCTTCAACCTTGAAGAACAAAATTTGGTGAGCCAAATGGGATTTATGTACTGATCATTACCCCCAAGTATCATCAAGATTGGGTGAAAAAATATTTGCTGGTATTTCGGAAACTCGTTATTTCTTAGAAGCTTGGCAGACCTTCACAATGAAAGTGCTTTTCCACCGTCTGTGCCTAGAGCTACTTGAAGAGGAAACAAACCATAGAGACGAAACTGAGAACTACTTTATTTTGTCAAGTTTCAAAGAGCTACTGCAAACCATGTTGGATTTAGAGTTCCAAATTCATCTATCTATATAGGAGAGAACAGAGGGAAACCTAAATATAAAAACTGCTAAGGTAGACGAATGCTTCAACCTAGAAAAACAAAGTTTGGTGAGCAAAGTGGGATTTGTGTACTGATCATTACCACCAGGTATCATCAACATTGGGTGAAAAAATATTTGCTGGTATTTCGGAAACTCGTTATTTCTTAGAAGCTTGGCAACCCCTCTCAATGAAAGTGCTTTTCCACAGTCTCTGCTTAGGGCTACATGAAGCGGAAACAAATCATAGAGACAAAACTGAGAACTACTATGTTTTGTCTAGTTTCAAAGAGCTACTGCAAACCATGTTGGATTTAGAGTTCCAAATTCATCTATCTATATAGGAGAGAACAGAGGGAAACGTAAATATAAAAACTGCTACTGTTGACGTCCTCTTCAACCTAGAAGAACAAAATTTGGTGAGCCAAGTGGGAATTGTGTACTGATCATTACCACCAAGTATCATCAACATTGGGAGAAAAAATATTAGCTGGTATTTCGGAAATTCGTTATTTCTTAGAAGCTTGGCAACCCCTCTCAATGAAAGTGCTTTTCCACCATCTGTGCCTAGGGTACTTGAAGAAAAAACAAGCCATAGAGACAAATCTGAGAACTCCTTTATTTTTTCATGTTTAAAAGAGCTACTACAAACCATGTTAGATTTAGAGTTCCAAATTCATCTATCTATATAGGAGAGAAAAGAGTGAAACCTGAAAAAAAAAAACTGCTACTGTAGACGAATGCTTCAACCTAGACTAACAAAATTTGGTGAGCCAAGTGGGATTTGTGTACTTGACCTTACCACCAAGTATCATCAAGTTTGGGTGAAAAAATATTTACTGGTATTTCAGAAACTCGTTATTTTTTAGAAGCATGGCAACCCCTGTCAATGAAAGTGCTTTTTCACAGTCTGTGCCAGGGCTACTTGAAGAGGAAACAAACCATAGAGACAAAACTGAGAACTCCTTTACTTTGTCAAGTTTCAAAGAGCTACTACAAACCATGTTGGATTTAGAGTTTCAAATTCATATATCTATATAGGAGAGAACAGAGTGAAACCTAAAAATAAAAACTGCTACTTAAAACGAATGCATCAAACTAGAAGAACAAAATTTGGTGAGTCAAGTGGGATTTTTGTACCGATCATTACCAGCAAGTATCATAAAGATGGGGGAGAAAAATATTTGCTGGTATTTCGGAAACTCTTAATTTCCTGGAAGCTTGGCAACCCCTCTCAATGAAAGTGCTTTTCCACCATCTGTGCCTAGGGCTACTTGAAGAGGAAACAAACCATAGAGACAAAACTGAGAACTCCTTTATTTTGTCAAGTTTCAAAGAGACACTACAAACCATGTTGGATTTAGAGTTCCAAATTCATCTATCTATATAGCAGAGAACAGAGTGAAACCTAAACATAAAAACTGCTACTGTAGACGAACGCTTCAACCTAGAAGAACAAAATTTGGTGAGCCAAGTGGGACTTGTGTACTCATCATTACCACCAAGTATCATCAAGATTGGGTGAAAAAATATTTGCTGGTATTTCGGAAACTCGTAATTTCTTGGAAGCTTGGCAACCCCTCTCAATGAAAGTGCTTTTCCACAGTCTCTGCTTAGGGCTACTTGAATCGGAAACAAATCATTGAGACAAAACTGAAAAATCCTTTCTTTTTTCAAGTTTCAAAGAGCCACAACAAACCACGTTGGATTTAGAGTTCCAAATTCATCTTTCTATGTACGAAAGAACAGAATGAAACCTAAATATAAAAACTGTTACTGTAGACGAATGCTTCAACACAGAAGAACAAAACTTGGTGAGCCAAGTGGCATTTGTGTACCGATCAATACCACCAAGTATCATGAATATTTGGTGAAAAAATATTTGCTGCTATTTCGGAAACTCGTAATTTCTTGGAAGCTTGGCAACCCCAATCAATGTAAGTGCTTTTCCACAGTCTCTCCTTTGGGCTACTTGAAGCGGAAACAATTCATAGAGACAAAACTGAGAACTACTTTATTTTGTCAAGTTTCAAAGAGCTACTACAAACCATATTGGATTTCGAGTTCCAAATTCATCTGTCTATATAGGAGAGAACAGAGTGAAACCTAAATATAAAACTGCTACTGTAGACGAACACTTCAACCTAGAAGAACAAAATTTGGTGAGCCAAGTGGGATTTGTGTACCGATCTTCACCACCAAGTATCATCAAGATTGGGTGAAAAAATATTTGCTGGTATTTCGGAAACTCGTTATTTCTTAGAAGCTTGGCAACCCTCTCAATGAAAGTGCTTTTCCACCATCTGTGCCTATTGCTACTGGAAGAAAAAACAAACCATAGAGACAAAACTGAGAATTCCTTTATTTTGTCTATTTTCAAAGAGCTACTACAAACCATGTTGGATTTAGAGTTCCAAATTCATCTATCTATATAGGAGAGAACAGAGTGAAACCTAAAAATAAAAACTGCGACTTTAAACGAATGCTTCAACCTAGAAGAGATAAATTTGGTGAGCAAAGTGGGATTTGTGAACTTGTCATTACCACCACGTATCATCAAGATTGGGTGAAAAAATATTTGCTGCTATTTCGAAAACTCGTATTTTCTTGGAACTTGGCAACCCCCATCAATGAAAGTGCTCTTCTTCAGTCTCTGCTTAGGGCTACTTAAAGCGGAAACAAATCATTGAGACAAAACTGAGAACTCCTTTATTTTGTCAAGTTTCAAAGAGCTACTACAAACCATGTTGGATTTAGAGTTCCAAATTCATCTGTCTATATAGGAGAGAACAGAGTGAAACCTAAATATAAAAACTGCTACTGTAGACGAACGCTTCAACCTAGAAGAACAAAATTTGGTGAGCCAAGTGGGATTTGTGTACCGATCATTACCACCAAGTATCATCAAGATTGGGTGAAAAAATATTTGCTGGCATTTCGGAAACTCGTCATTTCCTGGAAGCTTGGCAACCCCTCTCAATGAAAGTGCTTTTTCACCATCTGTGCCAGGGCTACTTGAAGAGGAAACAAACCATAGAGACAAAAGGGAGAACTCCTTTATTTTGTCAAGGTTCAAAGAGCTACTACAAACCATGTTGGATTTAGAATTCCAAATTCATCTATCTATATAGGAGAGAACAGAGTGAAACCTAAAAATAAAAACTGCTACTGAAACGAACGCATCAACCTAGAAGAACAAAATTTGGTGAGTCAAGTGGGATTTGTGTACCGATCATTACCACCAAGTATCATTAAGATTGGTGAAAAAATATTTGCTGGTATTTCGGAAACTCGTAATTTCCTGGAAGCTTGGCAAACCCTCTCAATGAAAGTGCTTTTCCACCATCTGTGCATCGGGCTACTTGTAGAGGAAGTAAAACATAGGGACAAAACTGAGAACCTCTTTATTTTGTCAAGTTTCAAAGAGACACTACAAACCATGTTGGATTTAGAGTTCCAAATAAATCTATCTATATAACAGAGAACAGAGTGAAACCTAAACATGAAAACTGCTAGTGTAGTCGAACGCTTCAACCTAGAAAAACAAAATTTGGTGAGCCATGTGGGATTTGTGTACTGATCATTACCACCAAGCATCATCAAGATTGGGTGAAAAATATTTGCTGGTATTTCGGAAACTCGTAATTTCTTGGAACCTTGGCAACCCCTCTCAATGAAAGTGCTTTTCCACAGTAACTGCTTAGGGCTACTTGAAGCGGAAACAAATCATAGAGACTAAACTGAGAACTCCTTTATTTTGTCATGTTTCAAAGAGCTACTACAAACCATGTTGGATTTAGACTTCCAAATTCATCTCTCTATATAGGAGAGAACAGAGTGAAACCTAAATATAAAAATTGCTACTGTAGACGAATGCTTCAACCTAGAAGAACAAAATTTGGTGAGCCAAGTGGGATTTGTGTACCGATCATCACCACCAAGTATCATCAAGATTGGGTGAAAAAATATTTGCTGGTATTTCGGAAACTCGTTATTTCTAAGAAGCTTGGCAACCCCTCTCAATGAAAGTGCATTTCCACAGTTGTGCCTAGGTCTAATTGAAGAGAAAACAAAACATAGAGACAAAACTGAGAATTACTTCATTTTGTCAAGTTTCAAAGAGCTACTGCAAAGCATGTTGGATTTAGAGTTCCAAATTCATCTATCTATATAGGAGAGATCAGAGGGAAACCAAAATTTAAAAACTGCTACAGTAGACGAACGTTTCAACCTTGAAGAACAAAATTTGGTGAGCCAAGTGGGATTTGTGTACTGATCATTACCCCCAAGTATCATCAAGATTGGGTGAAAAAATATTTGCTGGTATTTCGGAAACTCGTTATTTCTTAGAAGCTTGGCAGACCCTCTCAATGAAAGTGCTTTTCCACCGTCTGTGCCTAGAGCTACTTGAAGAGGAAACAAACCATAGAGACAAAACTGAGAACTACTTTATTTTGTCAAGTTTCAAAGAGCTACTACAAACCATGTTGGATTTAGAGTTCCAAATTCATCTATCTATATAGGAGAGAACAGAGGGAAACCTAAATATAAAACTGCTAAGGTAGACGAATGCTTCAACCTAGAAGAACAAAGTTTGGTGAGCAAAGTGGGATTTGTGTACTGATCATTACCACCACGTATCATCAACATTGGGTGAAAAAATATTTGCTGGTATTTCGGAAACTCGTTATTTCTTAGAAGCTTGGCAATCCCTCTCAATGAAAGTGCTTTTCCACAGTCTCTGCTTAGGGCTACATGAAGCGGAAACAAATCATAGAGACAAAACTGAGAACGCCTTTACTTTGTCAAGTTTCAAAGAGCTACTACTAACCATATTGGATTTAGAGTTCCAAATTCATTTATCTATATAGGAGGGAACAGAGTGCCACCTAAATATAAAAATTGCTACTGTAGACGAACGCTTCAACCTAGAAGAACAAAATTTGGTGAGCCACGTTGGATTTGTGTACTGATCATTACCACCAAGTGTCATCAAGATTGCGTGAAAAAATATTTGCTGGTATTTCGTAAACTCGTTATTTCTTAGAAGCTTATCAACCCCACTCAATAAAGTTCTTTTCCACAGTCTGTTCCTAGGGGTACTTGAAGAGGAAACAAACCATTGAGACAAAACGGAGAACTCCTTCATTTTGTCAACTTTCAAAGAGCTACTGCAAACCATGTTGGATTTAGAGTTCCAAAGTAATATGTCTATATAGCACAGAACAGAGTGAAACCTAAAAAAAAAAAAAAAACTGCTACTGTAAACGAACGCTTCAACCTAGAAGAACAAAATTTGGTGAGCCAAGTGGGATTTGTGTACTCATCATTACCACCAAGTATCATCAAGATTCGGTGAAAAAATATTTGCTGGTATTTCGGAAACTCGTTATTTCTTAGAAGCGTGGCAATCCTCTCAATGAAAGTGCATTTCCACAGTCTGTGCCTAGGTCAACTTTAAGAGGAAACAAAACATGAGACAAAACTGAGAACTACTTTTTTTGTCAAGTTTCAAAGAGCTACTGCAAAGCATGTTGGATTTAGAGTTATAAATTCATCTATCTATATAGGAGAGAACAGAGTGAAACCTAAATATAAAAACTGCTACTGTAGACGAACGCTTCAAACTAGAAGAACCAAATTTGGTGAGCCAAGTGGGATTTGTGTACCGATCATTACCACCACGTATCATCAACTTTGGTGAAAAAATATTTGCTAGTATTTCGGAAACTCGTAATATCTTGGAAGCTATGAACCCCTTTCAATGAAAGTGCTTTTCCACAGTCTCTGCTTAGGGCTACATGAAGTGGAAACAAGTCATAGAGACAAAACTGAGAACTCCTTTACTTTGTCACGTTTCAAAGAGCTACTACAAACCATGTTGGATTTAGAGTTCCAAATTGATCTATCTATATAGGAGAGAACAGAGTGAAACCTAAATATAAAAACTGCTACTGTAGACGAACGCTTCAACCGAGCAGATCACAATTTGGTGAGCCAAGTGGGATTTCTGTACCTATCAATACCACCAAGTATCATGAATATTGGATGAAGAAATATTTGCTGGTATTTCGGAATCTCGTAATTTCTTGGAAGCTTGGTAACCCCTCTCAAAGAAAGTGCTTTTCCACAGTCTCTGCTTAGGGCTACTTGAAGCGGAAACAAATCATAGAGACAAAACTGAGCACTCCTTTATTTTGTCAAGTTTCAAAGAGCTACTACAAACAATATTGGATTTAGAGTTCCAAAATCATCTATCTACATAGTAGAGAACAGAGTGAAACCTAAATATAAAAACTGCTACTGTAGACAAACGCTCCAACCTAGAAGAACGAAATTTGGTGAGCCAAGTGGGATTTGTGTACTGATCATTACCACCAAGTATCATCAACATTGGGAGGAAAAATATTTGCTGGTATTTCGGAAATTCGTTATTTCTTAGAAGCTTGACAACCCCTCTCAATGAAAGTGCTTTTCCACCATCTGTGCCTTTTGCTACTGGAAGAAAAAACAAACCATAGAGACAAAACTGAGAACTCAATTATTTTGTCGATTTTCAAAGAGCTACTACAAACTATGTTGGATTTAGAGTTCCAAATTCATCTATCTATATAGGAGAGAACAGAGTGAATCCTAAAAATAAAAACTGCGACTTTAAACGAACGCTTCAACCTAAAGAGAAAAATTTGGTGAGCAAAGTGGGATTTGTGGACTTGTCATTACCACCACGTATCATCAAGATTGGGTGAAAAAATATTTGCTGGTATTTCGAAAACTCGTATTTTCTTGGAACTTGGCAACCCCCATCAATGAAAGTGCTCTTCCACAGTCTCTGCTTAGGGCTACGTAAAGCGGAAACAAATCATTGAGACAAAACTGAAAACTCCTTTATTTTGTCAAGTTTCAAAGAGCTACTACAAACCATGTTGGAATTAGAGTTCCAAATTCATCTATCTATATAGCAGAGAACAGAGTGAAACCTAAAAATAAAAACTGCTACTGTAAACGAACGCTTCAACCTAGAAGAACAAAATTTGGTGAGCCAAGTGGGATTTGTGTACTTATCACTACCACCAAGTATCATCAAGATCGGTGAAAAAATATTTGCTGGTATTTCGGAAACTCGTTATTTTATAGAAGCTTGGCAACCCCTCTCAATCAAAGTGCTTTTCCACAGTCTTTGCCTAGGACTACTTGAAGAGGAAACAAAACATAGAAAAAAAACTGAGAACTACGTTATTTTGTCAAGTTTCAAGGACCTACTGCAAACCATGTTGGATTTAGAGTTCCAATATCATCTATCTATATAGCAGAGAACAGAGTGAAACCTAAAATAAAAACTGCTACTGTAAACGAACGATTTAACCTAGAAGAATGAAATTTTTTGAGCCAACTGGGATTTGTGTACTGATCATTACCACCAAGTATCATCAACTTTGGGTGAAAAAATATTTGCGGGTATTTCAGAAACTTGATATTTCTTAGAAGCTTGGCAAACCCTCTCAATGAAAGTGTTTTTCCACCATCGGTGCCTAGGGCTACTTGAAGAGAAAACAAACCATAGAGACAAAACTGAGAACTACTTTATTTTGTCAAGTTTCAAAGAGCTGCTACAAACCATGGTGGATTTAGAGTTCCAAATTCATCTATCTATATAGCAGAGAATAGAGTGAAACCTAAATATAAAAACTGCTTCTGTAGACGAACGCTTCAACCTAGAAGAACAAAATTTGGTGAGCCAAGTTGGATTTGTGCACCGATCATTACCACCAAGTATCATCAAGATTGGGTGAAAAAATATTTGCTGGTATTTCGGAAACTCGTAATTTCTTGGAAGCTTGGTAATCCCTCTCAAAGAAAGTGCTTTTCCACAGTCTCTGCTTATGGCTACATGAAGCGGAAACAAATCATAGAGACAAAACTGAGCACTCCTTTATATTGTCAAGTTTCAAAGAGCTACTACAAACAATATTGGATTTAGAGTTCCAAATTCATCTGTCTATATAGGAGAGATCAGAGTGAAACCTAAATATAAAAACTGCTACTGTAGACGAACGCTTCAACCTAGAAGAACAAAATTTGGTGAGCCAAGTGGGATTTGTGTACCGATAATTACCACCACGTATCATCAACTTGGGTGAAAAAATATTTGCTGGTATTTCGGAAACTCGTTATTTCTTAGAAGCTTGGCAACCCCACTCAATGAAAGTGCTTTTCCACAGTCTGTTCCTAGGGGTACTTGAAGAGGAAACAAACCATAGAGACAAAACTGAGAACTCCTTTATTTTGTCACGTTTCAAAGAGCTACTACAAACCATGTTGGATTTAGACTTCCAAATTCATCTATCTATATAGCAGAGAACATATTGAAACCTAAAAATAAAAACTGCTACTGTAGACGATCGCTTCAACCTAGAAGAACAAAATTTGGTGGGCGAAGTGGGATTTGTGTACTGATCATTACCACCAAGTATCATCAACATTGGGTGAAAAAATATTTGCTGGTATTTCAGAAACTTGATATTTCTTAGAAGCTTGGCAAACCCTCACAATGAAAGTGTTTTTCTACCATCGGTGCCCAGGGCTACTTGAAGAGGAAACAAACCATAGAGACAAAACTGAGAACTACTTTATTTTGTCAAGTTTCAAAGAGCTGCTAAAACCATGTTGGATTTAGAGTTCCAAATTCATCTATCTATATAGCAGAGAATAGAGTGAAACCTAAATATAAAAACTGCTACTGTAGACGAACGCTTCAACCTAGAAGAACGAAATGTGGTGAGCGAAGTGGGATTTGTGTACTGATCATTACCACCAAGTGTCATCAAGATTGCGTGAAAAAATATTTGCTGGTATTTCGGAAACTCGTTATTTCTTAGAAGCTTGGCAACCCCACTCAATGAAAGTGCTTTTCCACAGTCTGTTCCTAGGGGTACCTGAAGAGGAAACAAACCATAGAGACAAAACTGAGAACTCCTTTATTTTGTCAAGTTTCAAAGAGCTACTACAAACAATATTGGATTTAGAATTCCAAATTAATCTGTCTATATAGGAGAGAACAGAGTGAAACCTAAATATAAAAACTGCTACTGTAGACGAAAGCTTCAACCTAGAAGAACAAAATTTGGTGAGCCAAGTGGGATTTGTGTCCCGATCACTACCACCACGTATCATCAACTTGGGTGAAAAAATATTTGCTAGTATTTCGGAAACTCGTAATTTCTTGGAAGCTTGGGTATCCCTTTCAATGAAAGTGCTTTTCCACAGTCTCTGCTTAGGGCTACATGAAGCAGAAACAAATCATAGAGACAAAACTGAGAACTCCTTTACTTTGTCAAGTTTCAAAGATCTACTACAAACCATTTTGGTTTTAGAGTTCCAAAATCATCTATCTACATAGGAGAGAAAAGAGTGAAACCTAAATATGAAAACTGCTACTGTAGACGAACGCTCCAACCTAGAAGAACGAAATTTGGTGAGCCAAGTGGGATTTGTTTATGGATCATTACCACCAAGTGTCATCAAGATTGCGCTAAAAAATATTTGCTAGTATTTCGGAAACTCGTTATTTCTTAGAAGCTTGGCAACCACACTCAATGAAAGTGCTTTTCCACAGTCTGTTCCTAGGGGTACGTTAAGAGGAAACAAACCATAGAGACAAAACTGAGAACTCCTTTTTTTTTCATGTTTCAAAGAGCTACTACAAACCATGTTGGATTTAGAGTTCCAAATTCATCTATCTATATAGGAGAGAACAGAGTGAAACCTAAATATAAAAACTGCTACTGTACACGAACGCTTCAACCTAGAAGAACAAAATTTGGTGAGCCAAGTGGGATTTGTGTACTGATCATTACCACCAAGTATCATCAAGATTGGGTGAAAAAATATTTGTGGGTATTTCGGAAACTCGTTATTTTATACAAGCTTGGCAACCGCTCTCAATGAAAGTGCTCTTCCACAGTCTGTGCCAGGGCTACTTGAAGAGGAAACAAAACATAGAGACAAAACGGAGAACTACTTTATTTTGCCAAGTTTCAAAGAGCTACTGCAAACCATGTTGGATTTAGAGTTCCAAAGTAATCTGTCTATATAGCAGAGAACAGAGTGAAACCTAAAAATAAAAACTGCTACAGTAGCAGAACGCTTTAACCTAGAAGAACAAAATTTGGTGAGTCAAGTGGGATTTGTGTACTGATCATTACCACCAAGTATCATCAACATTGGGTGAAAAAATATTTGCTGCTATTTCGGAAACTCGTTATTTCTTGGAAACTTGGCAACCCCTCTCAATGAAAGTGGTTTTCCACCATCTGTGCCTAGGGCTACTTGAAGAGGAAACAAACCATAGAGACAAAACTGAGAACTCCTTTATTTTGTCAAGTTTCAAAGAGCTACTACATACCATGTTGGATTTAAAGTTCCAAATTCATCTATCTATATAGGAGAGAACAGAGTGAAACCTAAATATAAAAACTGCTACTGTAGACTAACGCTTCAACCGAGCAGAACAAAATTTGGTGAGCCAAGTGGGATTTGTGTACTGATCAATACCACCAAGTATCATGAATATTGGATGAAGAAATATTTGCTGGTATTTCGGAAACTCGTAATTTCTTGGAAACTTGGTAACCCCTCTCAATGAAAGTGCTTTTCCACAGTCTCTTCATAGGTGTACTTGAAGAGGAAACAAACCATTGAGACAAAACTGAGAACTCCTTTATTTTGTCAAGTTTCAAAGAGCTACTACAATCCATGTTGGATTTAGAGTTCCAATTTCATCTATCTATATAGGAGAGAACAGAGGGAAACCTAAATATAAAAACTGCTACTGTAGAAGAACGGTTAAAACTAGAAGAACAAAATTTGGTGAGCCAAGTGGGATTTGTGTACTGATCATTACCACGAAGTATCATCAACTTTGGGAGAAAAAATATTTGCTGGTATTTCAGAAATTCGTTTTTTCTTAGAAGCTTGACAACCCCTCTCAATGAAAGTGCTTTTCCACCGTCTGTGCCTAGGGCTACTTGAAGAAAAAAGAAACCATAGATACAAAACTGAGAACTCCTTTATTTTGTCTTGTTTCAAAGAGCTACTACAAACCATGTTGGATTTAGAGTTCCAAATTCATCTATCTATATAGGAGAGAACAGAGTGAAACCTAAAAAGATAAACTGCGACTGTAAACGAACGATTCAAACTAGAAGAGAAAAATTTGGTGAGCAAAGTGGGATTTGTGGACTTGTCATTACCACCACGCATCATCAAGATTGGGTGAAAAAATTTTTGCTGCTATTTCGGAAACTCGTATTTTCTTGGAACTTGGCAAGCCCCATCAATGAAAGTGCTCTTCCACAGTCTCTGCTTAGGGCTACTTAAAGCAGAAACAAATCATTGAAACAAAACTGAGAACTCCTTTATTTTGTCAAGTTTCAAAGAGCTACTAGAAACCATGTTGGATTTAGAGTTCCAAATTCATCTATCTATATAGGAGAGAACAGAGTGAAACCTAAAAATAAAAACTGCTAATGAAAACAAACACATCAACCTAGAAAAACAAAATTTGGTGAGTCAAGTGGGATTTGTGTACCGATCATTACCACCAAGTATCATCAAGATTGGGTGAAAAAATATTTGCTGGTATTTCGGAAACTGGTAATTTCCTGGAAATTGGCAACTCCTCTCAATGAAAGTGCTTTTCCACCGTCTGTGCCTAAGGCTACTTGAAGAGAAAAAAAAACATAGAGACAAAACTGAGAACTCCTTTATTTTGTCAAGTTTCAAAGAGCTACTACAAACCATGTTGGTTTTAGAGTTCCAAATTCATCTATCTATATAGGAGAGAACAGAGTAAAACCTAAAAATAAAAACTGCTACTTAAGACGAATGCTTCAACCTAGATGAACAGAATTTGGTGAGCCAAGTGGGATTTGTGTACTTGTCCTTACCACCAAGTATCATCAAGATTGGGTGAAAAAATATTTGCTGGTATTTCGGAAACTCGTTATTTCTTAGAAGCTTGGAACAACACTCAATGAAAGTGCTTTTCCACAGTCTGTGCCTAGGACTACTTGAAGAGGAAACAAACCATAGAAGAAAACTGAGAACTCCTTTCTTTTGTCAAGTGTCAAAGAGCTACTACAAACCATGTTGGATTTAGAGTTCCAAATTCATCTATCTATATAGGAGAGAACACAGTGAAACCTAAATATAAAAACTGCTACTGTAGACGAACGCTTCAATCTAGAAAAAGAAAATTTGGTGAGCCAAGTGGGTTTTGTGTACTGATCATTACCACCAAGTATCATCAACATTGGGTGAAAAAATATTTGCTGGTATTTCGGAAACTCGTTATTTCTTAGAAGCTTGGCAACGCCTCTCAATGAAAGTGCTTTTCCACCGTCGGTGCCTAGGGCTACTTGAAGCGGAAACAAACCATAGAGAAGAAACTGAGAACTCCTTTACTTTGTCAAGTTTCAATGAGCTACTACAAAGCATGTTGGATTTAGAGTTCCAAATTCATCTATCTATATAGCAGAGAACAGAGTGGAACCTAAAAATAAAAACTGCTTCTGAAAAAGAATGCTTCAACCTAGAAGATCAAAATTTGGTGAGCCAAGTGGGATTTGTGGACTTGTCATTACCACCAAGTATCATCAACATTGGGTGAAAAAATATTTGCTTTTATTTCGGAAACTCGTTATTTCTTAGAAGCTTGGCAACCCCTCTCAATGAAAGTGCTTTTCCAACGTCGGTTCCTAGGGCTAATTGAAGAATAAACAAACCATAGAGACAAAACTGAGAACTCCTTTCTTTTGTCAAGTTTCAAAGAGCTACTACAAATCATGTTGGATTTAGAGTTCCAAATTCATCTATCTATATAGCAGGGTAGAGAGTGAAACCTAAATATAAAAACTGCTACTGTAGATGAACGCTTCAACCTAGAAGAACAAAATTTGGTGAGCCAAGTGGGATTTGTGGACTTGTCATTACCACCACGTATCATCAAGATTGGGTGAAAAAATATTTGCTGGTATTTCGGAAAATCGTAATTTCTTGGAAGCTTGGCAACCCCTCTCAATGAAAGTTCTTTTCCACAGTCTCTGCTTAGGGCTACTTGAAGCGGAAACAAATGATAGAGACAAAACTGAGAACTCCTTTATTTTGTCAAGTTTGAAAGAGCTACTACCAACCATGTTGGATTTAGAGTTCCAAATTCATCTATCTATATGGGAGAGAACAGAGTAAAACCTAAAAATAAAAACTGCTATTTTAGACGAATGCTTCAACCTAGAAGAACAAAATTCGGTGAGACAAGTGGGATTTGGGTACTTGTCCTTACCACCAAGTATCATCAAGATTGGGTGAAAAAATATTTGCTGGTATTTCGGAAACTCATTATTTCTTAGAAGCTTGGCAACCCCTCTCAATGAAAGTGCATTTCCACAGTCTGTGCCTAGGGCTACTTGAAGAGGAAACAAACCATAGAAACAAAACTGAGAACTCCTTTATTTTGTCAGGTTTCAAAGAGCCACTACAAACCATGTTGGATTTAGAGTTCCAAATTCATCTATCTACATAGCAGAGAACAGAGTGAAACCTAAACATAAAAACTGCTACTGTAGACGAATGCTTCAACCTGGAAGAACAAAATATGGTGAGCCAAGTGGGTTTTTGTACCGATCATTACCCCCAAGTATCATCAACATTGGGTGAAAAAAATATTTGCTGGTATTTCGGAAACTCGTAATTTCTTGGAAGCTTGGCAACCCCTCTCAATGAAAGTGCTTTTCCACAGTCAGTGCCTAGGGCTACTTAAAGAGGAAACAATCCATAGAGACAAAACTGAGACCTCCTTTATTTTGTAAAGTTTCAAAGAGCTACTACAAACCATGTAGGACTTAGATTTCCACATTCATCTATCTATATAGGAGAGAAAAGAGTGAAACCTAAAATAAAAACTGCTACTGTAAACGAATGCTTCAAACTAGAAGAAAAAAATTTGGTGAGCCAAGTGGGATTTGTGTACCGATCATCACCACCACGTATCATCAACATTGGGTGACAAAATATTTGCTGGTATTTCGGAAACTCGTAATTTCTTGGAAGCTTGGCAACCCCTTTCAATGAAAGTGCTTTTCCACAGTCTCTGCTTAGGGCTACATGAAGCTTAAACAAATCACAAGACAAAACTGAGAACTCCTTTACTTTGTCTAGTTTCAAAGAGCTACTACAAACCATATTGGATTTAGTGTTCCAAATTCATCTATCTATATAGAAGAGAACAAAGTGAAACCTAAGAATAAAAACTGGTAATGTAGAGGAATGCTTCAACCTAGAAGAACAGAATTTGGTTAGCCAAGTGGGATTTGTGTACTTGTCCTTACCTCCAAGTATCATCAAGTTTGGGTGAAAAAATATTTGCTGGTATTTCGGAAACTCGTAATTTCTTGGAAGCTTGGCAACCCCTCTCAATGAAAGTGCTTTTCCCCAGTCTGTGCCAGGGCTATTTGAAGAGGAAACAAACCATAGAGGCAAAACTGAGAGCTCCTTTATTTTGTCAAGTTTCAAAGAGCTACTAGAAACCATGTTGGATTTAGAGTTCCAAATTCATCTATCTATATAGCAGAGAACAGAGTGAAACCTAAACATAAAAACTGCTACTGTAGTCGAACGCTTCAACCTGGAAGAACAATATTTGGTGAGCCAAGTTTGATTTGTGTACTGATCATTACCACCAAGTATCATCAACATTGGGTGAAAAAAATATTTGCTGGTATTTCAGAAACTCGTAATTTCTTGGAAGCTTGGCAACCCCTCTCAATGAAAGTTCTTTTCCACAGTCTCAGCTTAGGGCTACTTGAAGCGGAAACAAATCATAGAGACAAAACTGAGAACTCCTTTATTGTTTCAAGTTTCAAAGAGCTACTACAAACCATATTGGATTTAGAGTTCCAAATTCATCTATCTATATAGGAGAGAACAGAGTGAAACCTAAATATAATAACTGCTACTGTAGACGAACGCTTCAAACTAGAAGAACAAAATTTGGTGAGCCAAGTGGGTTTTGTGTACTGATCATTACCACCAAGTATCAACAACATTGGGTGAAAAAATATTTGCTGGTATTTCGGAAACTCGTTATTTCGTGGAAGCTTGGTAACCCCTCTCAATATAAGTGCTTTTCCACCGTCGGTGACTAGGGCTAATTGAAGAGGAAACAAACCATAGAGACAATACTGAGAACTCCTTTCTTTTGTCAAGTTTCAAAGAGCTACTACAAACCATGTTGTATTCAGAGTTCCAAATTCATCTATCTATATAGCAGAGAACAGAGTGAAACGTAAATATAAAAACTGCTACTGTAGATGAACGCTTCAACCTAGAAGAACAAAATTTGGTGAGCCAAGTGGGATTTGTGGACTTGTCATTACCACCACGTATCATCAAGATTAGGTGAAAAAATATTTGCTGGTATTTCAAAAACTCGTAATTTCTTGGAAGCTTGGCAACCCCTCTCAATGAAAGTCCTTTTCCACAGTCTCTGCTTAGGGCTACTTGAAGAGGAAACAAACCATAGAGACAAAACTGAGAACTCCTTTATTTTGTCAAGTTTCAAAGAGCTACTAGAAACCATGTTGGGATTTAGAGTTCCAAATTCATCTATCTACATAGGAGAGAAGAGAGTGAAACCTAAAAATAAAAACTGCTAATGAAAACGAACGCATCAACCTAGAAAAACAAAATTTGGTGAGTCAATTGGGATTTGTGTACCGATCATTACCACCAAGTATCATCAGATTGGGTGAAAAATTGCTGGTATTTCTGGGGAAACTGGTAATTTTTTGGAAGCTTGGCAACCCCTCTCAATGAAAGTGCTTCTCCACCGTCTGTGCCTAAGGCTACTTGAAGAGAAAAAAAACCATAGAGACAACACTGAGAACTCCTTTATTTTGTCAAGTTTCAAAGAGCTACTACAAACCATGTTAGATTTACAGTTCCAAATTCATCTATCTATATAGGAGGGAACAGAGTAAAACCTAAAAATAAAAACTGCTACTGTAGACGAATGCTTCAACCTAGATGAACAGAATTTTGGTGAGCCAAGTGGGATTGGTGTACTTGTCCTTACCACCAAGTATCATCAAGATTGGGTGAAAAAATATTTGCTGGTATTTCGGAAACTCGTTATTTCTTAGAAGCTTGGAACAACACTCAATGAAAGAGCTTTTCCACAGTCTGTGCCTAGGACTACTTGAAGAGGAAACAAACCATAGAAAGAAAACTGAGAACTCCTTTCTTTTGTCAAGTGTCAAAGAGCTACTACAAACCATGTTGGATTTAGAGTTCCAAATTCATCTATCTATATAGGAGAGAACAGAGTGAGACCTAAATATAAAAACTGCTACTGTAGACGAACGCTTCAATCTAGAAAAACAAAATTTGATGAGCCAAGTGGGTTTTGTGTACTGATCATTACCACCAAGTATCATCAACATTGGGTGAAAAAATATTTGATGGTATTTCGGAAACTCGTTATTTCTTAGAAACTTGGCAACCCCTCTCAATGAAAGTGCTTTTCCACCGTCGGTGCCTAGGGCTAATTGAAGAGGAAACAAACCATAGAGACAAAATTGTGAACTCCATTCTTTTGTCAAGTTTCAAAGAGCTACTACAAATCATGTTGGATTTAGAGTTCCAAATTCATCTATCTATATAGCAGGGAACAGAGTGAAACCTAAATATGAAAACTGTTACTGTAGATGAATGCTTCAACCTAGAAGAACAAAATTTGGTGAGCCAAGTGGGATTTGTGTACTGATCATTACCACCAAGTATCATCAAGATTGGGTGAAAAAATATTTGCTGGTATTTCGGAAACTCGTAATTTCTTGGAAGCTTGGCAACCCCTCTCAATGAAAGTGCTTTTCCAATGTCAGTTCCTAGGGCTACTTAAAGAGGAAACAATCCATAGAGACAAAACTGAGAACTCCTTTATTTTGTCAAGTTTCAAAGAGCTACTACAAACCATATTGGATTTAGAGTTCCAAATTCATCTATCTAAATAGGAGAGAACAGAGTGAAACCTAAAAGTAAAAACTGCTACTGAAAACGAACGCTTCAACCTAGAAGAACAAAATTTTGTGAGCCAAGTGGGAATTGTGGACTTGTCATTACCACCACGTATCATCAAGATTGGGTGAAAAAATATTTGCTGGTATTTCGGAAACTGGTAATTTCTTGGAAGCTTGGCAACCCCTCTCAATGAAAGTGCTTTTCCACAGTCTCTGCTTAGGACTACTTGAAGCGGAAACAAATCACAGAGACAAAGTGAGAACTCCGTTATTTTTCAAGTTTCAAAGAGCTAATACAAACCATATTGGATTTAGAGTTCCAAATTCATCTATCTATATGGGAGAGAACAGAGTAAAACCTAAAAATAAAAACTGCTATTCTAGACGAATGCTTCAACCTAGAAGAACAAAATTCGGGGAGCCAAGTGGGATTTGTGTACTTGTCCTTACCACCAAGTATCATCAAGATTGGGTGAAAAAATATTTGCTGGTATTTCGGAAACTCGTTATTTCTTAGAAGCTTGGCAACCCCTCTCAATGAAAGTGCTTTTCCACAGTCTGGGCCTAGGGCTACTTGAAGAGGAAACAAACCATAGAGACAAAACTGAGAACTTCCTTATTTTGTCACGTTTCAAAGAGCCACTACAAACCATGTTGGATTTAGAGTTCCAAATTCATCTCTCTATATAGCAGAGAACAGAGTGAAACCTAAAATAAAAACTGCTACTGTAAACGAATGCTTCAAACCAGAAGAAAAAAAAATTGGTGAGCCAAGTGGGATTTGTGTACTGATCATCACCACCAAGTATCATCAACATTGGATGAAAAAATATTTGCTGGTATTTCGGAAACTCATAATTTCTTGGAAGCTTGGCAAACACTCTCAATGGAAGTGCTTTTCCACATTCCCTGCTTAGGGCTACTTCAAGAGGAAACAAACCATAGAGACAAAACTGAGAACTCCTTTATTTTGTCAAGTTTCAAGGAGCTACTACAAACCATGTTGCATTTAGAGTTCCAAATTCATCTATCTATAAAGCAGAGAACAGAGTGAAACCTAAATATAAAAACTGCTACTGTAGACGAATGCTTAAACCTAGAAGAACAAAATTGGGTGAGCCAAGTGGGATTTGTCTACTTCTCCTTACCACCAAGAATCATCAAGATTGGGTGAAAAAATATTTCCTGGTATTTCGGAAACTTGTTATTTCTTAGAAGCTTGGCAACAACACTCAATGAAAGTGCTTTTCCACAGTCTGTGCCTAGGACTACTTGTAGAGGAAACAAACCATAGAAAGAAAACTGAGAACTCCTTTCTTTTATCAAGTGTCAAAGAGCTACTGCAAACCATGTTGGATTTAGAGTTCCAAATTCATCTATCTATATAGGAGAGAACAGAGTGAAACCTAAATATAAAAACTGCTACTGTAGACGAACGCTTCAATCTAGAAAAACAAAATTTGGTGAGCCAAGTGGGTTTTGTGTACTGATCATTACCACCAAGTATCATCAACATTGGGTGAAAAAATATTTGCTGGTATTTCGGAAACTTGTTATTTCTTAGAAGCTTGGCAACCCCTCTCAATGAAAGTGCTTTTCCACCGTCGGTGCCTAGGGCTACTTGAAGCCGGCAAACAAACCATAGAGAAGAAACTGAGAACTCCTTTACTTTGTCAAGTTTCAATGAGCTACTACAAAGCATGTTGGATTTAGAGTTCCAAATTCATCTATCTATATAGCAGAGAACAGAGTGGAACCTAAAAATAAAAACTGCTTCTGAAACGAATGCTTCAACCTAGAAGATCAAAATTTGGTGAGCCAAGTGGGATTTGTGGACTTGTCATTACCACCATGTATCATCAAGATTGGGTGAAAAAATATTTGCTGGTATTTCGGAAAATCGTAATTTCTTGGAAGCTTGGCAACCCCTCTCAATGAAAGTGCTTTTCCACAGTCTCTGCTTAGGGCTACTTGAAGCGGAAACAAATCATAGAGAAAAAACAGAATACTCCCTTTATTTTTTCAAGTTTCAATGAGCTACTACAAAGCATGTTGGATTTAGAGTTCCAAATTCATCTATCTCTATAGGAGAGAACAGAGTGAAACCTAATAAAAACTGTACTGAAAACCTTCAACCTAGAAGATCAAAATTTGGTGAGCCAAGTGGGATTTGTGGACTTGTCATTACCACCATGTATCATCAAGATTGGGTGAAACAATATTTGCTGGTATTTCCAAAACTCGTAATTTCTTGGAAGCTTGGCAACCCCTCTCAATGAAAGTGCTTTTCACAGTCTCTGCTTAGGACTATTGAAGCGGAAACAAATCACAGAGACAAAAGTGAGAACTCCTTTATTTTTCAAGTTTGAAAGAGCTAATACAAACCATATTGGATTTAGAGTTCCAAATTCATCTATCTACATGGGAGAGAACAGAGTAAAACCTAAAAATAAAAACTGCTATTCTAGACGAATGCTTCAAACTAGAAGAACAAAATTCGGGGAGCCAAATGGGATTTGTGTACTTGTCCTTACCACCAAGTATCATCAAGATTGGGTGAAAAAATATTTGCTGGTATTTCGGAAACTCGTTATTTCTTAGAAGCTTGGCAACCCCTCTCAATGAAAGTGCTTTTCCACCGTCTGTGCCTAGGGCTACTTGAAGAGGAAACAAACCATAGAGACAAAACTGAGAACTCCATTTTTTGTCAAGTTTCAAAGAGCTACTACAAACCATGTTGGATTTAGAGTTCCAAATTCATCTATCTATATAGGAGAGAACAAAGTGAAACCTAAATATAAAAACTGCTACTGTAGACGAACGCTTCAACCGAGCAGAACAAAATTTTGTGAGCCAAGTGAGATTTGTGTACTGATCATTACTACCAAGTATCATCAAGATTGGGTGAAAAAATATTTGCTGCTATTTCGGAAACATCGTAATATCTTGGAAGCTTGGCAACCCCTCTCAATGAAAGTGCTTTTGCACAGTCTCTGCTTAGGGCTACTTGAAGCGGAAACAAATCATAGAGAAAAACTGAGAACTCCTTTATTTTGTCAAGTTTCAATGAGCTACTACAAAGCATGTTGGATTTAGAGTTCCAAATTCATCTATCTATATAGCAGAGGACAGAGTGAAACCTAAAAATAAAAACTGCTAATGAAAACGAACGCTTCAACGTAGAAGAAAAAAATTTTTGAGCCAAGTCGGATTTGTGGACTTGTCATTACCACCACGTATCATCAAGATTGGGTGAAAAAATATTTGCTGGTATTTCGGAAACTCGTAATTTCTTGGAAGCTTGGCAACCCCTCTCAATGAAAGTGCTTTTCCACAGTCTCTGCTTATGGCTAATTGAAGCGGAAACAAATGATGGAGACAAAACTGAGAACTCCTTTATTTTGTCAAGTTTGAAAGAGCTACTACAAACCATGTTGGATTTAGAGTTCCAAATTCATCTATCTATATGGGATAGAACAGAGTAAAACCTAAAAATAAAAACTGCTATTGTAGACGAATGCTTCAAACTAGAAGTACAAAATTCGGTGAGCCAAGTGGGATTTGTGTACTTGTCCTTACCACCAAGTATCATCAAGATTGGGTGAAAAAATATTTGCTGGTATTTCGGAAACTCATTATTTCTTAGAAGCTTGGCAACCCCTCTCAATGAAAGTGCTTTTCCACAGTCTGTGCCTAGGGCTACTTGAAGAGGAAACAAATCATAGAGACAAAACTGAGAACTCCTTTATTTTGTCAGGTTTCAAAGAGCCACTACAAACCATGTTGGATTTAGAGTTCCAAATTCATCTATCTACATAGCAGAGAACAGAGTGAAACCTAAACATAAAAACTGCTACTGTAGACGAACGCTTCAACCTGGAAGAACAAAATATGGTGAGCCAAGCGGGTTTTTGTACCGATCATTACCCCCAAGTATCATCAACATTGGGTGAAAAAAATATTTGCTGGTATTTCGGAAACTCGTAATTTCTTGGAAGCTTGGCAACCCCTCTCAATGAAAGTGCTTTTCCACAGTCAGTGCCTAGGCCTACTTAAAGAGGAAACAATCCATAGAGACAAAACTGAGACCTCCTTTATTTTGTCAAGTTTCAAAGAGCTACTACAAACCATGTAGGACTTAGAGTTCCACATTCATCTATCTATATAGGAGAGAAAAGAGTGAAACCTAAAATAAAATCTGCTACTGTAAACGAATGCTTCAAACTAGAAGAAAAAAATTTGGTGAGCCAAGTGGGATTTGTGTACCGATCATCACCACCACGTATCATCAACATTGGGTGACAAAATATTTGCTGGTATTTCGGAAACTCGTAATTTCTTGGAAGGTTGCCAACCCCTTTCAATGAAAGTGCTTTTCCACAGTCTCTGCTTAGGGCTACATGAAGCTTAAACAAATCACAAGACAAAACTGAGAACTCCTTTACTTTGTCTAGTTTCAAAGAGCTACTACAAACCATATTGGATTTAGAGTTCCAAATTCATCTATCTATATAGAAGAGAACAAAGTGAAACCTAAGAATAAAAACTGGTAATGTAGAGGAATGCTTCAACCTAGAAGAACAGAATTTGGTTAGCCAAGTGGGATTTGTGTACTTGTCCTTACCACCAAGTATCATCAAGATTGGGTGAAAAAATATTTGCTGGTATTTCGGAAACTCGTAATTTCTTGGAAGTTTGGCAACCCCTCTCAATGAAAGTGCTTTTCCCCAGTCTGTGCCAGGGCTATTTGACGAGGAAACAAACCATAGAGGCAAAACTGAGAGCTCCTTTATTTTGTCAAGTTTCAAAGAGCTACTAGAAACCATATTGGATTTAGAGTTCCAAATTCATCTATCTATATAGGAGAGAACAGAGTGAAACCTAAATGTAAAAACTGCTACTGTAGACGAACGCTTCAATCTAGAAAAACAAAATTTGGTGAGCCAATTGGGTTTTGTGTACTGGTCATTTCCACCAAGTATCATCAACATTGGGTGAAAAAATATTTGCTGGTATTTCGGAAACTCATTATTTCTTAGAAGCTTGGCAACCCCTCTCAATGAAAGTGCTTTTCCACCGTCGGTGCCTAGGGCTAATTGAAGAGGAAACAAACCATAGAGACAAAACTGAGAACTCCTTTCTTTTGTCAAGTTTCAAAGAGCTACTACAAATCATGTTTGATTTAGAGTTCCAAATTCATCTATCTATATAGCAGAGAACAGAGTGAAACCTAAATATAAAAACTGCTACTGTAGACGAACGCTTCAACCTAGAAGAACAAAATTTGGTGAGCCAAGTGGGTTTTGTGTACTGATCATTACCA